>NW_019416244.1:362352-367693 GCF_000390285.2 Anoplophora glabripennis
TAAAACAAGTTAAATGTGAAACAAAGAGGTCGTTAATGCAATATCTAGGCAGTCACGACAATATACATATTTTAACATGTAATAAATAATGAGCAATCTTTAATAATAATTGTAACAATTTTATCTTAGACAAATATACGCCCCTGAGCGTAAGACAATGAAGGCTAAACATATACAGAATTATTATCATGAAACATCTATATTTTACGTATAACGTAATCGTGGCAAAAACAATTTAGATGTGAAACAAAGAAGTCGTTATGGTAATGTCTGGCAATCAGGACAATACATATATTTTTAACATGAAATAAATAATGGGCAAACTTTAAGTATAATTATAACAATTTTACCTTGGAAAAATATATGCCCTTGAGCATAAAGCAATGGAAGCTAAACTTACAAAGAATTATTATCATGAAACATCTATAATCATCACAATCATAAGATTATATAGAACAATTAACAACAAAGTACTTAAAGAATATTACCTGCTAACTAATAACACTTTAAACAATTAACTTTTCACTACTTTGACACACTGCCCGCCGATCGTCTTGCTACCTATCTGCCCACTGTTCTCACTTCAACTGCCTATCTTCGACTAACTACGCTTCCTTCCAGAATTTCCTACCTAAGTGCCTGTTTTTTGTGCTTCCTTCTATCGACCGTTAATATTACTTTTTCATTGTAACAAGTGACGTCGAAGTTGATAAGATAAGTACCGTTTTGCACAAAATGTACCATCAAACTGATGTCAGAAAAGGTCACGCTTGTTTACACAAGCGCGAGGGATTAACATTCTTATAAGAAATAGAAATTATTGGTCAAACAGGATTATTTTGACTTTTTGCTCCACGTTTTTTGTGCTGACATATATATATAGAGAGAGAATTTGCATATTGTTCGACTTTCGAATGCTTGATCGAGCACATATTCGAATTTCAAATTGTTTGAACATTAAACCGTCTGAAGTTTAACAAAATTATTGATCTAATGTCAAATGTCAGCAACCTTTCGATGTTTAGAAGTATGCTGTATGGAAAAAAGTAAAAAACGAGCATACCTACTTCGCGGCAAAAGACGTCAATCCTTGGTCAAACTTTGACGTTGTCAATATGCTACCAAAATTTTTATCGACTTTTAAATTATTGACGGAATGTCAAATCGAACATCCAATCGTTCGAAGTTGCTGTTGCCAAACCGCTAGTCGTAAAAAATTTTGTGAAAAAAGTTTTATCACATTTTACAAATAATAGTAAATGCAAATTGTTTGACAGAATAAAGGGAATTTGATTTATTACTCGGCTTTCGCTTTCTTGATGGAGCATTTATTCGACTTTCGAATTATTCGAATTTCAAATTATTCGATTTTCGAATTAATCGAATTTCGATTTAATTAATAAATCGATAAATATAATAATAAATAAATAAAATAAATAATTTAATTCGAATTAATAATAAATCGAATAAATTAAATTTCGAATTATTCGAATTTCGAATTATTCGAATTTTGAATTATTCGAATTTCGAATTATTCGAATTTCGAATTTTTCGAATATCGAATTATTCGAATTTCGAATTATTCGAATGTTGGAAGTCCGATTAAGAGAAACGCATAAAAAACGGGCGTCGCGCGCCCGGTGGCGATCCACCGATAATTAATACGTCGTCGGAACGGCAGGTGCGTGAGCTTCACGGGCTGCCGACCGCGCCGCCACAATTGCAGTCAGTCATCGCCGGACTAAAACTACTCCGCTCGGCTCGTTATTATTATTAATTTGCATTGTTAGGAGTAATTACGGGCGAACGGGTCGAAATGCTGCCACGGCCACGCTAGGATGTGGTTGAAGCCCTTTTCACCGCTCGATACTTGCGGTCGGCGTTGAAAAGTTTCCCGGCCATTGTTTGTCGTCGTTTGTTAACCGGCTCGTTAAATAATCCCGGCTAGAATTACTGCCGGTCGAGCCAAATTGTATTATGACGGGATCGCTCCTGTCCCACTCGGGTTTCGCATTCGTTTTGCATAGGCTGCGATTCTGTTAGATCTACATTCGATCAGTTCGAACGAATCGGCGAAGAGTCACCGACACTGTAACTAGTGTTGTTAACCCTACGGATTTATCCGTAGATCTACGGATATTTGACACAATCTCAGATGTTCCAATAAATCTATGGTTTTAATAAATATTTTTATCCAACTCTTGTATACAGGGTGTATCTTAAGTGATGACTTTAATTTCAAGGGGTGATTCCTTGTCATATTTTAAGCAAAAAAGTGCATATGAACATCGGTCCGCAAGTGCTTCGTTACCGAGATACAGAGTGTCAAAGTTGGGAAAATAAATCACTTTTCTTAAATATCATTCGACTGATTCGAAATAATTTAATGAAATTTCATACACGGGGATTTTTTGGAATGANTATTCGGCACACACTATTTTGTAAGCGATGTAGTAAGTAGTTGTGATATAGAATATTTAGATATAATTTTGATGTTTGTCGATTTGGCAATTGTCGCATATTCGCCTTTTATTTGAGTTTATTAATACCGTTTTAAAGTTCAAAAAATATTGTCAGAAAACAATCTTTTAACTGTTTCCTTTCAAATCCTTGATAAAATTGTTCATTGTTCCAAAGTCACCTTTGACAAAGACTAACATGTAAAAATAACCACTATAGAAAGATGTTACTATTTCCACATTTCACTTAAGCTTGCTTCTTCAGGTGGCCTCCTAGCTAGGGTTTCTGGTCGAGACTTCTCGAAGCGAGAATTCCCGGGAAATCTGGCCTTACTCGAGACGAGAAGAAAGTGTCGAGAAATCGAGAAATTTAAAAATCATGTGCGTCTTAAGTTCTTGACTGGAGTTCGTTTCGTTCATGCGTTCAATTCGTTTCTCGACAAATTACTGAGCGGTTAAGGTGGTTTCTCTATCAGCTCATGATTTATTTATTTTAAGTTTTTAAGGCTTTAGTTTACTTTGATGATTCTTTTTTTTTTAATGTACAGGGTGTTTCACTATATTTTGACCCCCCTTTAACTTTTTTGTTTTAAGAGTTATAAAAAAATGTGAAATACAAAAGTTGCACGATTTTTTATGAAGTTTTCGCAAATGATAGTAGAAAAATAAATGAAGTTCAAACAACATGGCCGCCGATGTTAACTTTGTTAATTTAAATGGAACACCCTGTATATTTTTACATATTTGGATAGAACATTCCTTGTCGANAACAGGACTTTTTTATAAATTTCAATTCTTATAATAAACTAATGCTGTCAAATTCGTCAAACTAATTCGCACTATTCGGCACACACTATTTTGTAAGCGATGTAGTAAGTAGTTGTGATATAGAATATTTAGATATAATTTTGATGTTTGTCGATTTGGCAATTGTCGCATATTCGCCTTTTATTTGAGTTTATTAATACCGTTTTAAAGTTCAAAAAATATTGTCAGAAAACAATCTTTTGACTGTTTCCTTTCAAATCCTTGATAAAATTGTTCATTGTTCGAACGTCACCTTTGACAAAGACCAATATGTAAAAATAGCCACTATAGAAAAATCTTACTATTTCCACATTTCATTTAAGGTTGCTTCTTCAGGTAGCCTCCTAGCGAGTGGAATTAATAAATACTAGATAATAAAAAAAAATACGTAACACTTTTGGAAAAATTACATTTTGAAAGGACTGTGTTGAGAATTTGACTAGATTAATCTGAAGTGTTCCATGTAAGTATTCCGAAAGGAACGTCAGGGGGACCTAAGGGTTCTAATAGCGAGTCCACCCCCACAGAGCCTAGATTGAGAACAACAAGGCGCTTCAGAGATTAAGGACGTTTAACGTAATTCTAGAAGTGGCTCAAATTTTACATTTTTAATTAAATGTCAAATTGTTCGAACTGTTAGAAGTCCGAAAGTCATTTGTATAGAAAAGCTTAAAAAACGACCGTCCTCCGTAATAAAGAATAAACTTCAATCGCTTAACAATATTTATAGAAAGTAGTGTAGGTATATTATGCGGCTAAATAATGTGAAAATACAATTATTTAACTTTTTTGGAATATCCAATTCGAACATTGGAGCGATCAAAGATTGGAAGTTAGTGTTGCCAAAATACCGATAAAAAAATCGTGGTTGTAAAAGAGAACTTAATATTTCTTATAGGAAATAGACTAAATTGTACCGTCAATTAGATGTCTTGACTTTTTGATCGACTTTCAAAGTTTAGGTTCGAATGTTAAATTATTCGGACATCGAATCGTTCGGGGTTTGAAAGTCCATTTTATACGAAAGCATAAAAAAGGACGAACCTACGGAAAAAAAGAACTGGTTAAAATTGAACTTGAGTATCCTGTCGAAGAATAATTGCTAACGAGATAGAACGCTCAACATTATTTTTAGAAAATAATGTACATTAAATAGATCTTTAACACTTAGTCTTTGCCTTTGACTTTTACTCGATTATCCAATTGTTTGAACATTGGAACGATCAAAGATTGGAAGTTACTGCTTCCAAACTACCGGTGGAAAAAATCGTAGTTGTGAAAGAGGACTTAATATTTCTTATGGGAAATAGACTAAACTAAACAAACTAGTTTTAAAGTTCGAATGTTAAATTGTCCAAACATCCAACCGTTCGAAGTTTGGAAGTTCCTTTTATAGAAGAGCATCAACAACGAGTAATCTCCGTAAAAAAAGAACATCAATCTTTGGTCAAAATTCAACGTGAGTATCCTATCGAAGAATAATTGCTAACATAAGAGAACGTTTAACATTATTTATAGAAAATAATATACATTCTGCTGTTAAATAAAGAGGCCTTGACGTATGACCTTTACCTTTGACTTTTACCCGAATATTCAAATTGTAGTACAGAGAGATCGAGAATGATTGACCGGATTCTGAACGTACCCTGTCTCAATTGCTATCAAAACTGATTTCCATTTGCTAAAATTACTTTTTTTCCGAACTATTTCATGGTGTTCTGTGGCGATTTCACAATTTGACGTTCTGTTCATTAGCGCACGGATTTTTTGGCTTGAATATTATTTTGTAGATTTTGTTGTTACCTGATATATTTTGCGACATTATAAAACAGTATTTTTCAATACTACAGTTAGAGTAGGTGGATATTATACGTGAGTAATTAATTTATTGCGTATGTTGTTCTCTAACCTAATCGGTTTTTTAATTTAGGTTAACATGGCATTTTCATTAGAACATGATAAATTTCTTCTGGAGGCCTATTTTCGTAGTGGACAAAACAATGGTAATGGTTGGAAATATTCGATGAATTCGTGTCATTTACAATTTCAAGAACAATTTCCAAATGATGAAATTG
>NW_019416244.1:371645-433399 GCF_000390285.2 Anoplophora glabripennis
AAGGGGGGGTCAAAATATAGTGAATCACCCTGTACCTAGTTATAAGTCTGTGTAGAAATTTTATTATAAGCAGATACCTAATGTTGAAGTGATAAATTAATAGGAAGAACGCTTCTGTATCTTTAAATTAAAGCTTGTTTTTTTTAAGATTTCTTCGGTTAAATTCCTTATTTACTATTTATTTAATTAAAAGACTGCATGATTAATGATTATTAATAATTATTATTGGAAGAAAACTACGATTCAAAAACATTGAAATAAACATAAGTATATTGAAAGTGTTTAATAAAAAAACAAGTTAAACTCAAAGTTTAATTTAGTTTTGTTAGTAGAAGTAGAAACATAAGTAATTAATAAAAATACTGAATAAATAATAAATGTTAATGATGATTGTTAAGTATAATAGCATGTTTATATTTCGCATTGCAATACCAAAATTATGATTTTTTTAAGTTTTAGATATTTCTCGAAAATTCGAGAATTCCCGGGAATTCCTAGTCGAGAATTCTCGAGACCCGAGAAAAAAAATAGGCCGAGAAATCAGAAACCCTACTCCTAGCGAATGGAATTAATAAATTCTAATAGAAAAAAATTACGTAAAAAAAATGCAACACTTTTAGAAAAATTACATTTTGAAACGACTGTGTTGAGAATTTGACTAGATTAATCTGAATTGTTCCATGCAAGTATTCCGAAATGAACGTCAGGGGGGCCTAAGGGTTCTAATAGCGGGTCTACCCCCACAGAGCCTAGATTGAGAACAACAAGAGCAGGTCAGAGATTCCTAGCTAAGATTAAGGACGTATGACGTAATTCTAGAAGTGGCTCAAATTTTATATTTTTAATTAAATGTTAAATTGTTCGAAGTGTTAGAAGTCCGAAAGTCATTTGTATAGAAAAGCTTAAAAAACGACCGTCCTCCGTAATAAAGAATAAACTTCAATCGCTTAACAATATTTATAGNGAAACAGAATTGTAAATTCTTGTAATGTCATACGCAACACTCCAGGAATTTTGGAACGTGTGCGATAGTCGATGAGCAGAAGATTACATGGTTGTATTGACAGTGGCGGTTCTCATTTTGAGCATTTGATTTATTTAAATTTTTATGATATTTCCAGCTCAAGTAAGTTTAAATGCGTTTTTCATGGAAACGGTTGCTCCTAGCTACTTCATTATTGGCGCCCTCAGAAAAATACACCTAAATTGACCACAGCTTTGAATTTGTCATACCAAAAAAACCCCGTGTATGAAATTTCATTAAATTATTTCGAATCAGTCGAATGATATTTAAGAAAATGCGATTTATTTTCCCAACTTTGACACTCTGTTTCTCGGTAACGAAGCACTTGCGGACCGATGTTCATATGCTTAAAATATGACAAGGAATCACCCTTTGAAATTAAAGTCATCACTTAAGATACACCCTGTATAATGACACTATAATTTCTTTGGTTTTATAGGAATAATTGTGGCCTATAAGTCACTAGTAAGTTATAAGTCATAAGTCACTAGTAAGTTATGACTTATAACCCACTAGTGACTTATAAAAATCATAAAAAGACAAATGTTTGGTTTATTTTCCTAGTTTTTATTAGAAAACCAATTTGAAGCAGTAATAAGTCAACAAATAACCTGAAATGCTACAAACTTACAATCTACCTACTTACTTATTAATATTAACATTAACATGTGCGGTAAAGCCGTAATTTGATGCCAAAGGATAATTGGAATCATTTTGTGATTGTGGTAAATTTATAGAACAGGTTGCCCCTTTCCTTGTGGACTCTGCACCCTGTGTATCTTTTTAGCAATATCAATTTTGCTGAAAATTGACTCTTAACCTTCTGCCACGGTAGATGACTTCCATCTACCGTGGCGTTTGAGTGTTGTTGTATACCCTCCAGCATTGGCCAAGAGAGTTGCAGATGCGCGACACAAGCCATGCCCTGTATATAAATTAGAATCTGTCAAGCCCAAAAATCGCACAACAACATTAGGGATTTTTGATAGTTTATTAATACCAGCACATTGACGTGTGCATTTTCCTTTGTGAAAATTGCAAAAGAACCTTTTATGCTGCACATTTTGAGGCCTTAACTTAGAATATTTTCTAATTAATTCAATTGAATTAACACAAAATCCTTCATTTAACACAGCGAAGCTTCTTGGTTTGTTCGTTTTAGTATTTGAAATCATGATGTGGATATACTGCCCTTTGTCTATGCTTAGATGCGTCAATTCCTCGCAACGCCAAGCGCCAAAAACTCCTAATATCAACGCCACCTAAAAACAACAAATTTAATAAATATAACTCAGTTAAACTATTTAGTAGAACCAACCTTATTCATAAGATGATCGTCTAGGGCTTCACGTAAAAATTGTTCGATTTGTTCTCTTTCTAAGACCTTGGATTTTTTTGGTTGAAAATGTTTGTGCTTAGACTTTAGAAATGCCACTAGTCTTCCGAATTTAGAAATGTCAATGTTCTTGTAAACTCTCAAAGTTGACTTCAACTTGGAATATTTGTTACTTAAATTACTTAAATTGAAAAAATAAGCTAGCAAAACATCTTCATTTACGCCTTTCACACCTTCTTTGATTTTCCAATCTTGAAATTCCTTCAGTTCCTTGTTGTATATAGACAGAATCTCAGATGGAATTTCCACATTTTCCTTGGTCGTATACCGTCTAGTCTACAATTCCTATACCCATATGACGAAACCTTACAGAAAGGCGTATACGGACAGCAAAGTGAATTCGATTGTTTCTAGAGTATTGTTACTTACTAAGCTGATGCTGTCCCTGTCATTCATCTTCGCAATTCTGGATCGCACTAAATGACGTCACTACACCCGTTTAAAACATATATTTAGCTTAATACTTTCAATATAACTTATGTAAATATAGTTGCAAAAGCTAATAGTAAAAAATATGTACTTTATCGCATAATTTTTCCTAATTATATGTGAGCATTTCAAAAATTTCTACAATTATTTGCAATTAGTCAGCGATTGCTATCTAACATTCAATTTGAGAGCATAATTCATTTTTTTTAAGTCAGGTAATTAAGACGTTTGAAATACTGAACAGAATTAAACCATTGCCTGGCGTATAATTTAAAAATAAAATATAGTACTATTACCAAACTAATTAGTTAGAGCGCAAGGCGATATTAACGTTTATTAAAATTAATTCTTGTTTAAAAATGCCATAAACCATTAAAACAGAAAAAGGATACAAATTTAAATAACGAGCCAATTAATTACAATTTTAATGACTCAGGTTACCTGTAAATTAATTCCGTGTGTATTATATTGTAAAGGCAATTATATAAATGTTATTATTTTTAAATTATTCAAAGATAATGTGGCTGGATAATTGTGCGCTTCTTCATTTAAATAATTACTACATCCATTCCCATTTGCATTCGTTAGGCCCTTCGTTTATTATACATGCATATGTAAAAATTTAACTGGCTTCCGATAGACCTAACATTTTTAATTCTACATTCGTTGCCAGCGTGTGTGTGTTTTAATTTGTCGACGACGCATGCGACGTCGATGTGGTTACTAATAATAACGCAATTATTATTTTATAAAACACTGTTCCGCGGAAAAATACGCTCGTGTAATTATTTCTTTAATCATCATTTTTTAATCAAACTGGCAACAGAAAAATACTTTATTAAATAATTACCGAGCGAGCCTGAGGGTAATTTGATGCGGCGGTGATTAGGTTTTCAGCTACAGTGAAATAAACAACAATTTAACTGCAACACTTACGTCGCTTTTACATAATCACCGCTTAATTACAAGAAGCTGCATGCTTAACTCTACAAAATGGAAATAAAACCAGTATAATGTTAATTAAACAACTAAAATAACTACCTAAATAGACAAACGTTGTTTAATGAACTTTATTATTTTTATTATTATACAGGGCGATTCACCAAAAATTAAACCTCGTATTCTTGGGTGAATTTTAAGGGTAGTTTTTCCTATAAAGTTTTTATCTAGGACGCTTCGTTAAAAAGATACAGGCTGTTAAACTATAAAATATTATTTTTATTTTTTTAAATAATTTAAAAACTAGTCAGTGAAATAATTTGAAATTGGGAACATGTATTTATGTAAACACTAGCGGCCCGTCCCGGCTTCGCACGGGTGGACATTTATTTTAAACATTTTGGGATATAAAAAATATAGCCTATGTTACTCAGGGATAATGTAGTATTCCAATGGTGAAAGAATTATCGAAATCCGTCCAGTAGTTTTTGAGTTTATTCGTAACAAACATACATACATACAAAAATACAAATATTTCCTCTTTATAATATTAGTATAGACATAGATATAGATAAGGATTAATACAAAGACATGAATAACGTGGTCTAGTAGGCATTGTCTGGTTTTTGTTAACATTTCTTTCAAAAAAGTAGTTATAGTGACATAATAACTATAATAGTTGGACAAATGGTACCGCGAGGTTTTTTATAGATATGTTCTTTAATATTGTAGGACATTTTTTTGTTCTATCTTTGATAGTTTCCGCAGCGCATGCGATGAAAGACATTATATGGAATTTTTTTTCATACTTTGGTTTACATTATTGAAGTTTTAGTAGGATCCTTATTTTTTTCTAGTAAAAAATATAGCCTATGTTACTCAGGGATAATGTAGCATTCTAATGGTGTACGTACGTAGTAGTCATTTGAATGGCATAGTGGGAAGTCAGCACGACAGATGGAGCCATTTGCGCTTCGCGTACTATGTACCTCTGTGTCGTGAGTATGCGGCACTATAACAGCTGGATTGTTCGTCGGTTGTCTCGCCTATGACACACTGATGAGGACTAATAAGTCCGAAACCAGTCTGAGCCTGGTGGGTTAGACTGACGATCGATCCTAGCTGTTGCACTAGGTGTTGCGAGTGTAATTCAATGCCGGTCGGGGCATATGGCCCGCGGAGTAGTTGTTTCTCGCAACACTAGCAATTTAAAAACTATTATTATATAAAAATATGGATTTACCAAATTTGGTTTGCATTGAATTGAATCATCAAATTTTTGGAATTAATGATCAAATCAAGATTTGAAGGAATTGATCGAAGGCCCTGACATCACATTGATCAGCAGTGAGTTCCATATGCCAAACACACGATTTGGAAAGAAATACTGCCTTGTACAGTACATCTGGGCAGTAGATTTTATCATATGAATTTTATCTTGAATGTCATCTACTTTGCAGATTTGGGCATGTAAGGTTTTTTTAGTAGCACGTCTTTGGACATCTAATTGCAGAATTCTTTGCCTTAGAATGGGAGACCATATAGTTATAGTCTTTCCGATCTCAATTATTGAAGAACCACTGACGCAGCAACTCGGCATTGAAATATTTGAAAAACTTGTTCCCATATTAATTTAGCCATACCCATATACAGATCTGGTCGTACCAAAGGTGGAAGTGGTAGAAACGTATACGTCCAGTTGAAGAACACAGCCGCACTGGGCGACTGAATAATAAATCTCAGTTGTTGACAAGTGGTTGACAAATTGCCTAACAGTGCAGTGCAGCAATGCGGAATTTGGTGTGATTCAGGTAATTTTAATTTATTATAGGCACCTATTAATCATTCAAAACGAAATTTGCCATCGATATAATAAGACTGTTTCAGGATATAAATAATTAAATATGTTGGGCAAATGAACATATAATAGAAATTTTCTACACATTATATACAAATTATTATAATTTTTTACCTTTAGCAGAAAATTTTTTTAGGGACGCCTACGAAACTCATTAAAATTGTTTGCTAGGCGTTTTTATACACGTTCAACTGACTTCGGAAAGACTATACCAGCAAATTCAAGATACGGATAAATAATCTATGTAGTGTAAGTCTTGACAAAAATAACCGGGTGAAGATCTTTTAAAGATTTGCAATTTTGATTGCATCAACACTTCATGACAACGACTCTGTAGTGTCAACGCCATGGTCGTTGTACTGTGACACAGTAATTAGGTTAAAGGCCTCAATTGTGTGATTTAATTTAGGGTTGTTTTTGAACACATGCATTATACAGTACAATAAAATACACTACGACAGTAGTAACCACTCCAAGGACCAACAATTAATGAGATCAAGGTCATTTTGTAAAGTTAAGGAAGTTAATGTGAAGAGCTACAAGCGATCCAGATCCAAAGTTATTTGTAAGGTCCGACACATAAACTACAAATATGATAGGACCCGGTACTGGACTTTGGGGCACACCACTTAAAACATGTCATCGCCAATCTGCACTGTAAATTTCCTGTTAGTTTAACTCCGGGTTTTGCATGTTTTGATGCAAGTGGTGTAACGTTTCGGCAGTATTGCGTAATTAGAAAGATGTGCACAAGAAAAGTGGAATAAATCTTTTTATGAGGCTACCTAGAATGTTGTTAGACTCAAAATAAGTTTGACAATCAGTTTGACGCCTTAATAGCAAATTTTTTGCACAAGGAAACTCAATTTCACTGATTTTATCTGAGTCAGTAGGCCAAAGATGAGCTTACAATTATATCTCTTTCTACCTTTGATAACTTCAAATTATTCAGTTATTCAATTGAAATTTCAAAAATATACGTCTACGTCCGAACATGAAATATTCATCGAGTACAACCATTATTTTCAAGTAATTTAACAGAACCGACATTAATCCACTACCAATTTGCATTTATTCAAGGAAACTATTATTATTATACGGACAATTAAAGCAGAATGCTCTCATTTAGCACATTTTAGAACAAATGCTTACAAAAATAGGTGAAGTATGAAGTATTTTTTAATTTAAAAATACGATTTTGCTTGCAGATAGCACAACTAATATTTATGATTTAATAAAACCTTATCTACCTCATTATTTTGTCTATAATATAATAATATTAAAGAATATTTTGCGTTGCATCCAGTGATCAAAATTTACTTTTTTAATGATACATAATTAAATACATTTAAAATATAGCTTTTTGTTTAAGATTTTGAGAAGTTTTGAATGCACGTTGCAGTGAACTTTTTTGAACAAAATGATACAAAGAACCGACTATTAAATTTATGAAACTTATTTCCCTTATATCTTATATATCTCCATAAAGGAAAAGTCTTTTCATGTTTTGTTAACATAATGCAGTATTTTAAAGTGCATACAATTACCCCTACACCTTTAGGTCAGAGGGTTCCAAGAGTCAAACGTCGCTATTACAATATAATAACAATTATTATCAGAAAAAAAAGAGAACATTTTGCATATTAGCACGGGTCGAAGGTGTAACGGTGTTCGTCCGTTTTTACGACAAAAACCACAAATTAGGGGCAACTAATTGACACTTCCGCCGGAAGAAAGGACATCCTCACACTTCTAATGGGATCAACGAGAATTATATTGTATTTAGTAGGACTTGAACTGTTCCCCTTTGTTATTTAATTCGAATAGTCACCGTAGGATAATTTACACCAGGACTGGCTCACAAAAAATGCATAACTTTGTTTCTAACATCTTAGATAGGGCTCTTCTCTAGGTTTTATAAAAGAAAAAACCCTTAAAACTTAAAATATTACATTTTCAAGACATTTAAATATTAAAGTTGAAGAACATCAATAATTCTCGTATATAAAATGTGTAACTTTAAGCATCAGAGCCCTTATCAGTCTCACCATTTCAAAAACTCAATATACAGGGTGTGCCATTTAACACTCCCGCTGCCAATATCTCCGAAATTAAGAAATTTATTTTAGTTCCAGAAATTGGGATTGTTAGGTCCCTCGAATAGCTTCAAATTGCAGTTAGAAAGATTAGTTCAAATCTTTCTGTACAGATGGCGTGGCGAAACTAAAAATTTTTTTGATTCCTGGAACGTGGAAATGCAGTTCATCTGAAATATCGTTAAATTTTGAGTAATTTTTTCCCTATATTTACTTGTTTTCGAGATATGTCGACTTCAATATGCAATGTATGATATAACAGGAAAATCTATTATTTTATCTAAATCACACCGAGACAAAATATTCTTTTAAAATATTGTTATAATAACTTTATTCACACCACATACTAACTAACAAACAATAAATTATAAAAAACAAATGATCAACTACAGAAAAAAAAATTGTACAATGGTAAATCGTATAACTAGTATAATTAAATTGAAAGACGCAAACTGATAAAACTGTAATTATTGGAAAACTAATATGTGTCATCTACCATTGTTTTATTTTAAACAAATGACATGAGCCACCTATGACTGCATTTTTTAATAACATTTGATAAAATACGGTTCGTCTCTGCCTCTTATAAGATTTACCATCGTACAATTTTTTTTCTATAGTTGATCATAAGTTTTTTTTTATAAATTATTGTTTATTAATTAGTATGTGATGTGAATAAAGCCATTATAACAATATTTTAAAAGAATATTTTGTCTCAGTGTGATTTAAATAAAATAATAGATTTTCCTGTTATATCATACATTGCATTTTGAAGACATATTTCGGAAACAAGTAAATGTAGGGAAAAACTTTATGATGCACTGTATTTATAAGTTCCTGGAAACAAAAAAATTATTTAGTTTCGCCACGCCATCTATACAGAAAGATTTGAACTAACAATTATAACTACAATTTGAAGCTATTCAAAGGACCTAACAACCCCAATTTCCGAAACTAAAATAAAATTCTTCATTTCAGAGATATTGTTAAATCGCACACCCTGTATACATGATTTATTAAATATTAACTAATATTGGTATGTAAATTGGTATGTGTGTATAATAAATAAAAATTCTTACTAATCTGCTAGATTTTAAATATATTTTAAAATTATTTCAAGTTCTTAAAAAAGTATTTGTTACTATTTTTTAAACCACTATGTTTAGTTTATGAATTTCAGTGTCTCTGACATTGATCTAATTTAAGAAAAACTGCATTAAATCATGCATTAACTAATTTGTCTTATAAGATAAGGCAAAACGGTGGCAGACGGACAAAAAACAACGTTAATTGTATGGAGGATGGCTGAATATGTCACCTCAATTCATTCACCTTGTTTCTGTACAATATTATAAAAAAAATATGTATAAGAATCAAGAAAGACTTGAGATGGTTAGAGTCTACTTCTTTTTGTCAAGAGAAAACAATGCGACTGTAGGAAGACGATGTCAAATGTGGTAGGTAGATCTGCGTTTTTACCACGATTTTTGGGGATTGCCTGCTGTGTTGGGATTTTCGCCTCCTGCTTGCCAGCAAAACGGCGAAAGAGATTTTTGGGCTCCTCTCTCACACGCCAACCTGGCAAGGTGTTTTGCCGAGAGGTGGACCTTCCATGCTCTATTTTATTTTGCATGGAACCACACTTGTACACCTTCGAGATGTCACTGTTTTTTTTTAACTTTTGACTGAGCCTTCTTTTGGGCTTTTATTTTATTTTGGACTGTAAATGTAAAATTTGGCGTATTAAGGTACTAGTGTACTGGCCAGGCAACTTGGACCCTTTTTAATAAACTGTAAGGTACCAGAATACCTAGATGTCTAAACACTTGTCATAATGGGTCTGCAGTGGTCCTCTAGCGGTCTCCACCTTAACTTTGAAAACTTTTCCTTCTTGAAAATTGCCTATTTTGGTATGGTGGTCATCTCGAATGGGCTATAGACCTGTAACCGATTTTGGTAATTTATGAACAGATTGTCCTAAGTGAGTTCGAACTTCGTTAGATTTGGAAATGTTTTATTTTTCAAAAATTCGAAGTGGATTTACGAAATCTACTCAGGACTCGTACTAGGACACCGCCATTATAAGACCAACGATATGAGTACCTGATATGTAAATCAGAAACAAATTGAATAATTTTTTTTATTTTGTACGAACAGTTAATTAAAAGTTATAATGCTTATTTTAATACAAATGGACATGCAGTGAATCAAGTCTAGAATTTCATAAAATATTTCAAAGCCGTCCCTGTCCTCCACGCCATATTCGGCAACAATATAGTTTTTTTTACAAATTTTAAGGCGTTAAATATACACAAACCATTATTGTTTAGACCGATTTTAACACAGTATCCTGTAAAACTTTTATCAATAACCATCTGGCGCATCGGGCCCATACAAAAATTTTCACGCCTTAATAAACACCAACAAACCACATTATGTCGAAGAATCACCATCGCATTCAGATGGTATTAGAGCAATTTTATACGGACGTAAACTAATTCATCATCAACTTTTCGGTAAAGTGTGTCGATTATAAAATGGTACTAACGAAATGTGGCACCGGATAGAACATGGAATGTTATGAAAAATAAATTAGAAAGTGACACCAGTTCAATAAACAAAGATTATCTTATTTGATTTAGGGATGTTTGTATATTTAAATTGAAGACTACAAAACAAATGACAAATATTTATAAAATTGGAAGTATTAAAACATTTTTGATATTTGTATCTAATAGAAGTCGTATAAATAGTATGAGTATACCTAATTTTCTTCAAATAAAAAATAAAAAAATAAGTTTTTTTTTGTTTTCAATTTTGAACCTTTTGGTACTTTCACTTACATCAAATTTTCTATAAGTCTCTAACAAAAAATGTGTTTGTTTCAACCTGGAAGCACGCTCAAATGATAGCAATTTTTAAACAGAGAAACAAAAACGTGATAGTCAAATACCGCCCCATTTCTATAAGTTCAATATGTGGCAAATTGTTCAAAGCAATAGCTCCTACGGTTTTATTTATTAAAACAAACATCTTGTTCCTGAAGATCAACGTGGCTTCTTCAAAGGTTGTTTGATGGTAACTAATTTTGTCCCTGTGGTACAAAATATTTTTGTTTCGATATCAAAAAACAACTTTCGGAAGTTCGCCATAATGTTCTTATTATTATAAACTTCAGAATAATGGTAATCTATTAAGATCGATTCTATCATAGATACTAAATAGTCCTCAGTGTATCTAAATTAATAATAGTTCATATTCGCTTGTAGCTGTTACGTCAGTTGTACCACAAGGTTCACATATTGGACCACTTTTGTGTTCTTGATTTATATATTGAACATTGCTTTCTGTACTCTGAATATTCTCTTTATACTGAAAATGTAAAACTGTATTGTGAAATTTCTAATTTATATTATTGAAAACTTACTTTGTTTATATGTGCAAAGAACCAACTGATTTTAAATGTAGGATAAATGTCACAGATTAGGTACTTACTCTAAGTTTCCTACAAATACTGAATTTTCAAATTCTGTAAAAGACTTGGATGTACTATTATAAACTATAAATATACTTTTAATTCACACATTGTATATTTAGGAAAACATAGCATAATTTAGGTATACGAATTATGAAATATTAGAATTTGTAGCCAACAGGAATCCCAGTTCACAGAATAATTTTAAACACATCTTTCACAGATTACTTTATTTTCCTAATTTTTTTGTGTTCTTCTAAATGATGTGAATTTGAATGTGAATTTATTTTAAGGTATTGATAATATTGTCCGTAATGTATTACCCATTTGAAAATCTGTTCTAACATTAATCACATTTATTCAGATAAACCTTGTATGTACACTGAAAAAAAATCGGTGCCAATGAAAGCAATAAAGATACGAATCCATTGATTCAATTAATTGAGGACATTGGACACTGAATATTGAGCATTTTGATAATTTTACTCGTTTGTGATAATATTTGAACTAAAACTGGGTACTTTCACTCAAATATAAGTACCCGTTAAATAAATTCTCGAGATAAACTCGTATTTAGTACACTTGTACATAAATCGGAGTAAATGTCCTCATTATTTTGTGACCCCACCCCATTCCATGGTTGTCGTGCGTTGTCTTTGTCCATTTCCATCGTTCCCATTAGGTTATCGAGTTTGATTACAATAATTGAAAACAATAATATATTGAGTCTCGATTTGGTTAAATAAACGGATAGTTAAATTATTACCAATTCTTACTTAGGTATGTGTAACGTACAATATAGATTATGGCAATCTATTCGTCCGATCAGTTAACCAATTCTTTTAATCGAGACCTAAAATATTGTCTTTAAAACAGATCTGTGTAGAAACTACTCTGGCAGCTTAGTAGTTTATGACTTTAATACGATAATATTTAAATAGAATATAAATAAGTCTGAGTAAAAAATTACTCAATAATAATTAAATTTAGAGAAAAAGTCAACTCTTAATTGATTTGACACACTCAGAATAAAGTCAAAAGTCACTGACTTGATAGTTTGCAGAAACTTGGATTTAAGTAAAATTCACTCACTTCTGTTGCAATAGTTTCACTCATAAAATTTTAGTTGTACTCATACTAATACTGTGAAAATTTCACTCAATCATGTGTGGACAGAAATCGATACATTGTTGAGTAATATCGAGTGTAACTGATTGAATTTTTTTACACTGTATGGTATTCCTAAAGAAATTAGATGTATACTTGATTATAGAAAATTTAAAAACAAAACTAAAGAAATTTTGTCAGTTGGAGGTTTTTATAGTGTGGAGGATTTTATAAGTGGTAAATGAGGCTAACTGTACTACAAATTTGTATCTTTGCCTGGCCAAAAATAAAAATAAATATATAAATAAATAAATATTTTTACTGCACGTATAAAATTTTGTTGTTAATATCTTCAGTTCTGCTAACAAATCTTTCCAGATATTTTGAATGAATTATTTGATATTTTCCTTTAGACACTGGTTTCATATCCGTTATTGTTTTTTAATTAAAATATCTAAAAAAGATAACATATTATTCTCTTCAATTTGTGAAGAAAAAAACGTAAAAATAAGGCCACAAATTCAAATTCAAAAATTTTATATATCCATAAGACATAATAAATAAATAACTACCGACAAATAATAGTTTCTGAGAAACCAACCCTTAACAGTTTAAAACTTTTTTTTGAGTGTGGCAAAATGGTTAAATAAATGCAGTGCGACGAAAATCGATTTATTAAAATATTAAGTCACCCCTTCTATAAGTGGCACGCTAAGCTTTATTAATTATTTGCCAGGTTTTCGGAAATTATGGCGTATTAAGTGGGTGTATTATAAATTAGGGCCGGGGATATTAGAGCCCTCCGCACTATGGGGATATACAGCGCTTTAGTAGCGGCACTCCATTAATTAATGTCACCTTTCTCAGCTAATTACCTTCAGTCATTGACGGTGGCACAGTCAATAGCGGGGGGGTGCCGTCTGAAATTTATCTTAGTTCTCACACAAGGTGTTCCCAAATACTCCACATTTCCACAATTCATTAGGTTAGCCCTTTTCTTTTATAACCGTTGATAACTTCTTACTCTATTTTCAAGATATTAAGCTTCAAACAAATTCAAAATTTTTTTGTCTAAAAAATATTATCAAATAAAGTCAATATTCTTCGATACTACAGTGCCTTCATAAATGATTACAAGCCACGCGACCGTAATTTTGTTTGCACCAGCAATTTTATTTCCTTCGCGTTGGTAAAATTAAAATAATAAGATCAAGATTACATTGAAATGCCAATATTCTGTTTTATCGGCTGTGGTTGGTGTAATTTTTCACGAGATTCTGTTCAACCAATCAGCGATCACATTGTCTTGAGCGTAGACGTAACGGACTGTCATTGGTTATTGTAAACGAGTCATTAATATTATTGACGCCAAAATCTAGAGAATTTTGGTTGCTAGTACCAATCGTGCAATGTTGGGTTTCCTAAGTTCGGCGGTCACGTGGCTTGTAAACATTTATGAAGGCTCTGTAGAAATCCAGATATGCGAAATATTACACAGCTCCACAAAAAAAAATCGAGAAAATTACCCCTGGAATTTGACTATGTTTATCATATGTTTTCGGGATAGCTTCCATCACGTCAGGATTTTTCATAACCTCAAAAAGTAGGTGTAAAAACGCAATAAATCCTCTATCCATTGACCACTCAATCTCAATAACCTCATAATCCCTTAACCCCTTAATCCCTTAAACCCTAAACCCCATAACCTCAAAATGCCATAACCCCAAAATCCCAGAACCCGGTAAGAAATAGACTTATGCGCGTTAAAGCGCTGAAACACAGTATGTTCGAGCCATGCAAGGCATTTTATGGCATTTTGAGGTTATGGGGTTAAGGGGTTTAAGGATTTAAGGGATTAAGGGGTTATGGGCTCATTGGGACAAAGTGGTCAATGGATAGAGGATTTATTGGGTTCTTGGGCCTATTTTTTGAGGTTATGAAAAATCCTGACGTGATGGGTTCAAACGGACCCCGAATTTGGATTCAGCGACCTCGAAAACATATGATAAACATAGTCAGACTGCAGGGGTAATTTTCTCGATTTTTTTTTTGTGGAGCTGTGTTATCAAACCCCACAGATAAGACACCTAACTGCTGATATTGTGGGAAACAACTAATCCATGAGCTACAAGCTCCAGGTAACATAAAATTACACCACAACCATGCGTAGTAAATGGCTAGTAATAGGTATATAATTATCAAAACTAAAAATGATAAATCTAAATATACCTAATTGATAGAAAATATATCGGGTACTTTCTTTGATATAAAACAGTATACTTAGGGATATGAAAAACTTTCTAGATATTCCTTTTTCCTATATTTGGCAATTCATTTTATATTACACGTTTTAATTATACATTTTCAAGCATTTATCATTTTTTCTGTGAATTTCGTATTTTTTCTGCAAATAATTCGTATTTTGCTCTATTATTTCGCTTTTTGCAGGCACAGAGCGATTTTTAAGGTATTTCATCAATTTTTGTACAATTTTTGTTGTGAATAATTACTTACCTTATACCTAGTTTATTTTACAGGAACTTTTAGGCACTTATTGGGAGAACATATCAAAAAATTCGCAAAGTTGAAAGATTATACATATAATAGATGACAGCAAAAAGTTCTACACGCATTATTATCATAACCTCTTTACTTCTAACATTAGAGTGTTCATCTCTCTGTTAACCGTCAGATTTCCATGTTTAAACCTAGATAAAATTTTTCCACTTTTAACAAATTTGTGGATAGTTTTGTCTATTTGGTCCGAAATTGTCTCTCGGTAGTACGTAGTACATAAAAAATAAAGATACCTTTTTACATATATAAACCTTTTTCCGAAAATACATATACCTAATAAGGGAGATATACGAGTACTCCTTTAAAGGAGGATGGTAAATTTTATGTCTTTTGGAATATCTTAAAATACCTTTGAGGTATCTTGTTCAAATTTTAATCTCTGATTAAGAGCATCAAGACGTTAATCTGCAGTATTATATATATTTAACTACCACATCTTATTTAAAGGGTAGTTTTATGAAATGACTGTCATTTTTACCCTAATTTATGTATCTACCTACTTTTACTTTTTTTTAGTTTTCAAGCAATGTTGATCTAGACAGAGACTATATGATAATGTACTAGTAAAATTCCATAACATCGGTGGTATTTCTATAAATCAAGCACTTTAGTCGTTATGGTTTGAAAAAATTTAAAACTTGCACAATACGTATAATGTATTTCCTTTTTCTTGAAATTCTGCTAAATTGTTAGCAATGTACCTATTACTGCAAAAATTAGAACATCAAAATTGCTACCAGCCGTCATCAGTTTTTCAATTAGTTAGTAATGAATGGAATTTTTGCATTATGTAGGTGTAGCATCTTATTTTGGTATCCGAAAACAACTTTTATTTTTTACTATGTTACCTAGGTTTTGAATTCGTCTCAGAAAATTCCGTATTTTAAAGAAATGAATATTGTTTCGGCTTACAAATATTTTACTAACCCTCCGAATTGTACATTCAAAATTTACAATTGTTTTTAATTTCTAATTTTTTATATTTCTCTTTAAATCAGTCGATATAATTTTAAAGTATCGCCCATATCAGATTTTCAATGTCAACTTTAACAGATAACCAATCATTAAGATTGTGTTGGATCTTAACAAAATTAAAAGTGTAATAATTATGGAAAACAATAGCTAAATGCTGCCTGAAAAGTTATTGAAACAGATGATGACAGTTTTATCTGAAAAATTTTTGAAAAAAATAATATATTTTGGAGAAATCTATTATAACTCGACGTAGAAATCCGTATTCAAATGATAAAACAATGAAATTGCACATACACGTAACAATAAATCTCGAAATTTTTAGTTATTACAGTCAAATTGTCAGTACCGGAAGGAATTCCTGATAAGTTGGCAGCAAATTTTCATCCAGTTTTGATAATTACTTGTTAAATCTTTAACTTGTAACAAACGATATTAAAAAATTATGTGATTATGTACCATTTTATTGAAATTATTTAGCTAAAGAGAAATGAAAATTCAACACGTTAATGAACCATTTTAATGTATAAAATTGTTTGTAATTCCTTTTAATATGAAGTAATTTCTTAAATGAAAATAATTCCATTCAATATAAGAAATTATCACAATACTTATATTTTTCCTATCAAAGCACCAAGACACCCAATTAAATAAAAACTATTGTACAACCTCCACTTTATCTCGCTCGATTTAGAAGTCTGCAGCTTTAATTACTGTTATTACACAACCGATTCTACGCCACTGCCTTATATCGTTTATTCCCACTTTGAGCGGTTAGACTTAACCGAAATGCTTCCTAATTAACTCTCTACTAGCTCCACGAAATCCCTGCGAGCGCCTTAATTAAATCATTAGGGCGGGGTGTGACAGAGCAATTAAATAAATTTAATAATTTTTCATTAACACGTCGCTAATGGCAGGTAATGGACACCAATCACGAAAATCCAATGAATATGTAATTCTGAAACCTGAAATTAAAACACGAACATCTATCTAGGTAGCTAGACAAATAATATATACAACGATGAATGCTAGTGCTTTTTTTAAATATTTTCGAGAAATTTTAATATTCAGAACAAATTATACTTTGTGAATGAATTCTACGAAGTAAACGTATATGATATACAATTTAGAAGTTATAATTTTTTTGCAAATTTACCAAATACTATGAAAAATAATTATTTTATTACATAAAATGATACCTAATAATTAACAAATCAATTTGAAATGAACTGAAACCAGTCCTACTAAATATTAATTTTATTTTTTTTAATTTATCAAAGATATTTCGATCATTAGTTACAGTTTTATTTTCGTGCCTCCTTACAACAATCACTAATTGCACTGTAAATCGAAAAATATGAAATCAAAATTTCAACATTTATTTTGTTATTGTGGTTAAACGTTAATTTACATTACGCAACCCATGTGGCAAAAAAATGTAATATAATTTCAAAGCAAAATTTCCACATTTTGTAAATTTTTTATTTAATTTACAGAAAAAAAGTTTTTATGAAAGTTTATTGATTTAAATTTTGTAGTAGTGCAATATTAATATGAGAATTTACAGAAACAGAGTAAAACTATTTATTTTCCTTACTATATGTTTTTACGAAGTGGTAAATGTTTGCAAAGTAAATTCGATTTTTTTATATCCGTGATAATTTTTTAGTATACCTGTGTTATACCAGTTCACTTCAGAGAATTTTTCTCCATGATACGTTATCATAAATGGACTATACTAGATATCATTTTGATCGGTTGTGCATCAAAATACCGGCAAGCGGTGTATTGATTTGTGTTCGTCCCAGATTGTGTTTATAATTACTATATATAGGGTGCCCCAAAAGTAACGCAAGATTAGGATTGGCGGCCATTTTCGTCCCGAAGAGGTGGCAGCATTGTGCAGATGCGCATGTTATAGTAAACAAGTTACTGTTAAACAAAATGGAGCGCTATACGGCCGATGAGCGAGTGAAGATTGTAAAAATTAATTATAAGTAGAAAGAGTGTGTGACTGAGACTGTGCGCAAATTATGTGAAATTTTCGGTAGAAGGAACATCCCGAATGAAACAACTGTGAAAAGATTAATTACCAAATTTGATCATACAGGTTCGGTAGTAGACAATAAAAAAACAGGCCGGCCTCAAATTGGCCGTTCTGATAAGGCCAACGTTTCAATTTTATTTAAAATCTTCTTCAGGGCTAGTGACATAAAACCATTGTCATAAAATTGAAGTAATTCATTATGAGATGAATTGAGTAAAATTTAAAAAATTTTAGATTGCTTTTCATTTAATGTAATGTTTAATTGAAAAAACTGTACCTAATCAGTTTAGTCGTCTTTGAAATAGATATATTTTTAACTACTTTAATATCTATTTTAAAAACGACTAAACACGTTAATTTTCTTGGAGAATCCTTATATCAAATGAAAAATAATCCAAAAATGTTGAAATTGGACTCAATTCATTAAATTATGAATTACGAGTATATTTTAATTCTATGACAGTGGTATTATCTCAGTAAGCCTAAGGGATAAAATCGAATTGTACTTTATTTGCTCTATTCCAACTTTATACATTCTACTTGAATTAATACCAATAAGTAATATATTTATGTGTATTATTTTGAATACAATATTCCTATAACAAAAACCTTTTTTTATTACAGAAACAAAGCAATTAAAAGTACTTATACTATAACAACAAAACGAGTATAAAATAATAAATATCTGTAAGTACTAATATCTAAAATATTTCAATACTTTTTCGATAGTTTGTCAATAATTCGATTGATAAAAATATTGAGGTATGAAAATACTAAATACGTTTTTTCAAATTCTTACAAAGTATTTTTCGATACAAACGAATGTTTTTTGATTTTTTAGGTTTTTGTAAAGGCAATTATTAATGTCAGTTTTTTCTGTTAATATTAAGCGAAAAAAAATGTTAATACAGAAAATAACGATTTGTAAAACTGGAATGTGTTTGTAAGCAAATGTCTCCCAGCTTATGTCATAAACATGATCTTACTACTCAAATCGTTCACAAAAATGCTGCTTTGTACTAGAAAATTTAAATATAGTGTGAATATACATGGAAAATAGAAGACAATCGTAAGTATGCTTAGAACAATTATGTCACTCTCAGTTTCACAGTGAAATTCAGGAAATTTTTAAAAAATTTCAATACAATTTAAATTTAAACTTATTTTTTATTATGAGTACTATGTTAATAAAAACAAATTGATAAAAAATATTGCCTGAAATACATTTGCTTTAATGCTCGTATTAATTTAGTTGTAATTCCTTTCATATTAGATTTTTTATACCACTTCTGAAACTAACCAATTTCATTGTTTTAAAACTAGACAATAAACCCTAACAATGGGGAAAGAGTCAAATTATCCTTGTATTTTCCGCCTTAATTTTAGGAAACAAAAACGGGCTGGGCAATTATCGAACTATTTGGCAATTCGTGGAGAAATTAAGGGTAATTTAATCTAGAACACAATAAGCTACGAAGTGTTTAATTATACGAATAGATGCGCGATACAATAGAAATAGTCGCATTCGGCTTCCCTAATGAACAGCTGCCCCAACTCGCCCGACAATAGAAGAATTGGTGCGTGTGAAACGCGCCATCATTAATCAATAATAGTTTCCAAAAATTGCCCGGAATTTAAATTAAATTATGTCGGGTGCATCGGATACCGTCAATGAAAGCTTTTGTTGTCTAATGAACTGTGTCTGGGATCGATAAATGAATGAAATGACAAGCTGTAGATCCTATTTGATTTTTTATCTCAAAAATAAAAATATTGTCGTACTTTGATCTTTCACTTTAATATACACGTCAGTGGTTTTAAATTAAAAAAGGTAAAGGAAAATCTCTCTTTTCATCTATTCCTGAACTGCAAAAAAATCTAATTTCAGCAAATTTATCGTACAAGTTTATAATAACTTTGTGGGACAAGTTCTAAAAAAAAAGAAATCAGAATTGAAAACAAATTTTCCCAAACAAAAGTTAGTTTTTGTTAAACAAATATAGGCACCATTTAAACAATGTTTGCAATAACTAAGAGGTGTACGCTCACAATTCTTGTTCGATATCATAGAGGACACCTAAAAACGTATTCCAGAATTTTCTCTGCTTTCAATTCATGGTTTGAAACTCGCTACAGCTATTTATTTATAAAAAGAGGGCCTGGCTACCATTTAAACAATTTTTTGCAATAACTAAGAGGTGTATCCTCACAATTCTTGTTCGATATGATATAGGGCATGTAAAACGTACCTATGTATTTATAAAAAGAGGATCTGGACACCATTTAAATATTTTTTTGTAAATATATAAGAAATGTAAACTTACAATTTCATTTATGGATAATAAGAGATGGATTCAAATAAACTCTACAATTTCTTGGCATACAAATTCGCGGTAGGAAAAGAGGTACTACTTTTCTATTCTAAAATAGTTCGTCAACATTATTATTGCAAAAAATAAATTGTAAATGTAATACAACCCCATAATTTGCATAAACATTGACTCCTATACTATTTTATGATTGTTTTTAAGCCTACAAAACGATTTTTCCTCTTGTAAATCATCAATATTTTACACTGTAAAAATATCGGTGTCGTCAATTAATTGAGGACATTATCACTGAATATTGGGCATTTTGATTATTTTACTCATTTGTGATTATATTTAAACTAAAACTGAGTACTTTCACTCAAAAATAGGTACCTACTCCTTAAATAAATTCTTCACGTAAACTCGTATTTGGTGTACTTGTACCTAAATCAGAGTAAATGTCCTCATTACTGAGTGATTCCACTTTTTTTCATTTCCAGATGCATTGTCTTTGTCTGTTCCCATCGTCCCATTAGGTTATCTCGTGACCGCGGCATGGTGAATGGTAGTATGGCGTATGGTGTGCTTTGGAGTTGAACAAGTATCGGTTGATCTGGTTATTCTAGTGAAAATTGTATTTAAATGCAGTGATTTAATTACAATAATTAAAGACAATATATTAAGTCTCAAAATTGTTGTCTATAATTACATATTTGTGACGATATAGGTTATGGCAAATTAGTTATCCGATCAGTGAACCAATGGAGACCTAAATTATTGTCTCTAAAACAAATCTGTGTTGAAACCACCATGACTGTTTAGTAGTTCATGACAATGGTACTTAAATTAAAATTTGAAGGAAATATAAAGTGGTCCAAAACCACTCCAAACGTTAATAATATGGAAGCATTTATTAAGTAAATTGTACACCTAATTTCAAATAACATGGCTTTTACTCAAAAATTGTACAAATTTAATAAATCACAAAAATGTTATTATAGAATACCGATTTTCATCTGTTAACTTCAAGGGTTAATATATAATACCAGAAAAAATTTAGATTTAAGACAATATCTCTCCGAACTTGAAAGTTCATCAGTTGCAGAATACGCTGTATAGCGTCTAATTAATTTCAACACTCTATATCCTAATTAACCATTTATGAGTGATTTATTTTTGCACTCAACATTTAGTTAATTAAAAACTAAGTCTGAGTAAAAAATTACTCAATAATAGTTAAATTTAAATCATATTAGAGACAGTCAACTCTAAATTGGTTTTATATATTCAGAATAGAGTCAAAAATCACTCAATTGATAGTTAGCAGTAACTCGGATTTGAGTAAAACTCACTTATTTCTGATGCAATAGTTTCACTCAGTTGTACTCATACTAATAAAGTAAAAATTTCATTCAATCGGGTGTAAACAGAAATTGATACATTATTGAATAAAATGAGTTAAATTTGAGTGAATATTTTTTATAGTGTATATGTGGTATTGTGATGAGTGGCTAGTTTCAGCCTAATAACTGGAAGAGAATTTCAAATGCATAGCAGTATAAAAAATGTACTTGTAAAATTAAGAAAATATAAACAGATTGTGCAGAAAATAATATTCTTTGATTCTGTATTTGTACATATAAATAAAAAAACNTTCAAATGCATAGCAGTATAAAAAATGTACTTGTAAAATTAAGAAAATATGAATAGATTGTGCAGAAAATAATATTCATCAATTCTGTATTTGTACATATAAATAAAAAAACATGTAAATATTATGGTTTTGCAAAAAGACTCAAATTTGTACGAAGTTATTTACATAATATTCTACATTCATTATCTTTTTTACCTCTCTATTCAGAATAAAATGATGGCGACCATAGTTTTAGGAAATTTTGTTGCGATTTTGAATACAAAAAAACAATTGACTTGCATTTCGATGATACAAACCAAACTGTATATTTCTCTCTTTTTTTTCTGATTATAATGATATATACATATCACATCTTTGCTTTCATAGTTTGCACAAAATTTTGATGTATTTGCTGATCTTGCACATAATCAAGATTGCCAAGGTATAGTCTTTCCGAAGTCAATTGAACATGTATAAAAACGCCTAGCAATAAAATTTAATGAGTTTCATAGGCGTCCCTAAAAGGTTTTCTACTAAAGGTAAAAAATAATATGTATATAATGTGTATAAAATATCTTTTATATGTTCATTTGGCCTACAACATATTTTAATTATTTATGTCCTCAAACAATTTTATTATATTGATGGTAAATTTAGTTTTGTTCTGTTTCAAAAGGTCTCCAAAATGCCATGTTGTAATCATATTAGTAAACAAACTATCCATCTTATTCTACCTCTCGCAAATGTAATATGAATGATTAATAGACCACTTGTCAACAACTGAGATTTATTGCCCAGTCGCCCAAAGTGGCTGTGTTATACGCCGTTTGCCCGAGCGCACGGATTCTTCTACTGGGCGAATACATATCTACCACCTTCACGATTAGTTCGTCCAGACCTATATATGGGTATAGCTAAATAAATATGGGAACAAGTTTTTCAAATATTTCAATGCCGAGTTGCTGTGTCGGCAACCAAACCTGCTACATACTGCCATCCTCTTGATTCTTCAATTCAGATCGGAAAGACTAAACAAGGTATTAGATTTTTTTGTTCACTTTGTCTTTTATAGAATCTTCCATGGAAAGAACTTAAGATCAAATTGATCCTGTGGAAAATAAGATTATCCTTTGATAAGAAAAAATTATTTAAAAAAGACCTTCCTCTAGAACACGATGAGGTTATTGTAATATACCTACCTTTTATAGTATATTATTTTTTAAAAATAAAGTTTATAAAAATTTGTTTATTAAATTCAATAGAGGAAAATCTTAAATATGCACTGGTTCCATGACCATTGTGGACGATCAATAAATAAACTAAAATGTTGTGCATACTATTAACACCCACAGAATTTCTCAACATGGCAGGTATAACAAATGTGGCGAACAGACCCAAATAATTATACTTTACTTGTGTTAACATTTTTTCCTCCTTTTCTCATATTTGAACAATATTTCGAAGTAGTTTTCGAAAAAAATATTGTTTGATACACAACTGCGAAGTCTCTTTTGAATACAAAAGCAATACTTCGCAACCTGGAATCAAAAACAACCACTGCGTTTTCCCAAATACAATTTCCGCATGCGGCGATACTGGACATTTTTGTTTAGCCTCTCGTGAGCGGGAAACGCATTCCGAACCCGACCCTCCTTAATTGAGGCTTAATCAGTCTAGAAATTACTTTTATTCGTCAACTCCTTCTCTGAGCGAGCGTAATCGAAGTAGTTCTGCTCCCCTTTGCTGCGTACGGGAGTATGATTGATGGTCCTCCGGTACAATTAATTAATCTACATTTTTTCCACGGCGTATTCCCATGAAACACGACTCGATTGTTGTGCTCACTGAATTAAGAGGGATTTCTCGCACTACCGTTGTTAATTTTTTTTTGTGTGTTGGCCGCCCTGATAATTAGAAGCTTCATCCTATTAATAGTTTTCGTGCGGATAATGTTAGTTGCAGGTATTAGGATATGTTACAATTGGTTTTCAGATGATAAGGTATAGGTGGAAGGGCAAAGTGAGACATAAGAATTAAGAGATAAGTAATTTTTAAAGTACCTACTGTTTGCAGGTTTTTTTTTATGAAAATTCATGTACGTTTCTTGCTCTCAGACAATGTCAATGACGAGATTATTAAAATTTTCTTTAGGTATAAGTTATTGTCATCTATGACATGAAAATATAAGAAAGTTGTTGGTTAAAGATATATGTATATCATATTCATATCAACGAACAGTTCACAAATTTTTCTTTAAAAATACAGCCCCACAAAAAAAAAGGATCGGATCTGGTATTCAACCCATGTATTTCCATGTATTTTTCCGCTGAATCCGAATCTGCCTTCAGATTTGGCCCAACGAGTTTGAGTTTTTGGAAAAATTAAAAAAACATGTCAAAATTCACAAAAAAAAACGTCATTTACGATCGACGAAAATTATAAAAAATGAAATTATTCTACCAGCTCACTAAACGTATGATTTTTCACTCATTTAATTTCAATTTATCATTATAGAGTCAGACAAGCTGGTCCAATTTCATTCAAAAACAGAAAATGGCATAATTCGTGTTGCAGAGTTCTGGATCCATCTTTTTATCCACCCACCCATTTATGAACTCATACATCTTTCTATCCAGTCGTTCATGCATGAATACGCATATTTATTCATCCACCTGTACCACCTATAAAACCCACCCATCCACCCATCTATCCATCTACTTTTTGTACTGAGAGATGAGATAACAGCCTAGAATATTGAGAATGCAATAAAACTTGTAGAATACTCTACTTTCTAAACAAAAGAAAACGATATCTACAAATCATTCTTATTTTTGTTTGGTTAAATTTTGCAAAAATAAAAAAATTTGAAGAATGTTTGAAAATGAACGTAGAAGAGATATAGGTATTGAAATTTACAGAAAATTATGTAGAATCTAAATATGTAACTGTCATGCTGCAAAAAAACATACATAAAAGCATAATTTCCAGTTAAAAATTTCATAAAATGTCAATATAATGTATCCATAGCAACAGGTTCTTTAGTTTATAAAACTAGAACAGGGCTGGTAGTAGTCAGTCTTTCATAATTTGCCAAGCTGTATACGTCGTTGAGTTATGCCTAAAATAAACAAAATTCAAAGTGCAAGTGTTCAACAGGTCAAAATTAAGTAAAAAATGGTGAACTTAGTTACCAGTTTTGAAACGTCAAACGACATCACTCAGAAGTGATCTGCCATCTGTCAAAATGTGTAATTTTCCATCAGTTAAAATTTTTCTCAACTAACCAAATACTTACTGGAAACTTATATAATGGGAACAAATGTTAGTTAACCAAAGGTGAAAAGTATAAATTGTCAAATAGAATTTAGTGAAGTGTAGTGTTAAAATACAACGGCAGGTGAAGTGCAAACCCTATTTACCATTGGAAAATCAAGCGCATGGGATCAGTTTGAAGAACTAGAGTAACAAAATCCAGCATCGACCATCACAAGTATTACGTCACCTGGAAGGCATCTCCAAAACCAGCAATACATGACTGCGTTACGCGAGTTTCCTACTTTTAAAAATTGGCTGATTTAAAAAAATCTCACCATACGAATTCGTAAATAACTATCAAATTGATAACTTTAAAATACATTTTTTAAACTAACCAAAGTTGACTATAATCTCTAAGTTTTCACCCTCTCTAGAGCAAAAGTATAAAGGATTTAACGTAGTATTTAAGAACATATTTGAATATGCAATACAACCTGTTAGTTAAATGCTAAATTAAATTTTTCATTTTCTAAACAAATCTCATACTTCGAAATATGTCAATATAAATTTGTGAAACCCACCCTGAGGAAGAGTCAGCTCTAATGGGGTCACATAAAAAATATAGTTACAATGTTACAAAAAGAGGCTGCAAAATATCGAAGAGTTGCAGGAAAGGATAAGGCACGAAATTTCCACCATTCCTCCCAACACCCTTTTAGATTCACTACAAAATTTTGTTCAGCGAATTCAATACGGTGAGGAGGTAAATGATGAACACTTTGAGCACATTATAAAATAGAATTCCAATGAAAATATTTGTTGTTTATTAAAACTTGTTTTCTATCTTTTTATTAATTAAAAAATGTATTTTTTCATTTCACACTTTTTTATCAACCCTGACAATTTCTGGTTTTTTATTTTCTCTAAAAAACTAATAATAAAATTAAATCATATCCATATCCTTTACCTAGTGTCATTTTCAAAATAAATATCCATAATTTGATGCTCTTTTTCTGTTATAAGTATGGACTTATATACAGGGTGTTCCATTAAATAAAAAGCAATTTTGTTTCGTCATGACTTTTTGACTGATCCTGTATACTTACTTTTCCTTTGATGTGCATGTAAAAAGGCAGACAGATAAACAGACAAAAATAGACAAGTAGGAGTATTCGTAAAAAAAATTTCCAATTTTTTAACCTCCTATTTTTACTTTAACCTTCAAACGACCTTCCACATCAGGTGCTAGAGGTCAACCGACATCGGATTCTGAATCAGCGACCCAAAAAACATTTATGGATTTTTTCAGATTTTTTCAGCCACCTTTTATTAGTTTGACCTTTAAATGACCTTGAACCTGATGCGACAGAGCTTAAACGACCTCGGCATCGGAATCAGCGACCCCAAAAACCCCTGGGTTTGAAACTAAATGTTGACCTGTGCTATCTTACTTTAGGAGACAATCGACCGTTTCCATACATATCACCGACCCTGTATAAATAAATAAAAAATGCAGTGTATGAATTAAGCCCGTTCTCACCCGCTCTGGCCGGACCCGCGGCGGAATCGTTGACCCCGCGTTCTCACATTAAGAACATTAAAGGCTTTTGATCCAGCAATCAATACCCGTAATTAGCGGGGATAAATGCGCCAGTATTAGCGTTTATCTGTTCGACGCGTTTAATTGAAATCGGTACGAGCAGCGGCGTTAATGCCAGCGCGCGGTGTTTGTGCCCGTTTAGCCCCAAAAGCGGTGCCAGTCCGACGTCGCGCTTACCTAATTGGCTCATTAGCGACCCGGCGATCGCCGCTGATCGCATTCGCATTTATTATGACGCTCGCTCACTTTGCCGACGATCCAGCCGCCAATCGGTGCTCGCTAATGGTCATGGTCGAACTTAATCGGCAAAGAATGGAGCTGTGACAGGAATCGATATGAGGCTTGGTGAGGATTTTGCAATCCAAATTCGAGTTTTTGCAAATAAAAGTCAACCTTTTACAAATAAAATTCACGTTTTGCCTTTAAGTATTTTAAATAGTGTAATGTTTCAAAAATTATTTTATTCTAATTGTTCTAACGTCATTTTTAAAGAAGAATATCCAGGGTGCCCCAAAAGGAACCTAACCCTCCAATTTGACCATATTGATCATAAAAATTTTGCTAAATAAGTTAAATGCATTTAGATTTAGTGCATCTCTGCAAAATTTGTTCACTTCTTACTTCATTAATGGAGTTTAATATGTTGCTTACAAGATTATAGATCTAGTGATTCTATCGAAGTGTCAGGAGTATCGCAGAGCTCTAATCTGGGTCCACTTCTGTTATTGCCCTTTATAAATGACTTGTGTTCTATTGTTGATTGTCACTATTTGATGTTTGCTGTCGATCTTTAGTTTTTTTCTAAAATTGACACCTGCATTAACATCCAGAATCAGTTGAATAGAACTGAACTAGTGTCAGTTTAACAATCTCAGTATGAATGTATCAAAGTGTAAGGTTATGACTTGTTCGAGGAAACAAATATTTGTGTCTTTTTGTGATACGTTTAATTCAAGCATTTTATAGCGATGTGAAATCATTAAAGACTCAGGGATCACCTTCGATAAAATGTCGACATTTTCAGCTCACATTGAAAATATACAATCGTCAGCAATTAAAATGTTTGGATTTATCATCAGGAACTGTAATACCTTCAGTAATATTAAAGCCCTTAAAACACTTTATTCCTCATATGTTAGATCTAGGCTGGAATAGTGCAATATAATATGGTCAACTATTTACAATGTACACAAGTTAAACCTGGAAAGAGTACAGAGGATTTTTTTTAAATTTATGCATTTTAAAAAGTGTGGTATTTATCCTGCTTAGAAATGAATTTAATATATACTCTCTTGAACTTCGCAGACAAAGTCTGAAATTCCTCTATTTCCTGACACACGACACAAAGGAATTGATTCTCCAGATTTGTTGCAGAAATTGTTGTATCATTTTACACCTGTTATAACTCGCCAGCTCTCTACTTTTCACTTGCCACATGCTAATTCACATTTATTGATTAAATCACCTTTTTATAATATGTTGCATAAGTTTAATATGATTTCTGGTACATGTGATATCAATTTCAATGGGCTAAATGTCATATTGGAAAGATTTTGAGATAGATAGATAGTTTTAAATGTTTTACATGCTTCTGTTCTTTGTGTTGTAACTTGATGTTATATTCTTGTATGTACATTTAATTATGTCTTGTGTTGTATACTTATCTATACTCTAGTGTAGTAATATTGTCCTGTAATTGAAGTAATCTGTTGGGCAATGCAACTTAAATAAATAAATAACTTTTCAGGATTGGGTCTCTCAAACTAAAGATTGTGATAAAATTTATAAGATATCAAGAAACCAATATGCTGATTACTTAGATTTCACCTTGACTTTATGTTTCAAGGTCAAACAAAGTCAACTTGGAAATATTAAATGGAAGACCCTATTTTTTATGCCGGCAAAGTTCCCCGCACAAAATCAATGGAAAATGGGTCCCACTCCCAAAAGCTGTCATGAGCCCAAAATGATCCTATGAATAGTTTCAGAAATAAAGAGGGGGGAAGTATGTGATTTTGGCTGTATGCCTGAGTAAGCTTCACAAAGTTTCAAGTTGATGGATTCAAAAACTGAGGCATGTAATGAATTTTGACCAGTAGTTACAATGCTTTTGGGATCGCTGAACTTGAATTCGGGGATAGCTTAGCTGTCTAAGGTCATCTGGAGGTCAGGTAAAGGTCGTTTCAAGGTCAAACCGAATTCAGTTCACATTTAGATGAAAATAACTTTATATCCATTATTTTTGTGAAAATTTAATTTGACCTTTAAACTACCTTCAATGGCATCCTGGAAAAATGTTTTGATTATGAATTCCGACATAAAATTTGACGCGTTATCGGTGGTGGCATAAAAAGTAGCGAATTCCATTTGGTATTAAGTTGACATTGTTGTGAAAGTCAATTCTAAAGTCACCATATAATTTTTCATTCAAAGTGTTACAAATTTGAACCATTTTTGTCAAGTTATACAGAGAAAAATGAGTTTGACCTTCAAGTGACCAGCAAGGACATGCTGGAAAATTTTCTTGATCCCAGATTCGGACATAAAATTTTGACATTTGATAAAATGCATTGTTCTATAGTCATTTATTTAACCTTAATTTTTTTAATAGAAAAAATATTTAAATAGTTAAGCTGATGCGATATAATCGCTGTCATCGTAACTATCAAAAAAATATGAGGGAAAAGATGGATCTTACAAATGACACAATGTAAAAAAGAAAGTTGAACAACTACAAACTAATAATATTCTTCGGCATCCGAGAGATCCTTTTACGGCAATTTTGTTTTGAACCACATTATTCAGGATCATTTTTAACATACTAAACTAACCTCTCAAAACCTTGGTGGCACAGTTTCTCGACATCTTTCACGTAAATTCAAGAAAAATATACGCTATTTTGAAATGTCAATTCGGCTATTTTAAGTTACCTATGTTATCACTTTTTCCAGTGATGCCATATACAGGATCGGAAAGTACCGATGGTCCATCTGCCGTTACGTGAGAGCGATAAAGTAAGTCATAGAAATCCGTGCGGTAGAGAAAGATGACTATAATGAAGGCGTCTAATAGTCACCGCCCATTTCGCCCTTCCACAAATAAAAAGTGGATCTTATTTGTGGAAGGGCGAAACGGGCGGTGACTATGAGACGCCTTCCTTATAGCCATCCTTCTCTATCGCATGGATTTCATGTCTTACTTTATCGCTCTCACGTAACGGCAGTTGGACCATCGGTACTTTCCGAACCTGTATTATATTCGTTTGCAAATGACTGCGTTACAATTACTTAGTCAAGAATAAAACTTCAGCATAGTCGTTATCAAACCCTCTGTAACATCCGACGTCTAGATGTAGCGAATGGTCTCAAAAATTAACCCCCTGGTATATAATTTTGGATATTTTGTAGAAACAACCATTACCGTAACGAATCATCATTGGCTGGTACTACTACTTGTACACGCTGTACATGATAGGGACAGATTTGAACCTCGTACAGTAATATGCGACACTGTTGATTGGGTCACTCCAGGTACTTGTCGAACGATTTATCTTATATGGGTATTTTTTCAGAATATTTTAAATTTGTTCTTCATCTGCTACATTATGATGCGAAAACCTACATCTATTTCACAGTTTGATCATAAATTTCCCCTTTCACGCCCTCCCCCTTACCACTGCGGTAGATTATCTGGTGTATGTCTAACTGGAAAACGTACTGCATATGAGTACAAGCGAAAAGCTACTAATGCATTTTGAATTTCTTTGCCATAAATTAAAACAGTATCCATTAACTCTGCATGTTATACTTATACACATACGTTATTCGCAACACTTGTAAGACTGATGTAAATAATAAACCACAGTAATAAGAGCACTACGAAAACCACAGTAATAAATAGGCATTTTTCAACTCAAATTAGCTGAAACTGCTGATTAGACGAGTACACGTAAAAATTTAAGATACATTTTAATAAATACACCACAGTCATCCAGTCACTTACTGTTTTAAAATATAATTTAAATATTTGGTTGTAGCTTTTAGTCTAATNATTAGCAATAAACCAGTCCTTTATCAGCGGCAGCGTATCCACTGAATCCTCTGTGAGTTTAATTAAGTTATTATTTGACTTTAAAGCGGTAGTATCATCTTCAAATAAAATAGAATCAGTAGTTATATCACAATTTTGAAAATCATTGATATAGATAAGAAATAGAATAGGGCCCAATACTCAGCCTTGGGGAACTCCATGAACTATTTTTGTTAGGTGTGAAGAACAAGAATTATAAAAAAATATACTGAGTTATGTTCGATAGATAAGACTCAATAAGGGACACGCTAGTGTCAACAAAATTGTAAAATTTTAGTTTATTTAAGAGAATTCTGTGGGATACACAGTCAAATGCCTTAGTCAAATCGTAAAAATTTCCACTGACAACATTGTTTGATTCGAAATTGTTACACAACCATTACCGTAACGAATCATCATCGGCTGGTACTACTACTTGTACACGAAGTACATGATAGGGATAGATTTGGACCTCGTACAATAACATGCGACACTGTTGATTGGGTCACTCCAGGTACTTGTCGAACGATTTATCTTGTATGGGGATTTTTTCACAATATTTTAAATTTGTTCATCTGCTACATTATGATGCGGAAACCTACAACCTACATCTCTTCCAAAATTTGATCATAAATTTCCCCTTTCACGCCCTCCCCCTTACCACTGCGGTAGATGCGGTACTGCATATGAGTACAAGCGAAAAGCTACTAATGCATTTTGAATTTCTTTGCCATAAATTAAAACAGTATTCATTAGCTCTGCATGTTATACTTACACACATACGTTATTCTCAACACTTGTAAGACTGATGTAAATAATAAACCACAATAATAAAAGCACTACGAAAACCACAGTAATAAATAGGCATTTCTCAACTCAAATTAGCTGAAACTGCTGCTTAGACGAGTACACGCAAAAATTTAAGATACATTTTAATAAATACACCACAGTCGTCCAGTCACTTACTGTTTTAAAATATAATTTAAATATTTGGTTGTAGCTTTTAGTCTAATTAAATAAGCCTTTAAATCGAAATTTTGATCAACTTGACTGAATTTTTGATATGAGTTCGTTTGAGGAATGTTATAACAATAAGTGACAGTAATTTTTTGTTCAACCACCGGCCAAGGGTGAAAAAAGATAAAACAAAAGAGTTTTTCAAGATAGCTTAGTTAGGGAGGCTAGAAGTTAAGGGAAGATTTCAGGAATTTAAAAAAATCATAAACAGAAAAATTGATGAATTTCGTAATTTTTTTCGATCTACTCTAAAAAATGTAACCTTTCTTTTCAGAGAAGTAGATATATTTTTTAATTTTTAATAAGAAAGTTATAACAATTTCAAATTTGTTGTTCACCCCCCTAAACAGAGATTTTAACGAAAACCTCGGAACAGGTCAATTTAATTTTATCAATTTGTTTACATAAAAAATATTTTTAATTCTTTTGGAATAAATATGATTTTTTTATAAATAAAAAATATAGTTTTTATGAAATAAAAAATAAGGGTAGCAACCCCCAAACACGGAATCACTTGCGCAATATTTGTTTTTTATCATAAGTAATTTCCACTTTGTTTCATTTCATTTGAACCCCAGAAATTTTGAAAAACCTGTTTTGGGGGGCGAACTTTGAGGGTGTATTTCACCCCATAAATATGTTTTTCCGCCGATAAAAAAAATACGTGTCTCTTTACATTTTTTAGAGTAGATTGAAAAAAAAAATACAAAATTCATTCGTTTTTCTGCTTGTTATGATTTTTTAAAATTTTTGAAATCTTTCCTTAACTTCTAGCCTCCCCCTAACTCTCTGTTAATTTTAATAGTAAAAGAAAAAGTCAAAGTGCCATTTTTATGTATGCTTTACAATTTTCTTAAGAAACTTTTTTTTCTAGCCCTTGCCCCTTTTGAGCTATCTTCAAAAACTCCTTTTTTTTATCTTTTTTCACCCTTGGCCGGTGGTTGAACAAAAAATCACTGTCACTTATTGTTATAATATACGTCAAACTAACTCATATCAAAAATTCAGGCAAGTTGACCAAAATTTCGATTTAAAGGCTTATTTAATTGGACTATTTCTGGGAATGTCGTTTCTAATTTTCTAAATTTTAGGACATACATTCCCAAAACTTTTTGGATAAGTTGTGAATCACCTTGTATCCGTTTAAAAACCCCAAAAATTTGTTTGGGACCCCTAAAAATTTTCCTAAAATTAGAGCTTTATAATTTTTTTTGTTTTTTGAGTGTAGATTGAAAATCAAAAAAAATATTGCGAGTAGAATGATACGTGAATACCCTTGTCCTGATATTATTAAGGTTCCTCCTGTTTTTTTTTTGCTTTCTATTTTGACAAGAGAAACAACTTGAGTAAATTCTGTCGTAACGCCGTCGTTACGGCCTTTAGGATGAATTACCTCACTTAGGCGCTGCCGAAATTAATTTTCACCTACGTCCATTCCGCTGGAAGGTAAAAACGACTCGTTCGCGAACGGCGGCACCTCAAAGCTGGCGTTAATTCAGGCCATTGTGCACTGGTCAAAATAAAAAGCTACTGCCTGGGGTCGGCGGCCAAATGAGACCTCAAGCGTCGCGGATTATTAATAGTCGAGTGGCGGAACATAATCGAGCCGAGGAGAACAGGTAGTGGTAGCCTAAACGCGACCCCACATATCCCGCAGGGTTCCTAATCAACGCCGCCTTGCCCGGCCGGTGTATCCGCCCCCCTGGGGGCCGTGTATCTGCTGCCCACCTTTAATTATAACAGCCCGTTCGGCTTATCACGGGAGTTTACCAGTCACTGATAAAACTGGTAACAGGTGCGCGCTGAAAGGTTGAATGTTAGGTATACTAATATTTTTTTGCTACGGGTTTCGTGTAGGAATGTGATTAGGGTTTGCGATGAAACTGGAAATCCTTACGTAACCACGATTTGCCTTGACTAATTAATTTAAATTAAATCTCGAATTAAAAACAACGTGGTCTTCTTAAAGTTGAAGGCAAAATTTAAGACAGTGCATTCGCACGTGCTTATAATGACATTTCAGTTTCACGTGTGTTACACGTTGTAGTATAACAACCCCGGGTTCGATCGAAAAAAAGAAAAATAAACGTAATTGAGGCCAAAAATATGTGATCGTCATAAGGAATACCTACGTTGCATACATCTATTTTTCATTGACCGGAAGGCGCTGGCTACTAACATTAAAGAGGGGAAGTATGGTTTAATTTTATACACACATAGAAAGAACAACAAAAATATTAACAACCATTTAACATAAAATGAGAGTGCCAGGCTCAACTAGAGCTTCTGTGGGGAAAGAGCATGGCAGAGAAACCCACGATCGTTACTCTAACTACCCAAATATAAATACAAAACAACCGATAACAAAAAGCATAAATTAAGATCCTTTGCTAATGATAAATAACGCCCGACTCATTTAATGTGTCACTAAATGTCACCTCACTCGAATTAGACATACACACTTCCAAGTAAAACTGAATAGGTTTGGTGTTAGTTAGCCGGTAAGGCCGGAAGGTACTGGAGTCCGATACGTGAGGCAATCCAGCTATGAGTTGAGATTTCAGAAGATCTGTTTTACCAATTCCTTTTTTTGTATTTAATTATTCTTTTTACAGATTCATTCCTCACGGGTGAAAATGTTAGTAAATTCAACAAGGCTCTTATATGCGTATGACATAAAGTGAGCACAAGAAATGCTTTATTGTTTGTTTTTCGTACAACGTAATCATGATAAAACAAGTTAAATGTGAAACAAAGTAGTTGTTATTACAACATCTGTGCAGTCACGACAATATATATATTAACATGTATTTTGACGCGCAACCAGAACGTAATGGAGTCTGCCAGATAATATACAGTGCGTTCATGACGAAAGGAACAAATTAGTTTAAAATTCAGGGAATTATTTTGTGGAAAAACGCTTGGACACGTCGATTAGTATTTTTAGTTTGGGATTTTTTGACATACGAAAATTGTTTTAATTATGCCATTTTTGAATTGTACGGTAAATTCTGATAAATTTTTATATAACACACCGTAACAACCTGGTTTGCCAAATTTTATCTTAAACAAAACAATATTCTTCGTATTAATCGGTTTTCATTCCTTGACCCCTAGACCATTTTGATGTAGTATTTTGTGACAATAAAAACCAAACTATCACCGGCATTTAGTTTGTCAGTATCATTTTGTCAGTTTTACGTTTCATTTAAAAAATGCATTTATCTGAGAAAGAACGTATTGAAATACTTATGATTGGTTTTTGGAGACAGAGTGCGTACTCAACAAGAAGTGTGTAATTTATTTAATGTAATTCATCCTGATCGACCTCCAATTACTAGATCTACTGTCAGAAAAATTGAATTGAAATTTGCTGAGCACGGTCACGTTAGAGATTTACTTAAAGGAAGTCTAGCAGAAATATCAGAAGATTCTAAACTAGACGTTTTACTGGAAACTGTAAATAATCTTATGTAGCCGTTAGGACAATCTCCAGGAATTGTAATTTGTCATCGGGATCTGTATCACAAATACTCTGAAAAAATAAATATCCTTATAAGGTTCAATTGATACATGAACTGTTAGGAGACGATTTTGACCGAAGAACGTAGTTTTGTGAGCAGATAATTGAGATGAATAATCAAAACATAGGTTTTACCCGAAATATTATTTTTTTTCTGATGAAGCTACTTTTGTTTTGGACAGCAAACAGACAAAACTGTAGGTACTGGGCAACTGAAAATCCTCGTTAGACAGTCTGTCACACAGCATCGTCAAAAAATAAATGTTTGGGCAGGTATTGTCGAAAACCGAATTCTTGAACCTTATTAAAATTAATATAACTTTATTTTATTACCAAATACATGTATCAATAATGTTGACATGTTTAAGAATTTGATCAAAGAACTATTCCGATATAGACTTACAACGCTCATCAGTAAAAATATTATTTACACGATTTAAGATAACTTTTTTTTTAAACTTCCTGCTTCTAAAAAGACCAACCGCGCGATAAACTTTAAGGTAAATACCGTTGTCTTTTACGAAATGTGCCGTCGATTAATAACAATTCCCTCTGACGTGGAATTTGCACATGCACTTAACCACAATTTGCAGCTGTTTACGTGAATATTAAACCGATCGTTCATTGCGTTAATACCTTATCGGAGAACTAATTTACGGTAAATGCGTTAAATCCGTTACAATAATTTCGCTCCTACAAGTTAATACAAATCGCGTGAAACGCGCCACTAACGTTTTTTTTTCCTGTACACGCCACTACAGCGACGCCGCGATCGTCATGGCTTCATTTTCTTGCACAATCATTACGTGCAAATGTTAATCACCATAAATTCGTACAATAACAGAAGTTAAATGGGAAATAATTAGAGAAAGAATTATAAATTTACTTCACACAGTCTTGTTTGCACTTTTAAAGTCTCAGATATAAGTAGTACATAGATAGATAGATTGGATAAGTCATTAATTAATAGGAATTTTAATATGTTACAAAAGAGCTTAAAAATTGTTTGTTATTTTTTTAAATAGTCCTCCTGCTTCATAACATACCTACTTGGTCTACCTCTCCATGAGGTTACGGATACTCTTTGCAAAAATTCTTTCTAGAGCACTTTTCAAAGTCATTTCCTCAATGTCATCCATAAACTTCTGACCCTGCAATAGCAGAAACAAAATCGCCTACCGGCGTATTTATTTTATGAGCAACTTTCAGAAGTTTTGAATATACCACAAACTTCAACTTCACTGATATCAAGTACTAGCCACAACTTCACCTTTTTCTTGGAAGCGTACCAATATAGCACCATTGACATCCCAAAACGAGATCAGCCGTACTTTTATTTTCGACTCTACTATGAATTTTGAAATGATGAATGCATCCACGGCCCAAATAATACTGTCTATGAAAAGTTAGATAAAGTCATCCACAAAAAGCTTTTTTTGTAAACGTCAAATTGATAGACATATTGACTAGGTTGGTGTGTTTCCGTGCAAGTTGTTGAATAATTTCCAGGCAACATGTCGTCAGTTCCGAATACTTAATATTCCGATAAGAACCAAACTTATCACTCCTGTTAATATCATCGGGTCAGTCAGGTTTCCGTTATGATCTCTAGAGAACACGGTTTTATGAATATATCAACCTTCACTGATATTGTTCGCAAATCTCAACATGTTATACCAAGTTTCCTTTATTTAGCACAACCAATATATAACAGTTTACAAAATTTGGCAACTTAAACGTTTTACAATAACAAAATCTTCCCTCTTCGTTTCGTTGTTTCTGGAAATTTCAAAATATTTCTAAGACCAGTATAATATCTGATCTTCTAAGATTATTCTAGAACCATCATGAAATAATGTGTAAGCGACTTTCGCTACAATATAGTAAAAATACCTTAGTCTGGTCTAGTCGACGTGGTGTAATACCGATTTTCGTAAAACATTTGACAAGCTTTACCATGATATTTTACTAAACAAATTAGAAACGTTTAACTTCCATTCTAATCGCAATCGAGTTAAAGTCATATCTCTAGAGTCGATAAAAGTTTGTTCATTTCTATGATTTCAGGTCTAAAAGAGTAGCGCAGAAATCGGGTGTACCTCAGGGCTCTATTTTGGATGAACATTTATTCGGAATGTTTATTAATGACATTGACATCGACTATTTACTGAGTGCACTGTTTGCTGCAAGCTGATGACCTAAAACTGTTTATTGAAGTTAAATTTGAGTTGTACAAATCTTCAAATGGCAGTAAAGAAAATAGATCTTTGGTGCGTTAAGAAAAAATTGTCTTTAATGTAGATAAGTACAATATCATAACATTCACACGTAAAGTAAATTACATTAGGGTTGATAACAAAATTCAGAATTCCTTGTTGCAAAAATCATAGTATTCAAGGTGACCATATCCCTCGCCGAGAAATAGTCAAATTTCTGGCGTTTTTAGGTCCTGAAATCTTGAAAAGCAAAACGTGTAGAACAAAAGTAAACACAAAAATAAAATGCTTGATGTTCTGTTTATTCATTGTTACTATTTAAATTTACTCAAATAAAATAATAACTAAAAAAGCGTTTGTAAAACATGCGTTTGCTGTTATCCTAACCCCACATTTTAAGAATTATTATTGTTACGTACTTACACAAATAAAAGTAAACAATTTTATATGTAGGACTAAGCAAGTAAATGTTATAAGAATATTTACATGTAGAGTTATATATAAAAAAGTTAGTATTTTCGTAGATTTCAGTACCTAAAACCTTGATGGTTTGATCGTTTTTTGCACCTGTTTATTCGTTTTACTGCGGCGTCTTTGAAAATGCTCAAATGGCATGACATAACATTCCTATTATTTGATAAGCTTTAAATGATTCAGTTAATAAATGTTTGAAATTATTTGTCTTTGTAGAAAACACTATTTAAAGAACATGGCGCCCTTAAGAGACCTTGGCGTTGTATTCCATGCTAAATTAATTGTCAAAAACCATATGGAAGTGGTTACGTCATCGGCTTATAAACTTTGGGACCGTTTTATTAGTTCTTGAAAGAGTTTAAACAAAATTTGTACTTAAAATGTCTACAATTTAAAATATAACTTTTTATTTATTACTGTACATAATATGTCAAGGTACTTATATGAATATTGTTCTGAGAGATTATTTTAATTCATAAATCAGCTTTTACTAGTGCAATTATTATATTATTTAATCGACCTAGATCTAGCTACGTTTTGTCTCTGTATTATGTAAATGGAAATTCGTCTGTTAGAAACGTCTTTCAATAAATTAATTATTTAATTAATAAATTAATTAATTAATTAACGTAACTTTGGATCTGTACACGCCCGGTAAGTAAATAAACACTAAAGACAATTAGTGAGAAAGACAAAAAAACAAATTTTAGAGATCTTATTAAAAAGTGAGTTCTGACGTAACATGACCAAATGTGTCGAATAAGGATTATAAGGAAGCTTCATCAAAGGATCATGGCAGAAGACAAAGATGAGAATATCTCCAACCTAAGAGTATGACCAGAACCTTATTATCCTTTATGGATCAGTTTTATGAACAAACTGAGGTAATTATCTAGCCTTCCAGAACAATGCCCTGAAGTCAACACCTTCAAAACCAAAATATTGAATATTGATGAATGTACCTTTACCATCTGGCCTCAAGTATATAACATAGAAGAAAAAGTATCTAGTAACTACCTATCTGTCCTGCATGTACTCAAAACATAGACCATCTCTTAAAAATATCAACATTTACGCCAACTGAAGCACCTCAAATAAGGTAGAGACAAGTCGAGCTGGAATAATGTTCTTTTCTAAGGCTTCAGTGTTTACTGCATCCCATGTACATGCAACAAAACATACATTGAACAAGTAGGAAGATAAATCAGCACACGATTAAAGGAATATGTGTCCCTTGCAATTTTGCAGACCAGATATACAACAATCAATAGAATAGAAAGTAATACCATAATTCTGACAGAAATACGATTATGGACAAAACTCTATAGAGTGACAATATAGAAATCCACAAAAATGATAATCTCAGTTCAATGATATTGACATATAATAGCAAATATAAATACCGACTAGAATACTTTATCTCCACTTCCATAGTTCTGAAGACGAGAGCAATTCGAAACGTCAAGAAATCTAAATTGATGAGTGTCCAGAAATTGTACAGACATGTGAACCTAGTGTTAAAAAAACAAAGCAAAACTATTATAAAACAATTTTCATAGCTCAGTTTTCTCATCTCTAACGGTTGTTATTATTATTTAGTTTACTTTTCAAATTGGTTTTTTCAAACGATGCGATAGTTCAAATAGTTGCTTCTTTCTGCACACATTCATGACTCACACAATCGTAGACATATTTAACAGAAGTCTAGAAAACTAATTAAAATCTAATTCCAGTTTAGAATTTCGCTATAATTACTTATTTTTTATCCCTTAATGATTCTAACGAGTGTGCCAATTTTTGTTTTTATTATTCATCCGTCTGTACAACTTTGAAGACTATAATTAAAGACTTAAAAACAGAGAAACTAGATGCTCTACTTCCTTTAAAACCGGGCTCATAATCTTACAACCAAAAAAATTAATAACACATGTAAGAGTTAATTATTAGGTGTCGATGTATTAGTAACACTTGAGGTGAAATATGATAAACAAAAAAATGCCCAGGATATTAGGTTTGTTCTTGCACTACTGCATTACTTAAACGATTCTGACGGCTCAAGTCCATTTCTTTCCGAGCCATCTAAGTCTCAACCCATTAATTCGCATCAAGTAACGTTGAATTAAAGGACTGCTCGTACGACTAATGACTAAAACAGTTTTGTAGTATAACTGTTAGAGTACGAGCAACTTGTAATATTAGGTAGCTCGGTAAATCCAGCAGATCAGTCAGGCAAATGGTTAGCTAATACTCCGTCCATACTGACTGAAGATCGTGGTCAACTGTTCAGTCGTTGCATCCACCTAGGAGGTCCTACTCGTCAGAAATGTGATACGTGTTTTTAATCGAATTTCACGCGTTACAGTTCGTAACTAGCCGAAAGGTCACAATACGGGCATGATTTTGAGAGGTTCGGTTTCGATTTCATGTAATTCGTTGGTAAATGCCAACGCGCTACTGCATGAATCAAATGAATAAATACATACGTTTACATATGTTGACTAGATGTATAGATCACATTAATTTTGAATTATTATTTCTAAATGAGTGATTTTCAAATAGAAAGTGCAACAAATGCAGCCTGCGAATTTTTATTGGACGAGCGTATAAAAATTTCAAAGAATGGTGCCAGAACAAAAATGCTGGTGTTTCTGAAATGTCACTGCTAGCATATTTCATGGAGAAGTCAAGAACTTTAAAGTCACCGGCGAGTTTGTGGAGTGAATACTCAATGATTATGTCAACTATTTTCATAGAGGAGAACGTGGATATATTAAAATGCCCCAACAGAGCATCCTGAAACATATACAGGCCATTCATTCCGAAGAACATCGGCAACGTTACTGGCTAATACATGAGTTGATGTATTAGCAATCAAGAGACATGATGGGTGGATATCAGCCACAATTGCAGAAAGTTATGTTGCTGACAATTTAAGTAACAAAAATGAAATAGCCAACAGGATTCTTTACAATGGCACTTCAACTCCAGGTTCTAGTAGTACATCGCATCATGCTGTTTTGATGGATCAGTGAGATAATATTGAGCCTCCTGTGAGTAAAATGAAGCGGTCAAATCATTTTGAGAAAAATGGGACAATTAGTAAACGCGATAGGAATAATTATCCAGATTTTATAAATGTTAGTAAATGTACCTCATAATTGTACAATTACTATAAATATTCATTCTTAATAATTAATAAAATATAATGTTCATCAAATATTTCTAATTATTTGTTCATAAAATATGCATTTATAACTCGAAATTTTTCCCTAGGGAGGTAAGTTACCTCACTTACCTCCCGTTGCCCATAGCAACTTCCACTTCTACGGTAAAATTCACTTACCTCCTTAAAAACAATGTACAAATTTAGCTATGTCCTGTACAAATTTAGTATCGTGCAACTCTCTTGGTTTCAAAAATACAATACCTATGTAAGTTTTCAGCCACAAAATTTGAACAATTCCAAATATTTCGAATTTTCACAACCAAGAACGGTGGTGACAATTTGACATTTTTAACATTAAGGCGATGTTTCGCATTGTATTAGCTATGTCCTGTACAAAATTAGTTTCGTGCAACTCTCTCAGTTTCAAAGAAATAATACCTATGTACGTTTTCAGCCACGAAATTTGAATAATTTGAAATATTTCGAATTTTCACCACCAAGAACGTCGGTGACAACATTTTTAACATTAAGTCGTTTCGCATCGTATTAGCTATGTCCTGTACAAATTTAGTTTCGTGCAACTCTCGGTTTTGAAAAATACAATACCTATGTATGTTTTCATTCACGAAATTTGAATAATCTATGTTAATAGTCTATTTACTATAGTGGGAGCAGATAAAAAATATTAAAATCTGAATTAAGTTTTATTGTCCAAGATACCCCATAATTCGACTGTTAACAAAATTCACACAATAAGGTCAAACGAATTAGGTGTCATTTCTGACTCTTTATGAAAATATAACAGTGTAAATATATGTTGACAATTATGTTTTTTAAATACAGTTGAGCCGTTAAATCTTTACGTTCACGTCATCAAACATAATCGTATGATCTAATATTTCAAACGAGTTCAAATCAGTGGTTGTGTTCATAATTACCGTTCATTTATAAATATAGTCCAATTAACTAAGCCTTTAAATCGAAATTTTGCCAACTTGGCTGAATTTTTGATATGAGTTAGTTTAAGGTATATTATAACAATAAGTGAGAGTAATTTTTTGTTCAACCCCCGGCCAAGGGTGGAAAAAGATAAAACAAAGGGCTTTTTCAAGATAACTCAAAAAGGGTAAGAGCTAGAAAAAAAAGTTTTTCATGAAAGTTGTAAAGCAGACAATTCTACATAAAAATGGTCTCTTAGCTTTTTCTTGTACTATTAAAATTAACAGAGTTAGGGAGGCTAGAAGTTAAGGGAAGATTTCAGAAATTTAATTTTGTTAAATCATTAAAATTAACGATTAAAAATTTGATTTTTTGTTATAACTTTCTTATTAAAAATTAAAAAATATATCTATTTCTCTGAAAAGAAAAGTTACATATTTTAGAGCAGATTGAAAAAAAAAATTACAAAATTCAATCATTTTTCTGTTTGTTATGATTTTTTTTAAATTTCTGAAATCTTCCCTTAACTTCTAGCCTCCCTAACTCTGTTAATTGTAATAGTACAAGAAAAAGTTAAGAGGCCATTTTTATGTAGAATTGTCTGCTTTACAACTTTCATGAAAAACTTTTTTTTCTAGCTCTTACCCTTTTTGAGTTATCTTGAAAAAGCCCTTTGTTTTATCTTTTTCCACCCTTGGCCGGGGGTTGAACAAAAAATTACTCTCACTTATTGTTATAATATACCTTAAACTAACTCATATCAAAAATTCAGCCAAGTTGACAAAATTTCGATTTAAAGGCTTAGTTAATTGGACTAATAGTGAGGATTCACATTTGTATAATGAAAATATGTTTTGCGATTTTTTGCATCATAACAACAGTTTAAAATCCACCAAAACCAAACAAACTTAACCTTGGTTTACTGAAACAACCACAGAAGTAACAGAAAATCCATCTGTGACAACAAAGATTGTAGGAAACGATGCTAGTCAAATATATGTCTACTACTTAAAGACACATTTCTGTCTCTTTTATATTGATGTTTTTTGTTGACGTGATGTAAAGATCCAACGGTTCAACTGTATTTTCGAAATCAGTTGAAGTATCAGTACCAAATTTGGCACTTGTTTCTGATTCATATCTTTAGGGAGTTCCAAAGAAATTAATAGAACAAAATGTTTCATAATTATCTTGATAAAGAGGACGTCAAAGGACGATGCACACGTTAATGGAAATCGGCAACCCGTCAAATTGTCTAAATGTTATAGTTTGAGATATCTTGATCAAAATTTGTCACGGGTCCAACACCCAACATTCAAAGTGAACGGGTCCCATCGCTCTTATATGCATAGTCTTTTTTACGGAAAATCGTATGGCTCTTCTCCCTCTATCTCTTTCTCTCTAAGAGAAACAAGGCGAATTCGTATATGGTACCTTCCTCTCGAAACAAAGAGATGTTTGAAGGAATAAAAAAAGCAAGCGTAGAGTAAAAAATACACGGGCGCAATAGAATTGGGACAGAAATAGCAGGTGTAATGTACAACAAAAGGGCAAAAAAATACGGAGAAATAGTAGAAAAAGCGGACATAAACTAAAAGAGCGGGTGCAAAATAAAAAAAAACGAGCTGAAAGAGAGTGAGCGTGTGGAAAATGTAAGTCTTTGGATTGTAGCTTGAAATAGTAACTAATAATTGAAAAATGTATTGCTGTTAACAAATTTAAAAATTGATCACATAATTTTGTAGTACCTACAACTACTAGTGACTTGTACATCACTTGGCAATTATTACGTACACGGAGAAAAGGCTTCCTGTTCTCACCCTTTAAGTCATCGCACTCAGTATTCCTTGAATACAGTTACAATTATTGTAAATATTATTATTAAGTTTGTGCATTAAAACTCGAATCATCCAGGCAACTAAATCGTCGCTGGTACTCTTCTGCAGAAGAGAGTCCCATAAATATAACGTAAAATTTATGTCTATTGAATCCACTACTACATATTCTTAGTAATTGTATGTTTAAAGTCAGTTTGAAATCTCTAAATCCGCTCTTTAAATGAGTTTCTTGATGTTAGGGTCAAAATTCGAACCGATCTGGGAATTCTGATTTTATTTCGGATTCACCGGATCAAATTACTACAAAATACACTGGTCTAAATCACGACCCGACCCACTTTTTCTTGTGGCACTATCTAATTATTACAAGACAAAATATTTTCTACTTATACGCGAAAACTGTGTTTTTAACAAGCCTTTTTATGAGCAATAATTTCATTCTACATAGTCAAAACCTGCATTTCTTAATAAACAAAAACAAATTTATTTGTTTTAACAATGTAGACAATAAACTTTGGAGAAATATCAAAACGTTACCAAAATTGTTGCTGTTACTTCAACTTCATCAGAATATATTAGAAAAACATTGTCAATAGGTCACATTCAAACTATTCGTATATGTTTTCGTGACAAGGCGGAATTGTGCCATTTTTTTCGTTAATTTTAACGAATAAACGCCCAGTAGACGTTTGGCAAATCTAATTAAGAGACACTGTATATTTTTATCAATATTATTAATTATTTTACCTTATTATGTTCCCAAACTAATTAAAATTAATTAATTCTGGAAATAACAAAAAATGTTTTCCAAAAATGGATTTTGCAATATTAATTGTTGCATCATCAATATCTCCAATTTGTACTAGTTTTATTACATTTTTAACTACGATAACGATTAATGATTACCAGAGTCAATTTGACTATGACTTATCGATCGATTACATCTTTTAATGAATTGATTAGCTAATAAGAAAGCAGTAAGTGAAGACAAGTTTTTTTCACTTAATAATTACGAGGTGCCACTGTTTTTCTCGCCAAGGTCGCACCCATCAGCACACTCTATTAATACAACATAAACTCGCTTAAAAAAATTAATAACCTAGCAGCTCCGAACGGGTTAATAGTGACGCAACAGGTGATACGAACAAAGAGAGAACGTTAATTTTCCAAAATTAATGACCAAAAAACACGGGCCCGTTTACTATTAATGAATTATTGGGGTAATTTACATTTTAATATCATTGTTTTCATGGTTCTTATCTTATACGCGGAATGACACATCCTCCGATTCCACGGTAAATTAGAAGCTTGACCGCAGAACCGACGAGAAACCGCCGTCTGTTCCTCCTAAAAAAGTTAAAGAAATGTAAATAACCGGTGCTTGTATTTCGGAATTAGTACTGGAAACGATTAGCTCTGTGGTTTTGGCGTTATTATTTACGTGTAATTGGCGGTTGCCTTATGCTAGCTGGCTTAAATGCTTCTAGTTAAGTCAAGGTGATTCTTAATTTTACTCTTAGGGAACAGTTTAAGTGCATGTTGTTCTTCTAATAAGTGCCGTTTACTGTTACGGTTCGACGTATAATTGCGCATTAACATACGTAATTAATTCCCCTTCGAATTTATGCTGCTATAGAGTAAGATCGAAATTTCACGGTTGAGTAAATATTTACTTTAACACTATTTGAAGTTTAAGTGTACTTTTTGTTGGATTTGGATGTTAAGTATGACTGAGTAAAATTCAATATTTCTCAGTTCTTCATCTGATTCGGTAAAGTCATTTTCACAATATAAAATCTAATAAATGAAGTGGGAGAAAGTTGGAATTGTAATAGACGTAGATGGTTTTCCACAAACTTTAAGAAATCGTTCCATCCATTGAAATGAATAAAAGTATCATTTTTTCTTGGAGCAATTACTTATCTTTCATCTCCGAAAGATAGGATGTGATACATTATTTTTAACCAGTAGTGCAGGCTGGATTTAATTATATCATGTTCTTTTATTTATTTATTTTTTGATAGCATTGCGAATGATACGTTTACAGGGTTTTGTATAACGCTCCACCAAACATAGTACATCCCAAAATATGTCGATTTAACTAAACTACAAGATGTCAAAGTTGAAAAAAATAAATAGGTATATCTTTCGACTACTTCGAACTAATTTCGGGAAATTTCGTATCCGGGGGTTTTTTGGGATAAGAAATTCGAATTTATCGACGACTTCGTTGTAGCTTCTAGAGGGCGCCACAAGCGACCATTACGACGCATTTAAACTACCAAATTTTTTTGTGCCAAGGTGTATTTTACTTTGGGCCCAAACTTTTCTGCTTATAAAAAGTATACTTTACTAATACATATCTCTAAAACCAACCGTTTTCATCAAAAAATCATTTAAATTTGTACATGCATAAGAAAATGTGTTTAAAAGTTATTTTCAACTCCACTTATACTGACAAACGAAATTGGGAGCAATCGTTTATTAGCAGGAAATATGCCTTTAAAGAAAACAGTGCAATTACAATTTTAAATTTCATTTATTTAACAATTTTACTGCAAACAGAATTGACAGAGTAAAAAATGTACTTTCTAAAAGCAATCAAACTAACACAATCAACAATGTAACCAATCCAAACGATCTAAAAATCTAAAAAAAAGGTAATTATTTTTATATGTCAAAAGATATGTTTTTCAATGGAAAATCATCCTGCACTCTCTGCTCATTGATGAAGCGATAAAAGCCAACCAAAAATCAAAGCACGTCCGCAATTGCCTTGGAAATAATGTAATTAAATGACAACAACTGTTTTAAATGTCTCTTAAAAATTTCGAAATCTATGGACAGACCCTTTAGACACACCCTGTATAGGCAAAATCAGTTGACCACAATTTTTATATCAGTACAAAGTAGAGTACAGTTTTCTCGAAAATATCTAACACAACATGTAGGTATAGTCTTTTCGAAGTTAGTTGAACATGTAATAAAAAGGCGTAGCAATAAAATTTAATGGGTTTCATAGGCGTACCTAAAAAAGTTTTCTGCTAAAGGTAAAAAATTTTAATATATGTAATGTGTAAATAATTTCTATTATATGTTCATTTGGCCAACAACATAATTTAATTATTTATGTCCTCAAACAATTTTATTATATTGATGGTAAATTTTGTTTTGTTCCGTTTCAAAATGCCATGTAATAATATTAGTAAACAAAATATCCCTCTTATTTCTTCCTCTCGCAATTTTAATATGAATGATTAATAGAAGCTGACTATAATAAATTAAAATTACCCGAATCACATCAAATTCCGCATTGCTGCACTGCACTGCTAGGCAATTTGTCAACCACTTGTCAACAACTGAGATTTATTGCCCAGTCGCCCAGTGTGGCTGTGTTATACGCCGTTACACGGATTCTTCTACTGGTCGTATACATTTCTACCACCTCCACGTTTAATTCGACTAGACCTGTATATGGGTATGCCTAAATAAATATGGGAACAAGTTTTTCAAATATTTAAATGCCGAGTTGCTGCGTCAACGACTCAACCTGGTACATACTGCCAACCTCTTGGTTCTTCAATTGAGATCGGAAAGACTATAACAAATGAAGGTCTAACAGAGAGAAAATGTAATGGAAGAAAAAAGACAGGACTTCCTCTAAGAATATTATTAGATCCTCAGAAATATAAATATTGATAATGACATATTAATTACCAGCTCTTCTAAATGAAAATAGTTTTCGCAAGAAGTATTCCGTGTTTCATTGATGACTAATAATATCATCCAGGACTGATTTTACATAAATCTATGTTGAAACTGTCCTGGATTAAATTTTTTTGCTGTGGTATCAAAGAACATAATTTTATTTTCTGATTAAGACTTGTCGCTCTAGATAGGCTTCTAGCTTACAATTAACTTAGGCATATTTAATTGACAGATGTCGATGTCTTGTGATAAACATTGTAAACGAGTTTCTCCCTTCTTATATTCAACTTTTGGTTTGTTAGTATGTAACAGTCAAGCAAAGAAGGAAGACAGGAAGGTCAGTCAGTTTACAAACTTTTTTAGGATCCAGGGTACAATTGCTTTCGGACAACTTCCTTACATCTTCAAATTAGATGCGTGCGGTTTCTTGGTGGTCCCAAAAATGTGACATTGCAACTAAAGGCGTTCAAGAGGTTTCAGCTGTCAAAAAATCTATCTGCCATTAAAGATTTTAGGATTAAGGGTACAATAGCCTCCGGACAACTTCCCTACAACTTAAAACTAAATGCGTGCGGTTTCTTGGTGGTGCCAAAAATGTGACATTGCAACTAGAGGCGTTTAAGAGGTTTCAGCTGTCAAAAAATCTATCTGCCATCAAAGAAAATCTTGTACAGATTTGAATGAACTTCCCAAAGAATACTTTTAACATTACTTTTTCATAAAATGAACAACACCAGCAACGTCGCAAGGTTTTTTACTGATTTTCCGTAGATTTTATTTAAATTTCACCTATACTCATGGAACTAACTACACCAAATTTGTAATTTGTATCCTCTATCAGCCTTATGCGCCCCCAATTTTGGCCTATCAAATTTCTGTATGGTTATTCAATAACTATATTTGTACTATCTACAAAAACCAAAGTTTCCTAGTAGATATTTTCTTTAATTAACTGGTACTTAAAAAAAGCTTACCGATGAGGCGTACAAAACTCTTGTTCTCACACAAGATGTCCAATGCAAACTCTTCTTACGAATTCCAACTCTTCCTGATCGAATATCTATTAATTTTGTCGTCGACAGTGTCCCGTTAAAAGCCCTGCGATTTTTCTGATTCTGATTTTGCTTACACTCAACATTTTATTGGTTCTCTTCTGCGAAGGAACAAATAACATTATCTTCGCCTGTCCTGGTCTCGAATACAAGTATTCACGGAATTTTAGCTTCCATCTCCTCAAATGCTTACCTAGCAGCGGTATAACCAACAAACCCGTTTCGGCTTCTTCAAGTTCTTCTGATTTTTCGATTCGTTGAATGTTTTTATGCCCTAGTAGAATGACCGTGTTTGTGTTTGCCAATTCATTTAGCAATAGGTTTAAACCTTTATTGTAGCTTAGGTATTGGAGAATGAGTACAGATACAACATATGTTATAGTTCTTGAACTCTTGAAGCGAAAAAGTATTCCACATTCAACCTTTAAGGAGCAGATTTATTAAAAAGTTACAGCTTGTTAAACATAACACAGAGCTGCGAGCAAAAAAAGGATTCTGTAGCTTTTTCACCTGTCACATTGCTTTTAATTAGCTATACTCCAAGTTATCTTCCTTAAGGGCTAATATTATTGAAGCAATTGATCAATAAATTGAACGTGTAAGGATTATATTGAAACAATAATATTGATGGCAATAATATTGAAGAAAATAAAATCAGTCCGATTTTTATTGAAGGCCCGTCAATATATTGAGGCCGCATCAATATTATTGTCACGTGTGAGGAGCATATAGCCATATTGTGCAATAAAACGTCAGTCATTTTCAAGACGCGGTAGAGGTTGTTTCTATTTCTTGCACTATTACGAGTGTTTGTTTGAGTTGTCTGTTTTTTCCATAGATCGAAACTGATAAAAGTGCAAGTGGTGAAAAGAGTAAGCGAAAGAAACAATTCCCCATATCCATGACTCGTACGTCTATTTAACCAACTTTTTGTCCACCTGTTATTTGCCTCCTCCTTTTCCTCTTCCTAAGAACCAAAGCAGACGCGAATAGAACCGGTAGATCCATCCTACCTGACTGCACAATTGAAACTGACCCTTTACTGATCAATATTATTAACTCGTGTAAGGGTTACCATTTTTTTACCATATATTGCGTCACTAATATTGTTTCAATGGCATTGACCGTCCCTTTACATTGATAATAATATCCATACTTCTAGAGCTCCGTTCCTTTTTATTTCCTATTATTCTCTAGTTCCTTATTTTCATTTGTTCCGTCCCGTTCCACCATTTGTATCCTCTACCTCTTCATTTCCTTCCTCTTATCCCTCGTCAATTCTTCTATCTTCCCATATTCTCTAGTCATCTTATTCCTTGTGCTAAGATTAAATTTATATATTTCCTTCGAATCGTTATTTGTTCTTATACTTTCTTATCTCCATATGTTCTCTTAAAACATTTCTGTCAAAAATTTCTAGCCTTTCTTTCTTTATATTCATATTACAGTCTTGTCAAACATATTATTCGTTTAGTAATATACTATACTTCATATTTTCTTCTCCTTTATCGCTACTAACACCCCCAAATCATTTAATCTTTAAACCTTCTCAAAATTATACTGCTCTCGCTCTAACCTCAAAATAAACCTTTTACTGCTTCCTTCTACTTTCCTTTCTACATCAAAATCAATTAATGAAAAATAGAACTGTATTATAATAATCCAATATATGTACGAGTACTTAATGCAAGTAAGCCATTGAGTGAAGACAGTTAATACGTAAGCCTCGGCGATCAGGTATCTGAATGCAATTACTCACGGCATATTGAACTTATAAGCTCATAAGATTTTTACGTTTAACCGTTAAAGTTGGAAACCGGTCCGCGAAACCTAACAACCATTTTGAACTTTTATGGTTATTTCGCGAGGATAATGTTCGTTAACTGAACTGATTAATTCGCCAGTTCGGTCGGCGAAGCTAAGATATCGTGACAGGAGCATAATTGGGTCCATCCAGGCAGGATTAGATTCCACACAAGGCGCGAGTGAGTGACTGGACCCCCCTGGCGAGCGTTTTGAGATTCGCGTCTCAGGTGTCTCCCGTCCACTTGCTCCACTGTCCATTTTCGCATGGTATTACACCCGGGTATCGCCTGTGTGAAATTAATATGCCATATGCGAGAACGGTTACGCTGCCGGGAGGCATGTTGCCACGTCGTTTAGGTAGTAACATTATTAGATTAGACGCAAGTCACCGTGTGCCCCTGCTGGTTGTAGCCTGCGACTGAAGAAAGGCGGCGAGTTGAAGACTGCGCAAATTGTCCCATTAAACATCATCAAGATAACTCGAGATTGCCAGGAAATGGCAGGGAATGATAAATCAGTCAAGTTTATACCAACCAAGGCCATAAATAGTATTTCCATATCGTGGTCGAAACCAAACAAATTTAACCATTTAGAACTCTCTAAGATAAAATGGGATTATTCCGAGTTTTTTTTATTTTGTATTTCTGCCACATTCAGAAGAAGAGTAAATTTTAAATAAATTACACCTTCTGCTCAAAAGGATGAGTCGAGATTTTGTAAATTTAATTTTACCTAACCACAAATATATTACTGACAAATTGTTATCATTTCTTTCTGTTTTCTTTTTCAGAACTTTTACAATGTATTTAAATTTTATTAACATTATTCGCAAACAATGTTAGTGAAGAGAGTTACAAACAATTAGGTTTTTACAACGCAGTGGTCGAAAATGACAATAAATCAGGTTTATATTATAAAGTTTTTAAATTTAATTTTATTTTGATTTAATAATTGCTTTATTTGATAACTGTTGTATAAACGATTTTTGGTAGATTTTTTTTTAAGAGTTCTACCAGCTCTTAAAATAAATGACTCAACTTTGAGAACACCCTGTCTTATCATTTCTTTGAAACGATTAGTTGATTTAAACCCACCCACTAAAACCCAACTAAAGGTATTTAGTAGTATACAAAATATGATTTTACTACAACTTAAAAGAGCTACAATATACAAGGTTCTTCACGGTAAGTGGCCTATTGAACGTTTCAGAGGAACCAAAAACAATATGACTTTGAAATTTTGTTTACGGGGGTTATCAGATATGTTCTCTTCAATTAAATCAAAAGTACCTGAAGAAAATTATACAAAGTGTCCTATTTTTCACGTCAAAAAATGACGATTATCTCAAAAACAGTTAAATTTAGGTACAGGGAAGCTTTAACAATTTTGACTTACCTTTAATTTAATATCTTGCCGATAATGCAATAATATATAGGGTGTTCCATTTAAAATAACGAAGTTGACAGCTACTTCCGGTATAACCGGAAGTGCTGCGTTGATGGCATAATTTTCATTGAAAAGAACATATCTTATAACCCTCGTAAACAAAATTTCAGAGTCATATTGTCTTTGGTTCATCTGAAACGTCTAATAGGCCACTTATTGTGAAGAACCCTGTATAATATAAAATAAATACAAACAAAAAAAGCATTAGCCGCACATAAAAATGGTACAAACCTTAAAACAAAAAAGGTAAAATATGATATAAACGTCAACATCAAAATATTTTTTACATCGATCACATTGCAAGAAATAATGTAATTTTCCATAATTTTACAATTATTTTACATTTGATAGAAGGTGACTTTAATAGTATTTTAATAGCTATAACAGCACTTTAATAATTCAAAGGACTATTCTGGAGTTAAAACTAGAAACTCTGTATGAAATGTTTCTAGTAATAAATTCATATTTGATGTCACAATAAATGATTTTATGTAGGAATATAAACTGTGTATAGTAGTCTGATGGACAGACTTTGCAGATTTAAGCGGTTATAGATTAATTCCTATGGAGTAGTTCGTTTAGTATAAACCCCATTCCGCAAAAATGAGGCAGATTTAAAAAATTTCTCTAACAGAGAAGTTTGTGATACAATAAACTGGATTCAATATAGCCCAACTGTGTTCAAATTTAGATCTCACATATGTCGTAAATAGTAATGGTAATGTAGATTCATTATTAAACTTTATTGAGATTCGCAAAGGAAATTCCAAATTCTTATATGGGGCGGCTAAGAAACCACAGATGTGTTGTCCTGAGAATACTACCATGTAACACAAATTAAACAATATAGCTATTTGTTTGCTGTGAAAAGACATAACGTTACATGTTAAGAGAAACTTGTTTTTGTCGCACTAGTTTTTAAGTGAGAAAACAGAGTTAATGGGATAATTAAGGTCTTCCATAATGTCATTGATACAATTGACAAATAGAAAAGGGCGAAGTATAGACCCTTGAAGAACTCCTGATTGAAGAAAAGTATTCAATTTAAAACTGTCAAAATTTCTACACCAAAGATTTTTTTTACTTTTAATGATCAGGTCTTGTAAACAGCTGAAATAATTCGTCAGCAGCATCACTAAACCTAGACCAGTCTGGAACTTATAGTTTTCATCAGTGCGACAACCGACAAACTTTGTAGTTTATGTCTCACCCATATGTCTGTTTATTCAAGCTTATTTTAGATTTCAGTCGATAATAACTCAAAAACAGCTCGTTTTTTTCCTAATAAAGTGAAAGAAACCGCTTTTCTTAGAAAAAAATTTAGAGAGAATTGGATTTATTGAATTTAAACATTTTCAATCCACTCAGTGGAGTCAAATATGGGGTTCTTGGTGACAATATCTCCCAGTAACTCATAAACTGACATAATTGACTGACATTCGGTGAAAATTTTTCTATAAAACATTTCCAGAGTTATTTACATAAATGTTTCAATTTCCAAAAATGTTACATCTCGTATCAGCAAAAGTGTCATTTATTGCACATGTTCATATGAACTTTTAAAATAGTTCAAAGTTATTTTTGTCTGATGAAATTTTGCTGAAAAACAAGATAGCTTTCACACGCTTGTTGATATTTTCAAACTAGTTTACACTTCAATGTAACTACATATATAAAAAATTATTCTGATAAGGCTTTGTACACACATAAATAATGACACTAATATCCAGGAAACATATCGCGACGCATCTCCATAAATTTTATCACATATTTTTCCCCGATAACAATTTTCCAATTTCATATATTTGAAATCAATCATAATTAATAACCTTGTTCGAGATCTGGTTTAGATATGCGTAAAGAAAGCCGGACAAAATACATAGGAGGAACGACTACAATCACGGCTTATCTATAATAATATTTTAAATACTATCGCGTATTAAGTTGTTAAATGAGGCGGTGACTGGTTGTCGTGTCATCGATCAATTTGGTTTGTCAGAAATACACCAACCGGAAGTCGGATCGTTGGTGCTCGTAGTTTGCTCTGGCTTAGCTTACAAGTATAGAAAGCCTTTTAATTTTGAACAAAGACAGGGTCATTTATGTAAATATGACGAAATTGATATTGTTGGACGTAAAGAGAAAGACAATAAAACAAGAAATGCATACGTGGTGACCCAGATGAATGTGTGGTATGTGGATGTTGTCGTATAACGAGTTCCGAGCGGATTTAAAATGCTCATCCATGTTCGCAAAATAATTCAAAAATCATTCACGAGGCAAAACGCGGAAAAACAAAATTTCAACCATGTTTCAAAATTTCCCCGATGTTCCAGATGACACGACGCTAACAAAGCACCATATCGATCATTGAGCCACAGCCGACAGCAAAAAATTTCACCACAGTTTCGGATTTTTTGAAAATAAAGTAACTCCTCGTTAGCACCAATCAAAATCTATTTCAGATCAATAACCCTTCGGAGACTACTATCATTCGAAGATGGCGTTTTTAAAGAAGGCCAAATTCTCAAATCCAATGCGGACATCACTGCAGGACTCTTGCGTACTAACCCAAGCATCTGTTGTAGTTGCTGTGAAGGCAGAGACGTCCAATCATCCCAGTCACCACTTCGCAGGAGGGCAGGCGACCAACCTCGCGGCACCGTAGGTGAAAACCGAGGAGATAATGTCGTAATCCAATTACAGAACAGAATTAACTAATTATATTCCACGCCAATATGATTTGCCTAAAATCAGGGTGTCCCGTGACTCGATGGCTATAGCTTAAGGTCGTATTCCTTGGACAATTTTAAGTCGAAGGTGCCTTATACACTTTGTTCAAAACTCAATAGTTAAGGAGTTATGGATAATATTAAATTTAACAGTAAATAGGAATTATTTTATTGTTAACAGAAATTTAATTGGTTGAAAATATCCCCCCGCTGCCTCAAAACTCATTCTTACTCTTTCAATAATTGAAGACGTAGCTCTCTGAAGAGTATCTGGAGGATCTTACAGGAGCTATGCGAACAACACCAACGTTAGCAATGGAAATGATACTATGTCTGTCACCCTTAGCTATTTATCTAAAAGAGGTGACTCTGACAACTGTGCTTCACTTCAAGAACGTTGATGTTATACCAAATGTAGAATGTGGAGAAGTCAGATGTCGCCTATGGAATAAGGCCGTCAGAAAGATGCCTCTTCTGCAGGCAGACACTGATAGCATTTCTCCTCAGTTTGTGTTTGACAGACCCTACACTGTACTCATCAAAAATGAGGAGGAAACCACCAATGAAGGTGTACTTAACATCTTCACTGACGGATCAAAAAGAAAATAGTTACAGGATGTGGGATCTATTCTAGACCCCTACACATCCGATATCAGTGGGCTATGGATGTACCATAGCTGCCCAGTAGGAAGATAACGGGCAAAAGTATTAGAATCTACACAGATAGTAGACAATCAGTACTGATTTTGCATAATCGGAAGATAATGTCTAGATCGGTACGGGAATGCCACCAAGCGCTGGTGGTGGTCTCAGCGACCAACAGTATATCTGTATGCTGGGTTAACGGACACGACCGTTGCAATGGCAATAAAGAAGCTGACAAGCTAGCTAGAAGGGCATCGGATCGTACTATATTTGGACCAGATCCCTCCAGTGAGCTCTCGCTGTCAGCACTTTTTGAAATGACTAAAGAAAACACCCACATAGAGTTTAGAGCATGGTGGGATGAAATAAACAGCTGTCGATTTGCTAAGGAGTTCTCCCCAGCAAAGACACAACCAAAAAATACCTGGCTATCTCCAGGATAGGCCTTCGCCTGGTGACGGATATTCAAACCGGATACTGTTGGCTCTACAAACACCTCTCTGTAGAGGTTGTGAGAAGACGAGACAGTTTTCCATGTACTTTCGTTAACGACAGAATCCATGCTAGGAGAACGGCGGCCTTCTATGGCCTACATCAGAAAAATTCCCCTGAGCAACGTCATCACCTTTTTCACCTTGATAGTCTGGTTGATGGCTCAGGAGAGCTGATCTCTCGCTGGGAAAATGCACTGGGGGCCCAATGGGGCCTAAGTGCTGTAGCTCAGTATACTGAGCTACCCTCCAAACTATTCTAGAATCCAGAATCCAGATATACAGTATCGCCAGATTTTCTGAGCGAAAATCGCATAATTCACTGTCAGATAACTAAATAATATNGGTGGGATGAAATCAACAGCTGTCGATTTGCTAAGGAGTTCTCCCCAGCAAAGACACAACCAAAAAATACCTGGCTATCTCCAGGATAGGCCTTCGCCTGGTGACAGATATTCAAACCGCATACTGTTGGCTCTACAATATGAAGAAGTGCGAAACACCTCTCTGTAGAGGTTGTGAGAAGGAAGACGAGACAGTTTTCCATGTACTCTCATTAACGACAGAATCCGTGCTAGGAGAATGGCGGCCTTCTATGGCCTACATCAGAGAAATCCCCCTGAGCAACGTCATCACCGTTTTCTCCTTGATAGACTGGTTAATGGCTCAGGAGAGCTGATCTCTCGCTGGGAAGATGCACTGGGAGTCCAATGGGGCCTAAGTGCTGTAGCTCAGTATACTGAGCTACCCTTCAAACTATTCTAGAATACAGAATCCAGATATACAGTATCTCCAGATTTTCTGAGCGAAAATCGCAAAATTCACTGTCAGATGTCGCCCAAATTCGCAAAATGCTAGACAACCATAGAATAAATAATAATGAATTGAAGTTTGGTCCCACTTCTCTACTTTTTTTTAATGGAAATTGCAACGCTGACAAGTCGAAAAACGGAGAAGAACTGGCCAGTCCTAGATCATAGTTTGGCTTGCGTTGGTTGTTTTAAAAAGCAAAGAAACAGGCAAATAATTTTTATGTCTAAAGTTTTGATAATAAGAATAGAGAAATTTTCGAAACAAACTGTGTGATGTGTTTTAGTGATTATCATGTCGTGCGGTCTACTTTCTCCGTGTGAGAGATTTCTGTTGAGGCAAAACTACATTAAATAAAGTCAATCCTTTAACTGGCGCAAAGGGTTATTTATAACTTTTTTTCAGTATGGCAGGAATACCCAATTAAATAAAAAAGGTGATCTGTGAGTATTTCATTACATTTCGCACACCCTGTATATGTTTACACCTAGTTTCCATTGAACTGCAACTAACTGGATCAAATATCAACAGTTAACTTTAGCTTCACGGAAAAAACGACGCATAAAACGAATCATTTCACGCGAAATTATCCGAGTATAACCAAATAGAAATACAGACGTCCATTATTCGTCCCACATTGACAATTCTCAACGTCTAATAGGGCACAAAACTTTAATATTCCTCGTTAAACGTCTGTTGCTCCAAAACCATTTACCACGGCTTTCTTCGGGCGGTAGTTTCCTTTATTGTGGCCAATTTCAAAGGACCGCTAATGATGGGGTGGCGGGAGGTCACCTCAGTTCACCTCGCAAATCATTTATCAGCGCCTGCTACGATTGACCGTTTAATAGTCGTCCAACGTTTTGGCCTCTTGGCGGTGCCAGAAGGTAAAAGTTGTCCCTTAAATATATTCGACGCGGTGTCTAAGTGTTTTGAGGAAGTTTGCCGCGACGGAAGTTTTACTTTGTATCACAAAGTAAAACTTCGCTTCGTTGTAAAAGCATTTGTTAAAGTTTCAATACAGATAGATAACAAATACGAAAAAACAACTCTAAAAGAAAATAAAAGTTAAAATATGAGTGCAATTTTCAATCCTGATTGAAAAATAATTTGAGGTTTGATTTTAGTGTCCAGAAATTAGAGATCTTTAAAGCTTGTCTAATTTTATCGCTAGCAAAGAATTCTTTATACACTACAGGAAAAAATTAAAGGAGCAAAAAATGTTCACAAACTTTTTAGTGATTTTTCAAAAGAAATCAAAAGAAAACCTGAATAAATCCGCTACAAGGACCAATCATGGTTTTCGGTGAAAAAAATGTTTTTTTTATTTCTTGACATTAATTTTTAAAAACTGCAAAAAAATTATTTTTACGATATTTTAGAAAATCTACCGCTAGTTTACAAATATTGATGAAAAAACTAATGTTGGGAGACATTTTTACAGCTCAATATACGCACAAGCTAATCCATCAAACCGTTTTTCTGTTTCAAATGATCATAGCTTTGAAAAGAAAGGAACACGTTTATTTTTGCAATGCAATGGTAAAGTCTTTAGAATTTACTCTTAAATATATCCTCAACCTATTATTCTTTATCAGACCTTTTTTATGAACGACTACGTGCATTATAATTTTCAACAACAGGACATATAATTGTGGTCGTTACAACTAAACTATGACACCGACTTTGGAAGAAGCGTTACAGAATTTTGACTGGTAAAAATATGAAACAGCGAACACTAGTACTAGAAAAGCTGCTTTGCAGTAAATATCAATGCCTTGAAGGTATGAACCATCTTAAAAGGACAGTTCTTTATATTTCTTTCAGACAAGTATTAAAAGTGTTTTAAATTTTAATACATTGAACATTAATACCATTAAATACGCTTTTCTGTTTTGTTACTAATTTAATTGTGATATAATAAAATTGCTTATTTCACACATGTCTGTATTTTTCACACTTGCGAAAGAAATTTAGGACGAAACTCTTAGATGATGAAGACCTTCAACAAAGTTACAGAGCTGTTACTCAGCTCCTTATCAGTGGTCCATTTCCTTCTTCCCAAATGTTTCTTATATGAGATCAACGAAAAAATCCACAATTGAAACAAAAGTAAGATTTTTGGCCAAAGCAGCATTATCTAATTTATTGTTATTAATTATTTTGTTAGTCGGTAAAATGCAAAATATTGTGCATCTTTTAGTTCTAACTGTAAGAAAAACAATTGTATTTTCATAGCCTAGATTTTGATCTTTTAACTCCTAATTTTCCAAAATTTTTCAGGGACCCCCCGGACCCCCCGCTGTGCCTAGACCCACTTCCCTTGGAAAATCTCTTTTACCGCAGGATTGTTCGCAAAATCTTATATTTTTTTATTTGATTCTCTAAAGGTTGGGCAAAATCCTACCGAACCAATTTTTTAAGATAATTAGTTATCTCTGAATGTGTGACCTAGAATTCTTGAAGGCCACTGATTGGCCCACAGTTTTTACCATGTAGATTAAATGGAGATACATACATTCATTTCTCGAATAAATACTTCCAGTACTTCTTTTTGTACCTTCTAGGTATCAGAACTCAACTACGATTTATGAGGTTTCTGCACCTTTTGGTGTTAAAGCAAAATATTTAAACAAAGCGTGTTCAATTCGTTAGATGGGCTATAGCAGACCTCAGATATGGCCTCCTCGAACTCCTGATTTAAACCCTACAGAATTGTGTATAGAATCATATAAAAACTTTAGCATACGCCCGAGACGTGTGCAGGATATTCAAGAATTGAAAAAGAATATTCATGAATTTTTAATCGGACTCTTATATAATACTGTCTTTCAATTTCTGTACGTTTTAATGTAGTTTTATTGGAAAAAAATCTCTCTAACGGGGCAAAAAATGGTTTATTTTACTTTTTTGCTCAAAAACAATTACGTTTACATTTAAAAATAGAAAAAATCAAATTTGTTTAAAACAAATCATACTTTATCAATCAATCAATCATAGGTACTTTACAAAAGCATATTGGCGATACAAAAAATGTTAGACAAGAAATTATTTGTAGGGTTGGTTTTTACAGGCAATCCGAAAGGGAAGATTATCCAATACATAATTTTCCGATAGTGCAAAAATGTGCATAATTTCATGTCTGCAATTTTCTCCAAATTTAAGGCAAAAAATAGCAACCAAATTTTTCTCTCACCGTTTGAAGGGTCCATAAATTCGCAGGAAGAGGACAGAGAAATCAATTGCTTCCTTCATTTTTTATTTACACCCCATATTTTACACAAATCTTGAAAAAGTAAAGGATATAAAACATATAATAAATAATGATTGTTATGAGTATACAATATCCTCAAGTTGGAAGAGGTCGCTTTGAAAGAGGAACCCTTCCTTTCAAATAGATCTCATTCAAATTCAGAATATTTGTGTCTTATTTTATTTTTTAAAAGCTCTGCCGCCTAGAACATCTAAATTTAATAAACAATAAAAGTGTGTTAATCTTATCATTAATAAAATCATATTGTTGTTACATGATGTTATAAATTAATTGCCGTACGTAATTAAACAACACACAGTTATATAAACTTCATAAGTACAAGCGTAAATCTCCCGTAATCGATTTTAATTGCCCGGCAGTATTCAGCGCTTACAGCAATAATCAAAGCCTCGTTCTTCGCCTGTTATAGGCCATCTTTGGGTTATGAAACGCTTCATTACAATCGTAGAAGATTAAATAACAACGCAGATAAAAAAAAACAAGGAACAAGTGCCAATAATAAAACCTTATTAACCGCGACGGAAACCTGTTCCTCGACGGTCGGTTTGTATAAGAAATAATTAGTCGTTAACATAAGTGAGCACTGTAAATGAGGAATGAATCTGTTGTCGATATTTGGCAGGGCTACAAGTAGCAGTATCGCAAGAATCCCGTAACAGAGGTCGGCTAATTGTCATAAATTAATAAGAAGCGACCGAAGAACATTAACTTAAAAAATGGCGTAATTAAAGGCATTCTTCAGGTTAATGATGATTTTAAAAATATTGTTTACCGCACAGTGTAATTGGTATCATTACGTATTAGTATTAACGACGGTTTTTGATATGCATATCCTGCGGATTACTGTATAATGTATGCAGTTAGCGAAAAGTTAGACATTTTTTAGTCCCACAACGGGAAATACACTTCGATTAACGCATGCTATCGGAAAATTAGCAGAAATGTAGATTTTAATTACATTAATTTACAGGCGAACGTTTGCCAGTGTGTCATTGGAATATAACTAGATAAATCGGCCAAAGGCGTAACAACAGGGAAGACATTAGTACCAAAATAATAATAATAATAATATTCTTTATTCATATATTACTCAATACAAACAGAAAATTTATGAAAGGGCGAAGTTCAGCTGTGTCGTCCAGTGGGCAACACACTGTTCTTCCACTTAACCCTACTTGATGCGCCACAGCATTTAAGTCACACTTTAAACACTTTAAATACTAAATACATACAAACACATGTATAGTAAAGAGAAAAGTAATAAGATATCAGACAAAATAGATACGCAAGCGAAGAGTGTAATTAGGTACTAGTTATTGAAAATTAAAAAGAAAGGCTTTATATATATTTTTTGAAACAACTGACAGAGCGATTTGAGAGGCAACGGTTGTAAATTTTTGGCATATTGTAACTGAATGATCTTTCAAATGTTGCAGTTTTATGTTAAGGATGTTTGTTTCACATTTGACTTGTTTTATCATGATTATGTTGTTCTTTGATTTCTTGTGCTCACTTTATGTCATATGTCTATACGAGCCTTGTTGAAGTTACTAACATTTTCGCCCTTGAGGAACAAATTTGGATTAAGCTGGATTGCCTCCCGTATGGGACTCCGGTGTTGAGAAGGATCTTCCGAAATCTCAACTTTAGCTGGATTGCCTCCCGTATTATGGGACTCCAGTACCTTCCGGCCCTGCCGGCTAACTAACACCAAACCTCTTCAGTTTTACTTGGAAGTGTGTATGACTAATATGGGTTAACAGATGACATTTAGTGACACATTAAATGAGACAGGTCTTATTTATCATTAGCAAAGGTTCTTAATTTAT
>NW_019416244.1:434251-493331 GCF_000390285.2 Anoplophora glabripennis
ATAATAATAATAATAATAATAATAATAATAATAATAATAATAAACAATAACAATAACAATAATAATAATAATTCTTTATTCATATATTGCATTAAAAAGAGACACGTTTACTTAATACATACAGAAAATGTATGAAAGGGGGAAGGTCAGCTGGGTCATCCAGTGGGCAACACACTGTTCTTCCACTTAACCCATGCTAGATGCGCCATAGTGTGTACAAATATTGGCGGGATTTATTTAAAATGATAGTCATAAAGAGATGTGATGTAAATGGGTGTTTTTCATATCTAACCATTTTGTATTCATTAGCTTGTGTCTTACTCGATTTCTCTTTCTAATACCATATATAAATCTAAGGCAGTTATTTTGAATTTTCTGAATTCGCTGAGATGTCGCCTGAGCAAAACATGAACCAGAAACAGTATCACCGTAATTAAACACAGATAAAACCAAAGACTGGCAAAGTAAAATCTTTAGTTTTTCACTTGAGATATGTCTGGATTTGTATAATATTTTTAAATTAATAATGGATTTTTTTACACAGTTTGATATATGTTTATTGAATCTAAGGTCGGTATCAATAGTAAGACCCAAAACTTTAACTTCATTTCTAACTTCTAACTGAACATTACTAACAGTTAACATTTTGTGGGGTTTAAACGCAAAGAGTGCTCCAGTGAAATTCGACGAAGTATTTCGAGTTCACTGTTAATTATAATACAGCTCTTTTGAATATCACTAGGATGAAACGAATAGAATAGTTGAGTACCTGTATCTGCATACATTTGAATTTTACAGTGCTTTAGAAAATTAGTGAACGAAGATGTATACAATGAGAACAGCGTAGGTCCCAATACGGATCTTTGAGGCACTCCACTTTTAGTATTAATATAATTCGAAATATCGTTTTTAAGTACTACCCTTTGTTGTCTACCTACTAAATAGTTAGAAATAAATTGTACTGCAGATATATCAAAATCAGCAAACATTAAAATGTTTTTCAAAATGTCATGACTAATTGAGTTAAATGCTTTCGAATAGTCGAGTAAAACTAAAATCGAACATAATCCAGAATCTGTAGCCCTAAAAATATGGTCTGTGACATTTAATAAAGCAGTAGAGCAACTATGTCCCTCTCGAAAACCAGACTGTTCAATAGGCAGTATGTTATTAATAGTTAAATTATTCATAATTTGATCTTTTACAATGTACTCTAAAATTTTAGATGAAGCAGGAAGAATAGAAATAGGTCTTAAATCTTTTAGTTCTCTAGGTGTGTTTTTTTTCGGAAGAGGAATAACATTCGACATTTTCCAAGCATAGGGATAAAATGAAAATTCCAAGCAATAATTTATTATGTGACAAATGTATCTTAAAAGAAAAGGACAGCACAAACCAATGTTTTATTTATTTTTTATTTTATGCTATAAAAGCCTTCAAACAAATTTTCTAAGAAGTACTTAGGGTTATAAATCAAAATCCGGAAATATAACCGAAAATAACTGAACCCTGTTAGGTACTTTTAACGAGGCATTATCGCTGTTGATTAATGTACTTACGGTAAATGGTGATGTTTAAATGGTACCACTATGCCTAATTCGAGAATAGAAACATGACGAGGGCGTGTTCTACAGGGCNATTTTGAATTTTCTGAATTCGTTGAGATGTCGCCTGAGCTAAACATGGACCATAAACAGTATCACCGTAATTAAACACAGATAAAACCAAAGACTGGCAAAGTAACATTTTTAGTTTTTCACTTAAGATAAGTCTGGATTTCTATAATATTTTTAAATTAATAATGGATTTTTTATACAGTTTGATATATGTTTATTGAATCTAAGGTCGCTATCAATAGTAAGATCCAAAACTTTAACTTCATTTCTAGCTTCTAACTGAACATTATCAACAGTTATACTAACCTCAGGCAATAGTTGGGCATATTTCACCCGACTAGCAAAAAGCAAAGTAACACATTTTGTGGGGTTTAAACACAAAGAGTGCTCCAGTGAAATTCGACGAAGTATTTCGAGTTAACTATTAATTAGAATACAGCCATTTTGAATATCATTAGGATGAAACGAATAGAATAGTTGAGAATCAGTATCTGCATACATTTGAATTTTACAGTGCTTTAGAAAATTAGGGAACGAGGATGTATACAATGAGAACAACGTAGCTCCCAATACGGATCTTTGAGGCACTACACAATTGGTATTAATATAATTTGAAATATCGTTTTTAAGTACTACCCTTTGTTGTCTACGTGCTAAATAGTTATAGCTGCTTTACATTGACAATTTATTGATCAATTAATTCATGAAGTCGCTTCATCAAGAAATTGGACCAGTGTAATGCACCATATCTGCTGTCAAATAACTCCATGAATTTATTCATCAAGTTCTTGAGCATGTTCTAATTTTTGTCAATTTCTTCGTGAAGTTCGGAAGTACCAACCCAACAGATTTCCAGCCTCAGATCAGTAATGAGGTTATGGTATCGGAATGTAAATAATTGTGTGGCGTCGTACTAGTTTTGCATTGTTTTTACTGATTTGTTACTTACAAACACTAATATTTATATAATATGTGTCAAAATGGTACCGCTATTGTATCACTACAATTATGAGTGGAAAGGTGTCATTTTTGAAATTTATTTGCTTCTTTGATTCGTTGGTAGAACTTATTCATGCGTCAAAAAACTTGACAAAGTCTGTAGCAGTGTAAAACCACTGTTTACCAATAAATTCGTGAATTAATTCATGAAGAACTTCGTCAATTTATTCATCAATAAATTGTCAATGTAAAACAGTTATTAGAAATAAATTGCACTGCATATATATCAAAACCAGTAAACATTAAAATATTTTCCAAATTGTCATGACTAATTGTGTCAAATGCTTTCGAATAGTCGAGTAAAACTAAAATCGAACATAATCCAGAATCTGTAGCCCTAAAAATATGGTCTGTGACATTTAATAAAACAGTAGAACAACTATGTCCCTCTCGAAAACCAGATTGTTCAATAGGCTGTATGTTTATAATAGTTAAATGATTCATAATTTGATCTTTTAAAATGTACTCTAAAATTTTAGATAAAGCAGGAAGAATAGAAATAGGTCTTAAACCTTTTAGTTCTCTAGGTGTTTTTTTTTTTTTGGAAGAGGAATAACATTCGACATTTTCCAAGCATGGGGATAAACTGAAAATTCCAAGCAATAATTTATTATGTAACAAATGTATTTTAAAAGAAAAGGGCAGCGCAAAACAATGTTTTATTTCTTTTTTATTTTATGCTATAAAAGCCTACAAACAAATTTTCTAAGAAGTACTTAGGGTTATAAATCAAAATCCGGAAATATAACCGAAAATAACTGAACCCTGTTAGGTACTTTTAACGAGGCATTATCGCTGTTGATTAATGTACTTACGGTAAATGGTGATGTTTAAATGGTACCACTATGCCTAATTCGAGAATAGAAACATGACGAGGGCGTGTTCTACAGGGCCCCCAAAGCAAAACGCCGACAGACCGGAGAATATTGTATTTACAACTTGTTATTTATGATCAATACTAAAGTAAATGGGTTGGGTAAGAAATTTCCGGGAAAACGTGCATTCTTGTTGTAATAGACACTTAAAATCAAAGTCTGTATTATACAAGGGGATCAGGGTATATAACAGTTACAATACATAACAGAATATCAGAAAGTAAACACAAAAGTTCTAAGACTATCCATAGAAAAAATTAAAAAACAATTAAAAATTAAACTCAAAGTACTTCTGTCTGATTTGGTAGCTCTATATGTACCAGTTCGCAACCGGTATACGTCTGGTGGACTCAGCTGATGAATGATTTGAACGAACAGTTTACTAGATATTGCTAGAGTAATAGATTCTTTTAGTGTGACGTCACATATTTAGGCAATCCGCAATAAATTGTCATAGTTGAAATTGTACAAACATAATCTGACCCTTTAACACAGATACTATAAAAATTAACAACTTCAAATAATAAAATTGGGAAACTGAAAAACAAAATGTGACTTGTGTGATTTTAACTATCGTAAATGTTCAAAATGTCCACCATCATTTGCTAAACAAACACACTCCACGAATTTAATTGTTTCATATACTAGAAAATTCTCGATATCACTGATCAATGCTCATAGGCAGCGGAAAAAATTCTCTTATAAAGTTACCAGGGTTAATTTTTTTCAATTCAATACCCAAACACATTGTTTTAATATTTGACTATACCTTGAGAAAAATATGTGTCGTACTGTATAAAATAACATTGTGAAATGGAGTATCTCCCTGCAGAACTAGCAAAAACACAAATCAGTTCTGTCTGGTTGGCCTTCTAGAAAGAATAAATGCCCTTATTACGTAATATGCTACTATCAATTCTTGCTCTCATGTTTAAAGATGGAGAAACAATACTAGTTATTTTATTTTTTACGACTGTCTACTGTTATTTTAGACACAACAATTTGATTAACAATACTAATTGCACTTATACCAGATCTATCATCAACAATTTCTAAAGTCTGCTCTTCTATCATCACAGGAATTTGTTGTGGTCCTCATTCAGAGCGAGGAATAACACTGCCAGTATCTAAAATACTTTCTGGTTTCTGCCACCGCAACAAATAACCCAGAAACGAATGTCTGGTTTACTGGTTTAGCAAACTAGTTTACATCATACCTCAATGAAAGAAAGTAGAATGTATGTATTACCTCCGAACTTCAGACAATCAGACAGGCAATAGTAAAGTTTATTTGGCATATGGCAGCGTGTTTGTTTCAAATTTAATATAAGTATACACAAATGGATACATAATAGCTCAACTTGATCAGGAATTCTAAAAAAGTTTAAAAACAGTGCAACATTTATTTTTCAAATACTAACTACACCACTGTATGTATTTATTGCAAGAGTAGTATTAATATTTTTCCTCTTCCAGGGTTCTGCACGGATGACCTGGTGGCGGCCGAAGTGACATGTATCGGAGGGAACGCAGAGACAACTGGTAGTTTGCTCAGCGTACCTCCCTTACGATAAGAAAGAATCTCCTCCAACCAGGGAACTGAGGGACCTGGTGGCCTGGTGCGAGAAGGAGAAGAAACAACTCATCGTGGGATGTGATGCTAACTCACACCATACGGTGTGGGGAAGCAGCGATGTCAACGATCGAGGTGAGTCTTTACTAGATTTTCTTTTTAGTTATAATCTAGAGATTTTGAATGTCGGGAACGAGCCCACCTTTGTTATAAAAAATAGAAGTGAAGTCATCGATATAACAGTGGGATCGGGACCGATATGTAATAATATTGCGAGGTGGCATGTGTCGAATGAGCCGTCAATGTCGGATCATAGACATATCCACTTTGAAATTATAACGGATTATAATCCGCAAGTAAGAACCTACAGAGACCCAAAAAGAACTGANTTTGAATATCATTAGGATGAAACGAATAGAATAGTTGAGTATCATCTGCATACATTTGAATTTTACAGTGCTTTAGAAAATTAGGGAACGAGGATGTATACAATGAGAACAACGTAGGTCCCAATACGGATCCTTGAGGCACTCCACAATTAGTATTAATATAATTCGAAATATCGTTTTTAAGTACTACCCTTTGTTGTCTACCTACTAAATAGTTAGAAATAAATTGTACTGCAGATATATCAAAATCAGCAAACATTAAAATGTTTTTCAAAATGTCATGACTAATTGAGTTAAATGCTTTCGAATAGTCGAGTAAAACTAAAATCGAACATAATCCAGAATCTGTAGCCCTAAAAATATGGTCTGTGACATTTAATAAAGCAGTAGAGCAACTATGTCCCTCTCGAAAACCAGACTGTTCAATAGGCAGTATGTTATTAATAGTTAAATTATTCATAATTTGATCTTTTACAATGTACTCTAAAATTTTAGATGAAGCAGGAAGAATAGAAATAGGTCTTAAATCTTTTAGTTCTCTAGGTGTGTTTTTTTTCGGAAGAGGAATAACATTCGACATTTTCCAAGCATAGGGATAAAATGAAAATTCCAAGCAATAATTTATTATGTGACAAATGTATCTTAAAAGAAAAGGACAGCACAAACCAATGTTTTATTTATTTTTTATTTTATGCTATAAAAGCCTTCAAACAAATTTTCTAAGAAGTACTTAGGGTTATAAATCAAAATCCGGAAATATAACCGAAAATAACTGAACCCTGTTAGGTACTTTTAACGAGGCATTATCGCTGTTGATTAATGTACTTACGGTAAATGGTGATGTTTAAATGGTACCACTATGCCTAATTCGAGAATAGAAACATGACGAGGGCGTGTTCTACAGGGCCCCCAAAGCAAAACGCCGACAGACCGGAGAATATTGTATTTACAACTTGTTATTTATGATCAATACTAAAGTAAATGGGTTGGGTAAGAAATTTCCGGGAAAACGTGCATTCTTGTTGTAATAGACACTTAAAATCAAAGTCTGTATTATACAAGGGGATCAGGGTATATAACAGTTACAATACATAACAGAATATCAGAAAGTAAACACAAAAGTTCTAAGACTATCCATAGAAAAAATTAAAAAACAATTAAAAATTAAACTCAAAGTACTTCTGTCTGATTTGGTAGCTCTATATGTACCAGTTCGCAACCGGTATACGTCTGGTGGACTCAGCTGATGAATGATTTGAACGAACAGTTTACTAGATATTGCTAGAGTAATAGATTCTTTTAGTGTGACGTCACATATTTAGGCAATCCGCAATAAATTGTCATAGTTGAAATTGTACAAACATAATCTGACCCTTTAACACAGATACTATAAAAATTAACAACTTCAAATAATAAAATTGGCAAACTGAAAAACAAAATGTGACTTGTGTGATTTTAACTATCGTAAATGTTCAAAATGTCCACCATCATTTGCTAAACAAACACACTCCACGAATTTAATTGTTTCATATACTAGAAAATTCTCGATATCACTGATCAATGCTCATAGGCAGCGGAAAAAATTCTCTTATAAAGTTACCAGGGTTAATTTTTTTCAATTCAATACCCAAACACATTGTTTTAATATTTGACTATACCTTGAGAAAAATATGTGTCGTACTGTATAAAATAACATTGTGAAATGGAGTATCTCCCTGCAGAACTAGCAAAAACACAAATCAGTTCTGTCTGGTTGGCCTTCTAGAAAGAATAAATGCCCTTATTACGTAATATGCTACTATCAATTCTTGCTCTCATGTTTAAAGATGGAGAAACAATACTAGTTATTTTATTTTTTTACGACTGTCTACTGTTATTTTAGACATAAAAATTTGATTAACAATACTCTTTGTACTTATACCAGATCTATCATCAACAATTTCTAAAGTCTGCTCTTCTATCATCACAGGAATTTGTTGTGGTCCTCATTCAGAGCGAGGAATAACACTGCCAGTATCTAAAATACTTTCTGGTTTCTGCCACCGCAACAAATAACCCAGAAACGAATGTCTGGTTTACTGGTTTAGCAAACTAGTTTACATCATACCTCAGTGAAAGAAAGTAGAATGTATGTATTACCTCCGAGTTTCAGACCATCAGACAGGAAATAGTAAAGTTTATTTGACATATGGCAGCGTGATTATGTCAAATTTAATATAAGTTGTATACTTAAATGGATTCATAATAGCTCAAATTGATCAGGAATTTTAAAAAAGTTTAAAAACAGTGCAACATTTATTTTTCAAATAGTAACTACGCCACTGAAGTATATTCAAATATCATTTATCGTGGATAAATTGTCCAAATAACAAAAATAGTCTGATATATTAGGAAATCTATGGAAAAAATAAAATATGTAAACTATAAAAAATTTTTATCACAAACCCCAATTGTTTTAATCGAGGTTTTCAAATTAGCCATTTTTCTATCGAATTGTTTTAATGCTTAGCACTTTTTTCACTATTTCTGTTTTTATTTTTATATTTACACCCTTTTGGTACTGCTTTTCAAGTCTAGCTTTATGCCTTAAGATCTTCGCGACAGTTTTTTAAAGAATGTTGTAAATTTCAAAAAGGTTCATTTTTGTAAATATTTACAATGTATGGTTATGCAATTACATATGTGATTACAGTTGGAGTGCGTCCTATGAATTCGGATACACTGTATTTAATTTTGCAGGTCTCTTGAACCTCTGTGAAATACTCTACAGCTTTGGGACTTACGTCTATTCATTAAACAAAGGCAGCTAAAGGCAACGAATACACCTGATATTGGGTCGTGTACTCGCACTGGCCAGGAGCTCTATCTGCTCCTGTTATACCTATTACATAACTGCGATTTACTAGGGCCGACGTTCGATCACACTGTGGGGTGGTTCCGCAAATTCTCAGGGATTATTGTTCAATTCTGACATCACAGTTGTTGATTTCTTCTTCGTGAAAGTTGTAGATTACACCTTATTATAGTTTTATTTAACTCAATATCATGTCCCAGCTCGAATTTCGTAATATTCCTGGCCCTCTCCCGGGAAAAATTCAAATTTGCCTTGAGCCGTGTATACAATACGCCGTTGAAATAAGCCTGAAAACATTCGCATCAAATTGTCGCAGTTTATGCACCTGAACGAATAACGGCCGTTCGGCATTCATAATTATTATTAATCGGCAATCGGGGACGATTATAAACACATAAAGCAGTATACCATTACAGAGGCATGTGGAAACATGAAGTTCATACCTCGGCGGCAGAGAAAAACCGCACGGGAATGCTACCTATCCAACCGAGGGTCGTTAAAAAACCTGTACACAAAAGTAAACAGATATTATCGGGCAGAGATATGTATGAGAAAATAATTCCGCTGCCGTATAATTCATTAAACCGGTAATAACTTATTTTAGTAAAAAGACAGACGTCGATATTGACATCATTAGCCGGGAATCCGCCTCGGGACTGGTGCGATTGTATTTATTATTAAATCGAACGATTTGTTTTTCTGCAGTCACCGTAATTGAAACGGCCGCTGGATTTTTCCGACAGGCAGATTGGATTTTTGATGCCCGACAATCAGACCCATTCAAGAGTCGACAATGGAGTTAAGAGATTTTGCTGCGTTCGCATAAATATGTAATAGATATCGGATCGGTAAAAATAACCTGTTCGTATTAAAATCACAAAGCTTTTGCGATAAAAAGAAATTGCGAACTGACAGTAAAGTAAGCGACAGCAAATTCCTAATATTACACTTTACGAAAACATAAATTCAATAAAGGCAATGATCCTTTATTTCCTATTGTGCGTAACTCGGAACTAAGTATATGACAGGTTTGGTAAGTAATTTACATACGGTCGTCTGAATGATAAGTAAAAACTAATATATCCAATACACACACAAAAATTACAAAAAAATAGGAAAGTTAAATTTTTTAAAAACATAAAGTAAACAAAAAACCAACATTACTTAGATACATTAAAAATAAATGTACAAATGGTACCATTATTAATAATGAATTGTAATGCATCCCCCGTATCTTTTGAGCCTTAATATGTCAACATTATTGGCCAACAGTGTTGCAGAGGCCTTCTAAAGGAATAGCCAGTATAATTTTCAAGGTGTTCTAGTTTCAAGTATTTGACATTTTTTTGACAACCAACTTGTAATAGTCTCCCTCCCCACAACCTGCATATTACATTTTCCGTATTGATAACTTAAAAATAGTTTTTTGTCTTCATTTGTTACGATAAACGACTTATTTAGAATTTTGACGAAGAGATATTCTTTATGATCTATGTCATATATTGTCATATTATATAATTCGTCTCTTCTACATCCCTTGCTATTGCTGGGGTCAGTCCTAAACGTATTTATCTTTTGTGTCATATATCATTGAATTTTTAAACTACACTCTCGGATAAGTAAATAACCTATAAAAATTAGAAATTCATCATCGGATGCTTCATTTGAATGAAAACTTTTTATCGTGTTCTTTGGTAAATGCACTATCTTTTCTAGGTGTGTGCACCAAAGAAAAATATCCTTTCCAGATAAGCAACCAAGGTAGAAACTTTTGAAACAATAGCACATTTAAGGAAAATTTGACCATTATATATCCCGTCTAGAGATTAGTAAGTAATTTTAATGCTTAATTCCGACGAACAAAATGTACTAACAACACTTTTTGATTGATTGATCCACCCTACTATTAAATCAATAAATTGTTTATTGTTCGCTAGAAAATACACATACAAAGTGTCAAAATATCTCACCAGGTACTTGATCCTGCATAAATAACAGCAGCGGTCTGGTCGACATACGAACGCCCTTCTCGAGATTCACTGCTCTGCATCAAGCTCAACGGTATTCAAAACTGCTGTGATATTTTTTGCGTTCGGGCCCTTCTGCCTATGTCGTGGTGGCTTTGACACCTGTTTTGTGGCTTCCGGAAGATGCAGGAAGTTGCATCAGGCTGCCTGAAATGGCTACCGTGCAGCTTCGACGAAATTTGTACTTTCTTCTCTAGTCCCCTGCTGTATTGTCGACTGTGGGAGCTGAAGTAAGGCATCTGATGGTATTTGTCCATATCGTTTTAAAGTTAGAGAAGGTGAAGGATCGGCCAATTCGAAAGATAGGCTATTTCCGAGATTATACTTACTCAAACAAACATATTCAATGTAATTGTACAAATGGCTAAGTTAGATTCCTGGCAATAAGGCTAAAAACTAGCATCCTACTACGACCTTTTGGTTTATATTGGCTTACTCTTAAAATTTTATTTCACTCAACAGGTTTTTAGTTTGATAATGATCCTGCTTGGTACAGATCCTCCAGCAAAAGCTGTAATTTGGCGAATATAGCGAGCCTAATCTATTCCTAATACATTTCACAGTAGCAAACGCTATATCAAGGTCTGCTTTTGGTCAGATAATGTTGGAGGCAGTCTCATTTGGTATCTAAATTATACTCAATTTGTTATTATTTGTCTTGACTTCGACTTGCCCCTCTGAGCCATCTGTGAATCAAGAACTGTTTGCCCTCAAGAAGTCTATTCTCTTTCAATCCCATTCGCCTCCAGTGAGGAGAACGTTGAAAGGTAATTTGTAATTAACATAAAAGCATAAATGCCTGAATGATGTGGCTTTCTACGTCCTCCAGCAATCTGTTGTGATCCATAATATGACCCTCAGTCTACCTTAATCTATATGGTTTATTTGACTTACCTTTTCAATAATATATAGAAAGGTCCAAAAGGATTTCCAGAGCAGCTGATGTTATGGCGCTGATTGCTCCAGTGTCAGACTAGTTTTTCCTCTGCAAACCAAACAGTTTAACTTTAGAGCACTTGAACTTCTATTAGTATAATATATAACCAGCAGAGTTGTTACCACCTAGAATTTCCCACAACGACATTCTTTGTGAATCACTTTCTCCCATGGAGGTTCCAATTAATCTTCTTATTTAGAACAATATTTAGATACTTCACCTCTTCATGCAACAAGTTGATGGGTCTCAAATTGACCAGCTCGCTTTTGCTTGTAAAAAGTACAATTGTTTAGTAGGGGCTCCTTCTCACACTGCTTAGTATTTAGTACCACCTGAAATATAGATCAAATTCTCCTTCAAAGGTTCCTCTTGCTAGCTTTACGAAGTCGTCAGCATGTGCCTAAACTTGAACTTCCCATATAGAAAGCGATCAAAGTAACAGTGAACACCCCTTGGCAACCCTAAAACTGATCCTTTTCTCTTGCAGAATCGTTGTTAAATTATATTTTTCAGCCACATAATTCAGCTCCTCCAGCAAGAGCAGTATAGAGAGATTCTGGCAATATGCATTATTGGATTCAGTTCAATGTCAAAGATTGCTGCCACAACAATTTCCTTCTCTTAGAAGAAGTCTATGATATTCTCGACCAGGTTCTTGAGTACCAATTCTGTTAATCTGTTCTGATAGGCGCACTTATGGCCGCTATGAGGGTGCTCACCCTCATTCTGCACAAGACATTTCTGCACCAGCTTTTGGATTGTAATGTTCCATTAATTTTAGACACTCTGTATAGAATTTGCAATATAGTCAACAACTCCGAGAAGAAAACGCTTTTTCACTATCTTTACAAAGAGGAACTATAACAATTACATCTCGTTTGTAAATGTATAACTGTATTCCGATAGTAACTGATTTGATTATTTCCTGTGAAATTGGACATTAACTTTTAGCGGATTCTTCTAGCGATTAGTTTTTGTGAAATCGACGACGTGAAACTGTTTCAGTATTTTTCCACAATCCACAAATGGAATTTATAATGCGGATCAATCGATTCCATTCAGAAGTTCACAATAGAAATTAAGATAATAAGAAAGCTCTACTGCATCCTATAAATATGTAAGAGATCTGATCCGATACAAAGAGAAATAATGATTTCTGAATGAAAAATCAAACCGTTTAAAATAGAAGAAATGGTATCAATGTAATTATAATACCCATTTACAGTCCTTACCAGATGAAGCACATAAATTCAACGGATTTAGTAAGACTTTAATCGTTTAAAAAGTATGCACTATTTTAAAATTGTTAACAGTTCTGTTTATTTTCTGCAAAAGATATTGGCGTTCTTACAGAATCTGATTAAAAAACATTGTAACTGTTTTCTAAAAATTGATGGTCTTAAAAGGCCTTACAACTTTCGAAGAAAACATGTTCCTAAAGTTCAAAACAAAAAAGTTATCGGGGTGATCATTTTCCTGTATAATTTTTGCAATAAATAAATAAAGTCTTTAAAAAAATCGATGAATTTGGATTTTAAATTTTTTTTGGTTAAATATAATTATTTATACTCTACTGAGGTCCAGATGTTAATAGGAAATATGCTGGTATGTTACTAATTGCTCAACGATTTGCATATTACACAGCTCCCAAGTGAAAAACGACGCAAACCGTCAATATCCTATTCCAGATATTCTATCTTATTAATTATTAATTGCTGCTGATTTAGAGGTTATCGTCAACATGTCCAGTAGCACTAAATGTCGCACTTAAACTGGTTCTGCATTTAATCGTTTATAGTTTTTACCACCTTGTGACACAAAATTAGAATCAGCTAATAATTAGCGGTACAGTTACCTTGTAACATTCATAAATTGTTAGCACATGCGACAAACACCTTTGGCTAAAGATACTGTTAAGCGGGTAATTATAATCTAATAAATGATATAAGGATTCTTGTATTAGTACAGAGTGTGTAACTAAAGCCAGGGTGTTCAAAATTCTTGAAAATATATGGTTTATTTCAAGATGCAAAAAACAGATGAAGATGAACCCATGTAAATAATATTTAATTTCTTTCAGAGATGCCCTAAGGTAAATATGTATAAAGGTAATGAGACTTACTAGCAAGTATGTCATGCTTGACACTTTTTGCCTACTGACCTACACTTTGCTACACCTTATAAACACAAACATCCATAGGTACGACAGAAAAATTCTTTCAAATTTTTCTGCCGCATGCGGAACTTTAGTAACCTACAGAACTATCGTAATTACATATAACTATTTGTAAAGCTACTGAAAAATCTATATTTTTTTAACTGTAATCATCATCATAAGCTTCTTCTTGTTGTTGTTTCTTCTGCAGTTTGGTTATATTCAAGTCCCATAGCACCGCAGCTTTATCAGACCTATGGTGCGTCCCATTGTTCAATCCTATTCACCGAATAGTTTTGCCCTTTTTACAAAGTTCAAAAGCTTCCTTGCTAATACTTCTCTCAGCTCCTTGGGTTCCTAAAAAGGTTTTCCGAGGAGTATCATTCTACTACGCATGCCTTTGTCCTGGACTTGATGACCAGAATTTCCTATGTCCTAACTCAATCTATTTGCCCCCTAGATCCTCCTGACCACACTTGAAGATATGCCATAGAAGGGCTCCGGACCAATGAACTCTATTACGGATCCCTTCCTAGCAACTTCATCCTCTTTCTCATTTCCGTCAATACCTTTATGTCCTGCCACACAACACAATCTAACTGTATTAGTGGTAGCCAGTTTAGTCAGCATTTGTAAATATTCCAACACAAGTTTTGAACTTCCTTCTGTGTGTCTAAAGCTTTAATTGCTGCTGGACTGTCAGAATATTTACATGATATAAGATTTTATGCTTGAAATACAGAGGGAAACCTCCCCAGACTGTACCTAGATGGATCTGGGTCTAAGTCCGTATATTCCTGCACCCGCCCTTCTGGCCATTTTGGAACCGTCCGTAAACCATACCAAGCTCCATCTTTCCAGGATATCAAACTTCCCTCCATTTCTCTGAACCTCTATTCGAATCTCAAATGGCTTGTAGAAGTGAAACCTTGGAACCATTATATGAATAGGAAACATTCTCAGAATTGGTTCCAACATAAATGTTTCCATAATCCTGGAATAGGGACCACCTGTCCAGTCGTTATTGTTCCTGAGTCTGTATTGAAGCCATGGTAGATTTAGCATGACTTCTAGAGCAGCTAATCATGAGAGATTAATAAAACCAAAGAAGGCCCCAGAAGACGTACAAAAAGTGAAGTTGTGGAACAAAGAGAACATTAGCCAAGAGTAATAGATGCCCTGAAATAAGGGAATCCTATTGACAATAGGGACTTTTTTCCAAGCAGTGGCAGAAACAGTAATTTGATTGCTAGATATACAATATACCCAGTTTTAATGTTCATAGAAATTGTGTAAGCAACCAATAAAATATAATAACTAAATGTCACTACTTTGAGTTTGTTATAAGACTAAAATACCTAGTTAACATGACTCAAAATTTATAGAATTATAGACATTTCAACTATTTACGCATTATTGATCTAAATTGTATGCATAGGTATAATGCAGAATCCAGCAAAATGTATTGACAACATAACTCAATGTTTTATTTAGTTCACAAATAACTAAGTGAACATTGCTCAACGAATAGTGTTATTATTTCAACAGGGGTGTGGACACGTTTTAACAAAAGAAATCTGTTGATTCTGAGTAAAAATTTAATCATTTTTTTTACGGTGTATACGTTCCCGAAATATTAGTAGATGCTTACCTGACACCATGTATTTAACTCCAAAAATAATAGCAGTAAGTGGGACAGAAGCATATTTTATCGTTTCCCACAAAATGTATTAACTTTTGTTTTTTTTCTCTGCGCAACATTCAAAACTTTACAGTCTACATAAACTTTTAACCACTGTGCGTTCCTTATTATGGACCTTATTAACATTTTATTTTTTTTATCCATCATTCCACGATTTGGTAGACTATACACGACCAACTTGACGCAACCACCGGCGACATCCTATCCGTCCTTTCCTAAACCGCGGACGCATTACTGACAAGATATTCCGGTTATGGGACGTAATTTATTAGTAAATTCCCATATCATATCGTTTGGTTGCTCAATCAAACGTCGGACATTCGATCGGGGACGTCGGGAATAATACGGGCAACGGGGTATCGGGTGACGATTTCGTAATCCGTAGACTGGCTGGTCTGCGGTCACGCCGGATAAGTCTTCACACACTCGCTAATAGTTTTAAATTCTTTGACAAAGGAACTGTAAACATTCACAATGGAGGCAGCCGAGAGGGTCTGTTAAGTAACGCGCGGTGTCCGCTTACTACCTCGTCCGACTGTTTTATAATAATAATTTAACAGGTGTTTAGAAGGCATAGATGGAGCTGAGAGGAAATACTGAATTTAAGAATAGAGCGGTAGCAAAGTCTCTTGAGGTATTCGGTGTATACAAGCAATGATATCAGGAAGAACTGCAGAATCACCGAAATTGTAACAGAAACATATTTTTGCGTAAAAACTAGGAATGCTACCAGATTTTACCAAAAGGATTAATGCATCAATAAAAAACATGAGTTGATTCCGGCGACCAAATAAAGAGTTCTGGTAAATCTTATACCAAGACACTCAAGAATTTATCAGTTGCCCAAGGCGGATAGACGCGGTTGCTTCACCAAAACATAAGTCTTATTTAGGAACAAGTCCATAGCAAGTTTCATTAAAATCCATCGTAACATTCTCCAGATATTACAAAAAACATAATTTTTTTCTAGAACTTTGACAATCAATAGCAGAGGAACCAGACATTTCTTGTTAATGGAAGTCAGGTCAGATCGTCTTCTTTTGAGCCAAATAATGTCGTGGTACCTTTTTGATCATGTGCTTATGAGACACCCTGTATAAGTGCATTTGCATTTAAATAAAAATAGAAAAAACATAAAAATAGAGCTTTTAAACAGCTCTACTTGATTCCCCTTACTGAATAAATAGTCCAAATCATAACAAAGAGGGGACACAAAACTGGTATTTCTTTAAATATACAGTGTGTCCCGAAATTAATGGATCGCAGAAGGAGGGTAGATTCCTTACATCAAAATAGTGCGATATAGCTAAACTTACCTTAGTCCGTTTGTGGATAATAAAAAAGTTACAGGGTGTTAAAGTTAAAATTTTGAATTCAAACCTTAAAATTTTTACAAACTTTTCAAAGAATTACTCTGAAAGTTTGGAGTCGGGGGTTTTCTAGGTCCAGGAAAACGAATCCGGACTTAACTGTGCTGTAAACGCTAGAGGTCGCTACAAAATGTACTATTGGTTCATAAAAATTGGTAATAACTTCTTTCTCAGTGTTTGTATGAAAGTTTTAATAGAAAAATATTATTCTCTTGTCTATTTTATACAAATAATATATAATTGTTTTGTGATTTAAAAAAAATTGCTAACTCCGGACTTATTGGTCGTAGAAACTTGTTTTTTTTCAATTTGTAGGTTTTTTTTACGAGCTTTCGAATGTTAAAAACCAAGGAGTTATTTTATTTGTTTATTAAGGAAGCAAGTGCCTTCTATTTGGTAACACTTATATACAACTAAATTGGAAAAAATAATAGTTTTTTTTTTTAACTAGAGGATACTTGGTGTCCCTTCGAAGAAAATGAGCCCAAAAAGAATGTTTTAGTAATAACCTTACCCCCGGAATAGTCATTTGAAAATGAACCTTTTTTGCAAAAATGGGATAAATAAATGGAATTTTGCAAAAACTATTTGACCGATCGAGCCCATCTTTTGCACATCTCTTAATGATATAAAAACTCACATTTCGGGAAAGCTTGGTAAGATTTTATTAATTATTTAAAAAGTTATTAACAATTAAAGAAAAAGCACTTTTTCCGTTTAATTTTGAAATAACTATTTTGTTTATAAAGCAATTTTAACTTATAAAGTCTCATTTTAAATATGAGTTTCTCTAGATCAAAACGTCTGTTGACCTTTTTTGCTAAGGTTAATAGTTTTTTACAATAACGCGTAGAACGAAAAATGACGAATTTTTTACCTATTTGTTGATAAAAAAACAATGACGCTATACTTTTTTCATGACCCATTTGATGAGACGCCTTTTGTATTATCATTCCCAAGACTTTCCGACAATAAAATAACGCCCAGTAATTAATAAATTTCAAAATGTTTCCTTTCCTGGTCTATTACTTAAATGGTAGTTACCACAGTAAACTTTGGTTATTTGGAAACAATCGACAATTAACTTGTTGATAAGTAACTTATGTCAAACAGTGTATTCTGGTAAATTTGTGTGTAAAACTAATAATATAAGAAATTCGAGATATGGTATGCATTTATGCAAAACAAAAATTAATGAACGTTGTGCGTGTCGCATGTATTTTGAAAGTTACCCAAACAGATTACATTCAAATCACAAATAATTTAAAAATATTTATGATCGGTTAGGAGATGCTGGGTCGTTTCGTCCTAAAATCTGAGAGATATTTTTCTTCGTGTAACACAATATCCTGAAATAAGTAGGTAGTTTTTAATTTTTTTCTGAAATACCAAAAACGTGGCAGAAATGAAATTAAGTAGGCGTTTTCTACTATCAAGAAGGCACTCGGCAAATAATTTGTTGATTTTCCCCTACGGTTGCATGGGATTGAGAAAGCCACATTTAAAATAGCCTGATTCATTATAAACAAAAAAGGTATCTTTTATTTTTTTGTAAAATTAAAGGTTTCTGGGCAAATCAATATATATTAAAATCTGATAGCTCCGTCTGCGTCGCACGATCGCCACGAAAAAGCGCCGATTTCCAGACTCAAAGGCTTTGCGGGGAAGCCGCGCAGCGGCGACCCGCGGGGGGCGAAGCCCCCCTCCTGCCTTCCTCCGTCCGAACGGCGTATTTCGATGGCGATTTTTTGTCGTCTTCGAGGTGAATTTTGAGTTTTCCTCGGGCTCTGCGAGGGGCGTGGCCCAATTTTTGTGTGAACGGCGATAGTCCGACACGCCCACCCGCAGAAATCAGACGGTCGCCGATCGCCTGGAATCGCGCGCGATTACGGCTTTTTTATTTTTTATTTCCCCCATTTTCTACGATNTGATAGAAATTATATTAAATGTTGAATGTTTTTTTCTCACATAATAAAATTATTGCATTAATAATAGCAATTAAGTTGCCATTACAAAATGTCAACGTGCTAGCCGCCTACTAGATAAATTACAATTCGATTAAATTTCTACCCTGTGCCAATCATACCATTAAATTGATTTTAATTATTTACATTTTTTGCTCAAGAAACGTTAACTTTACGAAAAAAATGACAAGGGACCTTTTTTGTTTAGAATAAATCAGGCTATCTGAAATCAGGCTATTTTAAATGTTAAGGTAGTAATAAGAAAAAAGTGACGTATGAGACAAGTCTAAGGGGTGGCTTTTTCTACCCCTTACAACGGTAGGGGAAAATCAACAAATTGTTTACTGACTGCCTTCTCGATAGCAGAAAACTTCTACTTAATTTCATTTCTGTTACATTTTTGGTATTTGAGAAAAATATTTAAAACTAGTTTTTTGGCACTCTCTTTAAGTGGTTGTATCTTCACAGGAGATGTTCAAATGAGATTTTTTTATGAAAGACCCACCCTATTTTTCGACAGAGAATCATCCCTTTTATTTATTTACACCCTGTATTTTATTATTAGCATCTTTACTTTTAAAGTTATTAAAATAACTCAAATAAATTCACCAATATAGAAATGGCAGACATGCATTTTACGTGTGGACATACCAATGGTAATGGACTTGAAGCTTATTATCTGTATCGTATCCATTAGCAGCTTCAGGGTAGTGGAAATTTAGGAAACATTTTGGCGATTACGGAAAACCTAGAACTGTTTCCATACCCGAGATAGAAGTGCAAATTTTGAAGCAAGTAGGAGATAACCTTCTGCGACTATTATCTTCATCAGAGTACCTCTGCTCTCAACATTTTTTTAAACACCCTGTATACACTCAAATAAACTAATTGAAGATAATATTTATCCTGTGTATGTACGTCCTAATCTAAACACGAGAAATTATCTCGACACGAACATAGTGACCGCTTTCGAAAATCGAAATATGCTTGTTTCTCCGAGATACGTCATCGCACCATCATCTGGGTACACTTAAGGGATTAAAACAATTTCCATATTCATACCAGTGACTTATAAGTTGTTTCTAAATACTTTGTCGCCTTAAGTCATATTTAAATCTCGGTCGGGACGGGCAAACAATGTCGCGGTTAGGCTTAACGTCGGACACGATTTTCCGACTCAATTACCGCGAGGATTAAATCCTTATAAAAATGCGGGAATATGCATTTTTAATTATGTGTGTAACCTAATACGACTCGAACTACTGATAAGAGCCCCTTTGACATTCTCGTTTTTTGTAAGGGGAATTCGTTGTGTGTTCTTTTTATCGCGACTCGCATTATTACAAGCTTAATAAGATAATTAGTAATGGTTAGCTCCAGCAAACGTTAGTAAACTGATTAAGACCACGTTACAAATAGTAAAATAATGGATCTCGAATGTCAATATCGATATAAAAATTGTAAGTGTGGCAAAAAATTAAGGCCGCTAAGAATGTTTTCTTATAACTATCAAAATCCCCATCGAGGCCTTAAGGTACAAAGAATTGCAGTTCTGAAAATATTATACCTCCAAATATTTTCTGAATAAATGAAGATATTGAACCAACATTTTGTGTATCAATACATCAATACAATTTCATTTGGCCTGAAAAAATCACAATACCGGCGGCGCCGGTTTAAAAAATGCCCGCTCTATTTCTTTAATAGCTTTTGTTTTGGTACAAATTTGCAATAGGTATGAGACATTTCGATAAACGTAGCATTTTTCGAACCGCAATCTCACCACTGGGATCTCGATTGTCTTAAAGTACACGAATGATTACAATCGTACTTAACTAACAGATAGCTCAAAACAATTGGCAGTTTTATCTTATTTGTCTGTATCAAATGGATCCATTTACATTTTACCTGAAACAAAAAGTCATATCTTAACTGTATCATTTTTCCAATCAAATGAGTCAGGAACTGCATTATAATTAGTAGTAATTAATGTAACAAACAAGTATTTTGCATAAATCTATAACTAAAGCAATGCGTTTACAGGTTAGCTAACAAGACATAATTTACGGGAATGATAATTACACCGCACCTTTCTCACTTATTTCACTTCGACAGCAAACTCAAAACACCATCACTACACACAAGGTAATTTCGCGAAATATTACTTTACTGTAATTTTTTTCTTGAACAATTTTGTCATCAACACGTATACGCATTACCTTAGCAAACGCCCTACTACGTTTTAGATAAACAAAGGAGATTTTGGAGATGTCGTTTATCGATGCTTTTTTGTTAACATTGTAACTCTGTCCGCTGCAATGCGGTAGCTGTCGTCACTACTGATGTTTTTCTTGAAAATCAGTGAGTTTATATTTCCGATCGGTAACACATTTCAGTTTTATATTTAATTCCTAATTATTACTATTAATTAATTATTATTACTAATTATAATTAATTATAATCGTTATTCAATTAAGCTATTTAATTAATTTTATTTAATATAAAGTAATAATGTATTTTAATGTGGCTTATATTATTATATGGATTTACTTAATGTGAAGAATAGTCAATAAAAATTTGTTTAGTTAATTATAACTGTTTTTATCTAAGCTTACAGCTTTTAATTGTCCAATACAGGTATCTTTCTTATTTTAAGAGATACAGAAATGGGCAAATGAGCAAAAATTAGAAAATTCCGAATAGTTCTGAAGCTATTCGAAGGAAACAGATTTGTGCTCTATTTCTTTTGTGAGTCGTATTTCACTTGTTTATCAAAATTTTAGGGCAAAAATGTGAGGTCTGATGTGAGCAATAAATATTTGCTGTCATTATTAACGTATCTCTAAAAATGTGTGCTGAACTGTTGTTAATTTTTGTTTTTTTTTTATGGACGCCATATTGTCATATCGTTAGAAAGGGGAAATTCTCTTTTTAAAAATATATGGGGTTTCAATAAATAAATAACTAAGATATTGAATATAACTATAAATTTTAACAAAAAAGTCAAGTAGCCGTGTGAAACATTTGAATTTGTCCTGTAAAATAATTTAATGTTTCTTATCTTTAATACTTTTTAACATAACAACTTTATTTACATAACAATAATAAGAGCAACTAACAACATTTTTGTTCTAAAGTTTGTAAAAACAAGTGAAATACGACTAAAAAAAATTGCATAAAATCGGTTTCTAAATTTAAAAACTAATCCGTGATCGGCATAAAATTCTACACATTTTTGCTCATTTAATCATTTCTATAACTCTTAAAAAAAATAGATATCTGTATTGGACAATTAAAAAGTTGTATAACAAATAATTATCTAATTGAGTAAAATTTAACAGATATAATAGCGTATATTTTGCCTTGACATTAAAGTCGAGTAAGAAATGAATCTGACAATTTTTTTGAGGCCATGACCACCTGGAGTTTGTTTCTGCTTTAAATTGTGCATAAAATGTATTCTGAAAAATTCCATGATAGAACAGTATAACTATAGATATTATTTACAAAAAAAGGTGAATTATTACTTAATTATCTTAAAAATAAATGCAATATGTACTGTTTCAGACTGATATGCTCAAATATTGGGAGCATGTAGATATCTATAGGGTAAATTAAGTTGATTGTAATCAAACTTGCTGAACGTTGAAATTAAAATAAAAATACATTTTATCTTCAGATGTTTGACGTAGATTGATGCATCTTGAGAAGTTGATTATTTAGAAATATATCAACCAGTGAAATTCTGACAATTGGAAGAATGCGTTTGATTCCAGTTACATTTCTTACAAAATTTCCATTTTTTTAATTAATTTCCGATTTAAATTTAAGAAAGAAATAACAGCTGTCTGCAATAAGAAATAATAATGCTTAAAGTATTGTTTATATATTTTTTGAAAAAAAAGCAACGGACCAATATGACTGCCCTGAGGAACACCAGACGCAATTTCGGTTATTTCAGAGCTATAGCTTATAATCGTAACGTACTGGGATCGTTGAGTTAGACACAATTTATTTATTAGATGCAAGGTGTTTGCAATTCACGCCAACTTTCAAACTTCCAAAAAGTCCTTGTACTGTTGAACATGAGTTGCGTAAAAGGGATAGGTTTGGCACAGTTAAATCTACCACTAAAAGATTCATACTGATTTTCCTTTAATAAATGTTCTATTTCAAAGAGACAATTTATTTGTAATAGAATTTTATACTGCAATAAAATTTTGAATAAATTCACAATAGTCCAAACCCTCCTAATTATTTTAACCTCCCTAACATTACTATTGCTTTAAACCAGGGATGCACATACCGCGGCCCGCGGGCCGCATGCGGCCCGCTGTCGATGTTTATGCGGCCCGCCAACGAATTTTAAAAGTATTCTACTCGCCGCGCTCCGGTCCAAGCATATTATTACGAGACTAGAAATCTGTCGCATCAACTAGATTACAGATTCGCGAAACACGTCGATCCCCGAACAAAGTGGATGGTTCTCGGTTTGGTAAATCGTATAAATACGATGCATCGCCGGCTACCGGGGCATTTAAGTTTTGACTACGGATAAGCGAACGTTATACTGTTTGAGAACTGTAATCTGTGACGAGTAAATATTTCGTCGTTCGAACTTGGCTTTTACCGACTGTAACATATAATATTAATTTTGATATGGATAAACCAGGCCCCAGTAAGAAACGTAGTCGTAAGGTTGAAGATGAAAATCGACAGTTTCATGATATTTGGACCGAAAAATACTTTTTTATTTCATCGCATAACAAAATTGTCTGTTTAATATGCAAGAGTAGTGTTTCTATTCCGAAGGAATATAATGTGAAAAGGCACTATGAAACCCAGCATCCAACTTTTACCAAATTAACTGGCGAAAATCGAACGCAAAGAATTTCCACTTTACAACGGGAACTAATAGGCCAGCAATCTATGTTTACAAAACCAATTCAAGATGCTGAAACAGCCACTGAAGTTAGCTTTGAAATATCTCGAATAATAGCGAAAACTTGTCGGCCTTTTAAAGATGGTGAGTTTGTTAAGCAATGTTTGGATATCGCCGCAAAAAAAATTTGTCCGGAAAATGTAAAGAAGTTTGAAAAAATTCAGTTAAATCGGATGACTGTTCAAAGAAGAATTACCGCATTAGCAGATAATATAGAAGAGCAATTAGCTACGAAATCGAGAAGTTTTGAGTATTTTTCTATAGCGCTCGACGAATCTACAGATATAAGTTCAACTGCTCAACTATTAATATTTTTACGAGGTGTAACGCAAAATTTTGAAGTGAGTGAAGAACTGATTGGTATGAGTTCTTTGACAAGTCAAACCAGGGGAAGTGACATGCTCAAAGCTCTTCTAGAAAAATGTTCTATAATGGATTTGGATTTAACGAAAATATCTGGAATTACAACTGACGGAGCACCTTCAATGGTTGGAAGTACATCTGGGATAGTAACTCTGTTAAAAACATATTTACAAACTAAAAACATAAATACCAAGGAATTAATGCAGTTTCATTGTATTATACATCAAGAGGCCCTCTGTTCAAAATTATTGGGATTTGAAAATGTTATGAAAGTTGTAGTACCTACCGTAAACTTTATAAAATCACGAGGTCTCAATCACCGACAATTCAAACAATTTCTCGAGGATATTGAAAGCGAATATGGTGATCTCCTGTTTTACACTGAAGTAAGGTGGCTAAGTCGTGGGTTGACACTACAGCGATTTCTTAACTTGATTGAAGAAATCCAACTATTTCTGGCGGAAAAGAAAAACGACGTCCCCGAACTCGACAACCCTGATTGGCTGTGTGACTTAGCGTTTCTTGTAGACATCACAAATCACTTGAATGTCTTAAATACGCGACTCCAAGGCAAAGATCAATTGATTTCGCAGCTATACTCTCATGTTTCGTCCTTTCAATGCAAATTGAGTCTTTTCAGGACACAAATCAATTCAGCCAATTACGGCCATTTTCCGAACTACAAAAAAATTATGGAGAAGTTCAATAAAACTGACGTCAATTTCGCTCATGTTGAAAAAATTGATATTTTGATACAAGCTTTTGAAAATCGTTTTGTAGACTTCAAAAAAGTTAAACCGCTATTGGACATTTTCAGCAATCCTTTCAACATTTCACCCGAAAATGCGCCGGAATTAATGCAGCTGGAATTAATAGACATGCAAAATGATGATAATTTAAGAAACAAATTTAATGAAGGTAATTTACTCAACTTCTACCGTTGCGTTGATAAAAACGCTTATAAAGAGTTGCGAATAAATGCATTGAAATGCGCAAGCTTATTTGGATCGACGTATATTTGTGAACAAACGTTTTCAGTGATGAAACTTAACAAAACGAAAAACCGAAACCGTCTGGCAAATGAAAATTTGGAAGCAATTATACGTGTGGCTACAAGTAATGTGGAGCCAAATATAAAAAAACTTGTTAGTTCAATGCAATGTCATGCATCAAAATAATAAAACATGAAATATTACATTGTAATGATTACATAATTATTACAACAAACATTTTTGAAGGTTATTTTATTTTTATCATTGTATTTCATACTATTTAAAAATAAAAAATTTTGTGTTAATAAATATTGTTTGTAGTGGCCCGTCCTTGGCTTATATTTTTCCCGAGTGGCCCCTGTTCCCTATAAGTCTGTGCATCCCTGCTTTAAACCTATCCCTTTTTTTCTTTTTTAAGTTTGTGAACGATAGTATTCATCCATACGTCCGTTGCTTGAATCCTTGAATTCTGTGATCATCTCGATACTCGACAAAAAATCGCAATAATACGAAACAACCCCATTATCCGCCTGGAGGAGTCCATCATTCATATTTCCAGTGTCGGAAAAAAGCAAAAGAAAAATTTTCTCATTTATAACATGAAGATAGCACGGTTCGTTGATCACGATTCGGAAATTTGCTTTCGCTGGGCGCGTTTCATTCTGTTCCAATTTGATATTTTTACAGAGGCGGTAATCACATCAAATAACGATTGGCAGGGTCCCTAGAGTTTAGCGCCGATGATTGTAATGCAATTCTGGGACTAATACGACAACATCGGCGATAATTCAGGGGACGGGCATAGGCGTCCTGAAATAGGGGAGAGTGGGGTGATGACCACTTTATCCATATTTAATAAATAGTCCAGACGGTATCTGTTTCAAAAAGCCATATTTGGGTGAATCGTATATCCACGGAGATTTTTGGCTTTTTGGCTTTCAAATATCACTAGAAATTTTTCTATGCGCGTAAAAAAACGTGGGCTTAACTTTTGGCGGCACAATATGTTAAAAAAAATTGGAAAAATGTCATATTTGTCTTCCTATTTAATTATGTATCTTTTTAAGAGTTGATTTTAGGCGAAAATGGAAGAGGAAAAAAGTGTTTGTAATTAAATTTTTTACAAAACATGACTAGTTACAAATCGAATAAATCATGATTATTATGGTAAAAATCGAAAAAATCGTAAAAATGGGGTAAAAAAACAATACTTTTTAGGGAATTTTTTTGGAGTATTTAAATTGGGTATGGGACCTTTGTACTTGGCTCAAGAAAACTTCATGTTATGTAGAATCTTCACACCAAATTTCATCAAAATCGGTTATATAGATTTTGCATAATAATTTTGCAATCCAGAGTTTGAAAAAAAATTTGCAAATTTTCAAAATTTTGCACAGCAAAAACCAAGGCCCTTGGATACTTGAAAATTTAACCACATATAGAAGGGCTCTCAAGCTTTCAAACTTTTTTTTAAAAATTCGAATCCGTCAATTAGGAGAGCTCTGGCGCTTGTTTAAACATTGGTCGAATTTTTGTACTTATAAACAATTAGAACTTTGTGAATATTCAATCAAATCAAATTTTTTAAAGCAGGTTTTAAAAGTTCTTGGAAAGACGCTTCTTTAAAAAAAAAACAGATCGATTGATCAATTAGTTACGTAGTTATAGCCGTCATTTACACTAAATGTACTGGGACATCCGGGCTAATTTTTTGAAAAATACCTTTGGTATTCCGAGTACTTACCAGGTCTAAGATTACAATACTTTTCTTCATTGGCAACCTACTTTAAAACGTGTTTAAAGTTATTTATGCAAGCGAGAAATTCAATAAAATCGTACGGGTGGTGGTGGTGGGGGAAGCAGAGAGCGCGGCCGCTTCGGCCTGCTCGAAATTGAATCGGCTATAACTACGTAACTAATTGATCAATCGATCTGTTTTTTTTTAAAAAAGCGTCTTTCCAAGAACTTTTAAAACCTGCTTTAAAAAATTTGATTTGATTGAATATTCACAAAGTTCTAATTGTTTATAAGTACAAAAATTCGACCAATGTTTAAACAAGCGCCAGAGCTCTCCTAATTGACGGATTCGAATTTTTCAAAAAAAGTTTGAAAGCTTGAGAGCCCTTCTATATGTGATTAAATTTTCAAGTATCTAAGGGCCTTGGTTTTTGCTGTGCAAAATTTTGAAAATTTGCAATTTTTTTTTCAAAATCTGGATTGCAAAATTATTATGCAAAATCTATCGAACCGATTTTGATGAAATTTGGTGTGATGATTCTACATAACATGAAGTTTTCTTGAGCCAAGTATAAAGGTCCTATACCCAATTTAAATACCCCAAAAAAATTCCCTAAAAAGTATTGTTTTTTAACCCCATTTTTGCGATTTTTTCGATTTTTACCATAATAATCATGATTCATTCGATTTGTAACTAGTCATGTTTTGTAAAAAATTTAATTACAAACATTTTTTTCCTCTTCCATTTTCGCCTAAAATCAACTCTTAAAAAGATACATAATTAAATAGGAAGAAAAATATGACATTTTTCCAATTTTTTTAACATATTGTGCCGCCAAAAGTTAAGCCCACGTTTTTTTTATGCGCATAGAAAAATTTTCATTTCTAGTGATATTTGAAAGCCAAAAAGCCAAAAATCTCTGTGGATATACGATTCACCCAAACCAAAACAGATACCGCCTAGTCTAAAAATGTATTTAATGGAATGAAGCAATAATATAATAATAGAGAAAATAATTACGTATAACGAATCCTCCATAAGAAACTATTAATATGAATATTTCAGTAATATACTTTTACGAAAAGGTAAATAATATCCTCAAATTGCAAACTTCAAGTATCATTTTTTTACAATTTTCTTACAAATACAAAGAACTTCAGAAATACATTCAGAAATTACAATTAATAAAATTGTTCACCTAGACCCAAAACCTGTTTGTGAACATGGAAATTTAGAACATTTTTTACGCCAATTTTTGAAATTGGCGTCAAAATCCAAACTTCTTAGTTTTCAGTAAAACTCGTTGTGTAAACTATTTCTTCAGCACGCCTATGTTGAAATGCACGCCTAATTTCCATAACAACCCTAATACATATATATGTTTAAGCTAATATTTCGGGGTGGAATCGCATCTGCACACCCCTGCAATAAACAGCCATCCATCTATTAGATTGCCGCGGGATTAAGCGAAGCCACACTTTGATTTACTTCTCGAAAGTGTAGCAAAACTGAAGCAGTTATGGAAAATGTTATCTTCATTTTGGAAATATAAAATTGTTATTATTCAACGGTCAGTTCTATCGATTATTCCGAACAATAATATGACCTGTATTGAAGTTAACGGATTCACGTCAAATTTCACTATGATACCCTCAGGAATACCTCAGGGATCACACTTGGGGCCTTTAATGTTTATAATGTATATTAATAAAATAAAAGAATGCCTTAATTACTGTAGTTTGTTAGGATATTCTGATGATTTTAAGCCATTCTTACCTATTCGTGATGTTACTGATTGTCTAAAACTTCAGAACGATTTTGACGCTTTTGTAATTTTTTGTAAAAACAATAATTTGTTTATTAATATCGACAAATGCCATATAATCACTTTTACTCGAAATAAACATCCTTTCCTATATCAATATAGTATTAATGACTCAATTTTTAATCGTAAAAATGAAATTAGAGACCTTGGAGTGATTTTTGATAGTAAAATGTTATTTGTTGCCCATATTAATAAACTAATATCTAATACACTTAAAGCTATGGTTTGTTAGAGCTGTATGCGACGCAAAGCAAACAGTCAGTTGTGCGCGTCGGACTTACACTGAAATCTAGAACACAAGAAGATGTGTAGCAGGTTTATTAGATTCTGCTCAGCTGGACTCACGGTAGGTAGAAAATATTGTGCGCCGTCAGTTCAGTCGAAATCAAATTTGATTTGATTTCAACGCAGTCGTCCAGTTGAGCTCACAGCGCACAGTGCTTTTATCTTTAACGAATTTTAAAATGGCAACCAAACTTTCATCAGAGGAAGATGAGAAATTAATCGATCTCGTTCGAGAACATCCCCCATTGTATACCGTTCCTTCCAAACGTCTGTTAAAAAACATTGATCTTCACTTTTATTTTGACGACAACTAATATTAAATTCAAAAGAAGATCTTTTTCATGTTCTTCCTCCTCAATAAGTATTATCACCAAAAAATGTTCAGCCATTGTCATGATAAAAATAAATTTTTCCACATTACTAATAAATATTTTCGTCTGCATTTACCAGCATACAATCAGAAGCACTAAATCTAACAAAACACTCCCTTCAAAATCGATAAAGTTGAACGCTACAGATTCTGCTAACAGCATATGTCGTCTGCGACGCACGGTTCTAACAAACCAAAGCTTAAGACGCTGGGTTTCACTATGAAGCAGTCGAAACAGTTCACTAATTCTAAAGCCATATTGCTTTTATATTACACATTTGTATTTAGTAAAATTAATGTTGTTTCAGTTATGGAATCCTCAATATAATATATATATATATATATTAGTCGCATTGAAATGATTCAACATAAATTTTAATTTTTTTTTTCTTTTAAGTGTAGGCGAACTTTGAACAACAACAACTTTCATAGATTGTGTGGGCCTATCAAACTTTAGGTCAGAATTGGAGGAGAAATAGAGGATGTAGGCAGGCCCATAGTTTTATACAAGGACCTAGCAAATCCAAGACGAGATGGCTGCTGAGCCTCAGTCGAAGAGCCTAAACCAAATGGTGGGAGTTCTGACAGGTCACTACAGACTTAAGAGGCATTTAAGTTGAATAGGAATTGAGGAGGACCTTCTATCCCCGAAATGTGGAGAAGGGGAGAACACCCTTCTGGGACATTATGCAGCCTTTGGGAGAATAAGATATAAAGTCTTTGGTGCTGAAGAGCTGCAAGGGGTTGAGGTGAGAGACCTTCCATGGACCAAAATCCTGGCGTTCATTAGGGCGTTGTATAGGTTCGAGGAGGGTCAATGGCAGAGAGTGATCAGGTGATAGGACGGCGGGGTAGGCAAAAAGGGGCCACTTGTGGCCTAATTGCCAGGCTGAGGCCGCCCCTTTACTACTACTACTACTTCATAGATTGTGTATTGAATATAATATTCTAAGTTTAGCTAACAGGAGAGTATTAGCGGATGTTATTAACCTGTATAAAATTATTAATGGTAAAATCGACTGTATCCAATTAATTAGTAAAATATTTTTTTAATATACCATGCAAGCCGTTTAGGTCCAACGACTTATTTTTCATTCCTTTTAAGTATACCAATGCCTCCGCAAACTCTCCTGTGTGCAGAATGATGCGTTCTTATAACGATATTTGTAGCAGTTTAGATTTATTCTCCACATCTTTAGTTTCATTTAAGAGATTGCTCAAACGTATATTTCTTTTATAATATTTTTCATGCTATTTATAATCTTAAAACTCTTTGTACTGTTATTTGATGTATATCTGTTAATTTAATGGATACTTTAGTGGGTTTTTTCACCTGTTTGTGTCCCAAATGGTAAATAAATAAATAAATAAATTNAAAAAAAATTTTTCCACATAACAAGGTGCCCTGGATCAAATAAAAATCGACGGGGCTCACCGTTTTTCGAAAAAAAAAATTGTTTAACGAAAATATGAATTTTATGCAGAACTTTTTTACCACGCTATATATAATTATTATTATTCAACGGTCATCGATTATTCCGAACAACAATATGAACTGTATTCATTACATTGGAAATATTACAAAACATTATGTAATGAAACACATCTATTAAAGAATAAAAATATCATATTTAGAACATCGAACCTATGTAAAAAATTGCAAAATCTTAATATTGCGTATATTAATGTAAAAAGAAAACAACAGTGCTTCCAGATCATGTTGCTGATGTAAATAATATTAATTATTATATAATTAATTCTTGTAACCATAAGATGATATGGAAGAATTTAGGTTTCAGTTGGGTTCAGAAGATGAAATATGTTCAAATATTCTTTCAATTAAACCAAATCAATGGAAAGTTGCAATTATCTTACCTGTACCGAAAATAAATGATATTACCACTCATGTAGATATCAAACCCATGACACAGCCTAGATAGACTATTTAGGCTGTGCCCATGCTAATCTACCTACAAACAGATAAGATCTTATTTGCAACCCAAATCATTTTATTTTTGTTATTATTATTAATTTTAGTGCACCATAACATGCACAATGATTTCGGACAATTCTTATCATTTTCAAAATTCCTTATAAAAGGAATTACTAGGTAATTATTTAAAATTCCAGTTTCTTATTTTTATTTTTATTTCAATCTTACGTTGGGCGCACGATATCTACCGACAATCACTATTAAACGTATTCATTCATAAAACAATATTGAATAACAATTTCCTGTCAAAGAATGGGATAGCATTACAAATTCTTCGGTGGTTTAATTATATGTATGTAATGGATATTTCCTTGCAGTAAAATAATAATGTCGGTCTGGTATTAAATAACAAATTACTTCTTTATAGGAAACGAGAACGGTTAGATTTAAACTTAACACTGCTACCGAAAGAACTGGTCATTGTGACAGGTCGGCGATCTCAATAAGGAATTAATTCTTTACTTTATAGAATCAGGATCCAATATATTTAGATCCATTGTTGCCATTAACAACCAGTCTTGAAGAAGTTTTTTTTTTAGGAGCCGGGAGTTTTTAGCGATTAATTTGTGGTTATGTCACGGGCTTCATATCATTAAATGAGTATTTTATAGAAGAAGAAGAAACAAATCACGTGCCCAAAATGTACAAAGGGGAAACGTGATACTTTTATATAACAGTTATTTTATAAATAAGAATCTAAAGAGTTTATTGCTAGCACATCTATAAAATTTTATATTATTGTAATCCTAAATAAGCGTTCTATTCAAATATGTAAAAATGCATAATTCTATTTAAAGAAAGCGCAGGTTTAATAAAAAATACCCAAAATATAGCATTTTATTGCACCGACCTACAAAAAAAAAGTTATGTGAACATTACATGCGGCATAAGATTTCCTGTGTATTTTTGTATCCTGAGCACGAATCCATAGTCAGTTTTGATCCATAACCCTTCAGTTTTCCGTAAATCGCTGAATACGTTCAGAAAATCGCTAAAAATCTTCAGTAAAATAGAGAAATTTAAAAAGTGACCAGATCTTAACACGTGACACGTGACACATGTTTTTCGACGTAATTTTACCTCCTGGATCCGAATCCGATGTCAGTATTATTCCATAAACCTCTAGTCTTCAAAAAATCGCTGAAGATCTTCAGAAAAAGGACGAAATTTGAGAAGTGACGGCTTGCTGGGCAACAAGAGGATGCAAAATACGTGAAGATTTTGAGCGATTTTTTGAAGGTATTCAAAAGGTAGACGTCAAATGGTTGATTGCAGTTCAGAAACTTCATACTCAGAAACTTTCAATACATACGAACTCAATCCCACAAACCCCAAACCCACAAACCCCAAACCCACAAACCCTAAACCCACAAACCCAAATCCCACAAAACCCGAACCCACAAACTCCAAGCTTACATACCCCAAGCCCATCAACTCAAAACCCACAAACCGTATGGGTATGAAGTTCTGAATTGCAATCGAATGCTTGATGTCTAAGGGATCCTTAGTAGATTTTCGCATATTAAGAAACTGAGAAACTTAAAAATTTCAACATGTGATATCACAACGAAAAAAAAAAGATATTTGAGCAAACTCAAGGGCATTCGAAGGAGGGAGCCTTGTACGTTTAAATTCAATGTAATAGTTTTTTGAAGAAGCATTACTACATAACCTCAAATATGACGAAAAACAGTGTTTTTTGCACCTTTAGGTTAATATATCTCAAAAACCTGACGTGATAGAGCAATTCTGCTGCCAGATTCGGATTCAGCGCACCTAAATCGTTCAGAAATATATATTCAAGTTTCTGCTTCCAAAAAAAAGTTAAATTTTGTTGGTCTGTGTTATAACTGACTTGCACTTTTGTAACGATTTATCTTTGAATATATTTCGTATTATGGTTAACACTGTATTATGTCCTTTTTTTGTTTTTATTTTGGGGTTATATTGGTGGCCGCTGAGTTATTTCTATGAATTGTGGGCTTATTTGCCAGAAAATTTGAAACTTCAGCAAATTTTCTTGACGATCGGTGGCCACTCTGTCAACAGTCTTTGTGGACATCGTTTACTCTGGCTTGGTGTGTCTGGAGCAGTTTAGGCTCTACGGGCATCTCTGGGGGTTGCATTCGAAACATTGGTGATCTTGGTGAAATCTTGTCAGGCCCTGCTTAGATGATCGGCTCAATGTTCTCAACCGCATACTGCTCTGAGAGCTTTTACACCTTTTTTAGGACTCTACCCAGCTTCTTAGTGTGGACTGGAAACATGGGTGAAATTTATTTTCTATTATCTGTTATTTAGATCATATTTACCAGCATTGGCATAACGCGGGATATAAGACAACTTCAAACAATTCTCATCTGCTTGCTTTGTAATATCGTCTAACGATCGTGAGCATTAATTTTATTTTAAAACAAACATCAGTCTTATCCGTCCATCTTAATCCTTTTTACGAATATAGATACTCAGATACATACTGGTCATGCGTGAAACCGATTTTAAATACCGACCCCGTGTAAAAATGCCACGCCGCTTAAACGGGTTTGACTTCTTCCATCGTCGCGGAATGGTATTGACACAAATTATAAATTCTTGCGTCTCGTTCACATTTATGGAATTTAAGTGATGAATTTTCCCAGTGCTTTGCGCTTCCAAACAAATAATTGCATGATTGAGGTTGCGTTTTGTTCCAATTAAGATGTAACTGGGGAATTGGATAAATACGAAATAATGCAATTTAACGATGATTTGTTAAGATGACGTCAGCTAGGATTTTGGGTCTGTTCACTTCATTGCATGTATCAAAAATATGACACATTAAATCCAAAATTATACTAAACCGAACTGATATTAAAAACATTACTTCCGTGTGCAAATTATATTTTTAAAGCGAGCATCATTATACAGGGTGTCCCATAAGAAAGTGTACAAATTTTATAGGGAATCAGATAGAAATAAGTAAAAAGGTTTATACAAAAGCGTCGTTTTCGAGATATTTTAAGAGTATGAAAGCTTCAAAACAATTTTAACAGTTAAAATAATAAATAGGACATAAATAGATATCAACTACTACACAATTTTTCACTAAAAGTAAAAGTAAAGAAATAAAATATTGTAAATACCCATAATTGATTATCATCACATTAACTGTAGCTATACATTAGCTTGAAAGTAGCATGTCTTTTAATATGTTTGATAAATTGCGTATGTGGTAAATTTAGTTCATTTAAAACATTATTTAAAAAAATATAGGAGCAATACCTATGTGAAAACGATCCCTCGTATTTACACGTGGCATGTTGATTTACACAGTAACAATTTGTTTCAATATTAACATTATGAATATGTGAGCATTTTTTTAAAGAGCAACATTAATAAGTTTGTAATGAAACTTCTACCAGACATTTTTGGTTCAGATAATCTACTTATGTAAGGGGATATGACTCATATGGAACATCACAAACAAATCGTACGCAGGAATTTTAATTTTTTTTTAATTTTTCTTCGTTAGAAAATTATATACCATACACAATTATTAATATGTGGGTATATTAAGGATTTGATTAGTTTTAATTTTATGTCTTCAATTATACTATATTTTAGACGATAAGGAGGCTTTAGTTAATAGAATGTAAATGTGTTTTTTACTGATGATACTCATTCTATTACTGTTCCATTAACTGAAATATTATTAGTACATACCTATATTTTATACTATTAGGACCAATATACATAACCAGATTTATTTAGATTTATTCTGGACCAATTTTCTTGTTCTTGCACCAATAATAAATATTATTCAAATCGCAATTTATTGATTCAATTATTGATTCAGTGAATGTACATGCTGAACAAGATTTGTACAATTGTATATGTGTATCTGTGAACATATATGCAATATTCCATATTTCACTGCATTCGGTAAGTCGAATATAAAAATTAAAAAAAAACAAAATTAGTCGCAAGATGATACCTTGTGGTACACCACTTTTTATATTGACTTTAATAGTGAACTTAATTCATGATTTATTGTCACCCTCTGGAATAGATTTTGTAAATAACTACGAAACCACAATATAGCACCACCCTGATCAAATCCAATACTAACTCGAATGCCTTACTTTGATCTAATAATACCAATATCGTCGACAGTAATTTATCAAATGCCGTAGCTATATCATAGATAACTTTTAACATAGCAATATTAGTAGGTACTATGATTTTTTGAAAACCCGACTGCATCGATGATAAAATTTGATTTCTTTCTAAATAGTTAGTGAAAAATTTTTGAAAATGTTGGTAGTATAGATATTGGTCTTAATTTTTTGTAAGTACAAAGATTTCTAACTTTGGGTATTGGTATTATTTCTGCAATTTTCCAGATATCTGGAATAATCCACTAGTAACTGAACATTAGAAATGATTCTAACTTGGTGAATTTTTATTTTTAATTAGTTAAACCAGCAACCAGAGTTTCATCAATCTAGGTCAAACATCTTCAAAGATATGAGAAACTGAGATATTTTCTGAATTTTTACGAACATTATTTCCAAATGTTCCAACTAATGCAAAAAATTAAAGGGTCAAATGAATTTCCAAAATTTTTCCGAGATTTATGACAGACTGTATTTAGGTGAAGAATGGTCGTATCAGGAATTAAAAAAAAGCATTTTGAAGCTCTAAGATTCTAGTTTTTAGATCTTTCGGTCGAAATTTTTTAGGAGCTACGGTTATCATGCAATAGCGCGACAAAAAAATTTCGCAATTTTTTTTTCCGAGTCCACGGACTTGGAATTTTTTTCCAGCTAAGCCATTGCATGGACCAAATAGCTTGTTTATTCAGCTTCAATTTCCTTTTTTTTTAAATTTCGATACGACCATTTTTCATATAAATATCGGACTTTTAATGGAAAAGGATCCTTTTGTCTTCAATCATCGATATCTAGACGACAAATGGTCGCACAGAGAATTCAAGGGGCCAGTTTCTAAAACTGGAATAAATTTCCTATAATATGCTGCCGCAATTTTTGTGAATTTTTTTTTTTCATCAAGTTTAGAAAACAGGAAAAAAGGGTAATTTATAGTTTTTTAGAAAATTGAGGGCTAAACTAGAAATATTCATGAAATGACTAATGTTAAGCATGACTTTTACAGTTCGATATACCCAGAAGAACCCTGTGAAGTTTCATCTCGATCTAGCGAACCGTTTATTTGTTTCAAACAGTCAAACTTTTGAAAAAAATGAAAGGATCACGTTTTTTGAGCTTAAACACTTCTTAGTCATGATTAAAATGGAAAAACAAAATTTTTTAGGTTTTCTCGCAAATAATTCATGAAAAAAAAAAATTCGAATTTTTTTTTGTTTTTTTGGAAAACCTTCCGTACATTGAAGAAAACAAGATCCAATTGTTTCCAGCACGATTCGGCTTTTCCGTCCTATGCTTCTGTTTATCAACTTTTAATTAAATTAAAAGTTGATGACCCTAACCCGTTTTTTGTGTAGTCTATAATCACTTAAAAAAACAGTTTTTTTTAACTACCCTTTTTCTTCACTGAAAAAAAATTTCAAAATTTGTTTTTTGTTTCATCAATTTTAAACGTTATTTACGGTAAAAATGTGAGAAAATCTCAAAACATATGTTTTTCCATTTTAATCATGATTATGTAGTGATTAAGCTCAAAAAACGTGCCCCTTTAAATTCATGTTAAATTTAAAATTATAATTTTTTGCAATAGTTTAGTAAAATTTTTTAGTAAAAAAAAATTAATATTAAAAAAACTTTCTTTCATTTCAATATATTATTTCGTATTCGAAAATTGCGGCCTTGAAAAAATCGAATTTTTCAAAAAAAGTTTGAAAGCTTGAGAACCCTTCTAAATGTGATTAAATTTTCAAGTATCTAAGGGCCTTGGTTTTTGCTGTGCAAAATTTTGAAAATTTACACATTTTTTTTCAAAATCTATGAATTACAAAATTCTTATACAAAATCTATAGAACCGATTATGATAAAATTTGGTGTGATGATTCTACATAACATGAAGTTTTCTTGAGCCAAGTATAAAGGTCCTATACCCAATGTAAATACCCCAAAAAAATTCCCTAAAAAGTAATGTTTTTTAACCCCATTTTTGCGATTTTTTCGATTTTTACCGTAATAATCATGATTCATTCGATTTGTAACTAGTCACGTTTTGTAAAAAATTTAATTACAAACATTTTTTTCCTCTTCTATTTTCGCCTAAAATCAACTCTTGAAAAGATACATAATTAAATAGGAAGAAAAATATGACATTCTTCGAATTTTTTTAATATTGCCGCCACAAGTTAAGCCCACGTTTTTTTTATGCGCATAGAAAAATTTTAATTTCTAGTGATATTTGAAAGCCAAAAAGCCAAAAATCTCCGTGGATATACGAATCGCCCAAACCAAAACAGATACCGCCTAGTCTAAAGGATCTTTACAGACCGAAAGCGATTTCCGCTCATCTGAATTTGCTGGTTCACTTATGCTGTGGTTTAAACCACTGATGTGGACACATGGATTTAAAAAACACCCTGTAAATATCATAAATTAGTGCAGCACAAAAAATAATGCCTTCAGTGATTAAATTAGTGTCAACTAATTGCTTCTGAATTTCTGGAATAAGTCGACAACTAATATATCATAGCATAGCCTGCCCATATACGTGAATGCGCGATCTTGGGACCCTGTCAAAGTTACAACAAATGCAGTCCAGACAACTGTGCGCCGGCCACAATGTCGCTTTCCCATGCGGATTCCATTACGAGCACCGGCAAAAATCGACTCTGCATCGATACGACCCGTTCTAATTGCACATTTCTCTAATTAGCCGATTGTCCTTGCGGTCGCGGTTATAAAGCGAAGACTTATTCCTAGACCGCCTTGCCAAGCGACATTTATATGCCCGCTGCTGGGTTGCGTGAACGATTATGATAATAACCCGGGCAGTACATGTTATGTATAAATTTACCTGATGGGTTCTGAAAGGTGTGAGACATTAATCAATTGACTCGTTACGAGTAGGTACTCGTTAGTGGTACTTCTTGAAATAAAATCGTTACAGCTTAGATTTGAACGCATGACCGGTTAGTTAATACAAAGGAAAATCACTGCTACTTATCATCAGGCGCTTTGATGTGCAGATAGTTCGAGATCGTCGCTATTAAGACGAAGTTCTGAAGATGGTAATGAGATTGGCGAAACCTTAGTGGTAGGTAGTAGACTGTAAAAAAAATTCACTGAAATTTCACTCAATTTCACTCAATAATGTATCAATTTCTGTCCACACTCGATTGAGTGAAATTTTCACTCTATTAGTATGAGTACAACTGAGTGAAACTATTGCATCAGAAATGAGTGAGTTTTACTCTAATCCAAGTTACTGCTAACTATCAATTAAGTTACTTTTGACTCTATTCTGAGTATATAAAACCAATTTAGTGTTTACTTTTTCTCTAATATGACTTAAATTTAACTATTATTGAGTCATTTATTACACAGACTTGGTTTTTTATTATTTAATTAATTTAATTAATTAAATATTAAATCACTCATAAATGATTGATTGGGATATACAGAAATTAATTCACTTTGCGGGGCCTCCTCCTGTCCTGGCTGAGACCCGCCAACTGAAACTGCCGCCGCCGGCTAAGGCCTGTTCTTCTGGCGATCATGCTTTTCTGGAGCATCTAACGGGCCCTTATTAACTGTGATCGAGATTACAGAAGCAATATGTAAGTGGTGCCATCTTCACGACGCTATTCAAATTATTCGAGATTAGTATTTATTTAAACTCATTCAGTGATGAAGACATTTACTCTCATTTAGGTACAAGTGCACTAAATACGAGTTTACTTGAAGAATTTATTTAAGGAGTAAGAATAAGAAGTGGATCTTATTTGTGGAAGGGCGAAATGGACGGTGACTATTAGACGTCTTCATTACAGCCATCTTTCTCTGTCGCACGGATTTCTATGACTTTCTTTATCGCTCACACGTAACGGCCGATGAACCATGGGGACTTTCCGACCCTGTAGAATGAATCAACTAATGCTCCAAATCATATACGTTAATTTTCAAAAGTATATTTGCATATTTTGAATTTATCTCTTGCTGATATCATTATGGAATCCACATTAACATTAGCTTTACGATTAATAAACAAATCACTTTGTAATAATTATTATTAAACGTAATGTAGCATGACGCTTTTCATACAAAAACGCCCATGTAATTTTTCCACATCCTCCCATAACTAATCGCGCTCATTTTCCGTATATGGAAGAACATCTCGGCATCCATAATACTCCATTAGAAATTATTGATCCCCGTAATTTATTCACCTATTTAAGCCAATTAAATAGTATAACTGGTAGCCGCTTATTTTGAATAAATACAGGATTTCACACATAAATATTTATTTAAAAATGCAAGCAATTAGAGACAAAATCTGGTTCTATTTAAATGAGCCAATTAATTTGAATTATTAACCGTCCTCTCCGGTTTTACAGATAAATGTGGCTAATTATAATATTCAGCAAGTCGTGTTCTGAAAATAAACACTTCTGCTAGGCTCGCATATCATTAACTGTAAACAACTTTAAATATAGGATAATAATAATGTCAATATATCGTCCACGCGCTTGGTTTGATTTACATTTTTATTCATTCTTAATCTCCTTTGTGCAGAGAGCGGAATTTCAATAAGTAACAACAAATTGATAGTTTTCCCATGACGCTAGATGAGATGCATATATTTTTCTTCCACCCAAGAATATCATTTTTTTGGAAAAGTTTTGTTTGATCTTTATGTAAGATAAAAACAATGGATACTTTTGGAAAGGCAAAGATTTGGAACTGGTGAGCAAGTGTGTCGACACATAGATAAGAAGACAGGATGATATAATAGAAACACCTCCCTTTCATCTAATTTAAGAGCCTTTAAAGACCCTGCTGTAAGTGTGACGACCCCTTCTATTCGTTATGAGCCGTACAAAAATGCAAAGAATACAGAGAACAGCACCCAGAACAGGCATAACGAAGTGTGAATTGCGCTTCGCGAATTAGTGTATAGTGTGCAGTAGTTGGCAACGGTCCGGCTGTCTATAGAGAGGCAGCGATGTGTGCAGATTTGTAAGGAGAAACACAGCGGCGACTCGTCTAGATAATAATAATCATATGTTGTAACAATATTTAGGTACTGATTTTAAACTATAGTTGGAGAACATTTCCCACAATTTCAAACTAGTTCCCGATGTTCATTACTTGAATCTATTTTGTTTTTATGTCTAAGGGCGATGATAAATGACATCTTCAGAGCCAGCGCCACTTGGTTATATACCGCGGGCATGGAGATCGACAAACGTGGCGTTCCTAAACCAGGACGTCCATCGTATGCCCAGGCAAAGGCATATCGCCCGATAAGTTTAACATCTTTCCTCCTGAAACGTTGGAGAGAATAGTTGATAGGCATATAAGGGATGGGGTGTTGAGGGCAAATCCTCTACACAAGTACCGATCAGGCAGGCAGATCAGTCGACATAGCCCTTCAAAAACTAGTCTCTAGAATAGAGAGGGCGATGGACGACAAAGATCTAGCTTTGGCAGCTTTTTTAGATATTGAAGGGGCATTTGATAATACACCTTTCGAATCTATTAATTCGGCAGTTTGCATCGAGGGCCTTGATGACACTTTGTGTCGTTGGATAGATACCATGTTAAGAAACCGGACAGTAACAGCTACCCTTTCGGAAGAGACATCCAAGTGTAAGGTAAGGCCGGAGCTGCCCCCAGAGAGGCGTACTGTCTCCCTTGTTACAGGGATTAGTGGCGGACGGCGTACTGGAGGGCCTTAATCGAAAGGGATTTTATACACAAGGACTTAGTCGTTCTCATGGTCGGGAAATAATATTATCCTTTCAGAACTCATGAAAGAGGCTTTGAAATGGATAGATGACTGATGTTGTGTCAGTAAACTCTGACAAAACGGTCTTAGTACCCTTCAACAGGAGAAGGAATTTGATTGGACTCTCTGAACCTATAATAGGGGAGAGGTGCATTAGGCTTTCCAGGGAGGTAAAATATCTAGGAGTGATACTAGATAATAAGCTTACCTGGAATGCGGAAAAAGTGGTGAGTAAGGCGAAGCAGACATTGTGTGTATGCCGTCGCCTTATTGGGAGTACCTGGGGACTGAAGCCATAGATGTCCTACTGGTTGTATACATCGATAGTAAGATCTAGGATTCTCTACGGCGTTGTGGTATGGTGACAGAAAACATCGATGGCATCGACTCCGACAGCTGCATTAGAAGTCATGCTAAATCTACCACCACTGAATATAGTGGTGGAAAGAGAAGTGCGGCTAGCAGCATATCGACTCAGGAATAACAGCGACTGGAGGGGTAGTTCCTACTCCAGGATCATGGACAGATCTATGTTGGAACCAACTTTTGAGATGGTATCTGACAAGATGTTTTCAAGGTTTCACTTCCACACGTCATTTGAGACTAAAATAGAGGATCAAAGCAAATGGGAGGAACGGTTTAGTACCCTGGAAAGGTGGAGCCTAGTATGATTAGTAGAGGGACGGGTGCAAGAATATATGGACTCAGACTCAGATGGAGTGCAAGCTACAGTCTGGGGAACTTATTAGGACCAACCACTAGGAAGAAGAAGAAGAAGGAAGGGCGATAAAAGGGCAGACAGTTCCTAAACAAAATGCCAAAATAACCCTGTAGAGGAAGCAAAGGCTCAGAAGCAAATCTGAGAATGAAGATTTAGAAACAAAAAAACAAAAAGGCCAAATTGGAGAAAGAGGTAAAGAAGAACATTCTAGCAAAGAACAAGAAATGTCCATCGAAAATTGCACAAAGGGAATTAAGAAACATACGTTCTAAATACCTGCTTCAAAAGTTGTAAAAGGTTCAAGTTACAGAAGAAGAAGAAGAAGAAGAAGAAGAAGAAGAAGAAGAAGAAGAAGAAGAACTACATATTTCCCTCCAATTTTTTAAATGGACAATTCGCAAAAACTCATGTTTTGCAAGATAAGTCTCATACTTATCCTTCATTTCAATTTAAAAACTATTTTTTAACTTTATATCAGTTCTGAATTTATTTGTCGGTGTTTGTGATTTCTTTTAACGAACACTCTCCGCCACTGGACGCATTACAACTCGGATACGACAGTTCGGAAGAGCAATTACGCCGTAAAAGCTCGCTAACGTCCTCATGTCGGTTTTATAGACTGGATTGTTGGCTGTATAGCGAACCACCCCGGGTTAAGTGACTGTTTATTAGCATTGATTGTCCCCATTACTGCACAATAATACTGTTTTATGGAGTTTTTCTCGAAACGGCCCTTTTCTTTGTCGTCGTCTAATTCTAATCAACATAATATCGCAGTTACTATTCCGAATTGTTCTAATAAAATTTACGACGGTTTCGAACGTAGTAGCTTCTTTAATTCGTTTACAATTGAGAGATTTATTCGACCAGAGCGGGATTTTGTTGACTCGGTGCAGTTTCAGCTATGAAGATGCAACAGACTGACACTAAAAAGTATTAATACTATGTCAACTTTAACTAATTCAGCATAATTAAAAATTTGTCATATATTTTAAATCGAAATATTATATTCCAATACTATAACGATGTTAAAAAATGTTAAATAAAATGCTAAACATCATGTTTAGTATAAATATTTCATAACAGTGGTTCTAAACAAGTAGAATATTCCTTCGATTATCATCTATAATAAATTTTTGAACATTAATCTGCAGCACTATTGGCGTAATTCAAATCCTTACGTTGTATAAGAGATCTGAGTTCCAGCACGGTTTACAGTGAATGTGTGGTGTGGTGTTTTTGGTGATTGATTACTCCCGACTAGTGTTATCTGCACGTTTAAATAGTGCTGCTTATTTAGAGTGTTTAACAAATTCCTTACCGGATTTGTTGGAAGTCGTCCCTTTACATCCGCATCCAAATGAAGGGGTCGGTGCAAAAAGTAGTAGCACTTCTGTTTTATTAAATCAGGGATGCACAGACTTATAGGGAACAGGGGCCACTCGGGAAAATATAAGCCAAGGACGGGCCACTACAAACAATATTTATTAACACAAAATTTTTTATTTTTAAATAGTATGAAATACAATGATAAAAATAAAATAACCTTCAAAAATGTTTGTTGTAATAATTATGTAATCATTACAATGTAATATTTCATGTTTTATTATTTTGATGCATGACATTGCATTGAACTAACAAGTTTTTTTATATTTGGCTCCACATTACTTGTAGCCACACGTATAATTGCTTCCAAATTTTCATTTGCCAGACGGTTTCGGTTTTTCGTTTTGTTAAGTTTCATCACTGAAAACGTTTGTTCACAAATATACGTCGATCCAAATAAGCTTGCGCATTTCAATGCATTTATTCGCAACTCTTTATAAGCGTTTTTATCAACGCAACGGTAGAAGTTGAGTAAATTACCTTCATTAAATTTGTTTCTTAAATTATCATCATTTTGCATGTCTATTAATTCCAGCTGCATTAATTCCGGCGCATTTTCGGGTGAAATGTTGAAAGGATTGCTGAAAATGTCCAATAGCGGTTTAACTTTTTTGAAGTCTACAAAACGATTTTCAAAAGCTTGTATCAAAATATCAATTTTTTCAACATGAGCGAAATTGACGTCAGTTTTATTGAACTTCTCCATAATTTTTTTGTAGTTCGGAAAATGGCCGTAATTGGCTGAATTGATTTGTGTCCTGAAAAGACTCAATTTGCATTGAAAGGACGAAACATGAGAGTATAGCTGCGAAATCAATTGATCTTTGCCTTGGAGTCGCGTATTTAAGACATTCAAGTGATTTGTGATGTCTACAAGAAACGCTAAGTCACACAGCCAATCAGGGTTGTCGAGTTCGGGGACGTCGTTTTTCTTTTCCGCCAGAAATAGTTGGATTTCTTCAATCAAGTTAAGAAATCGCTGTAGTGTCAACCCACGACTTAGCCACCTTACTTCAGTGTAAAACAGGAGATCACCATATTCGCTTTCAATATCCTCGAGAAATTGTTTGAATTGTCGGTGATTGAGACCTCGTGATTTTATAAAGTTTACGGTAGGTACTACAACTTTCATAACATTTTCAAATCCCAATAATTTTGAACAGAGGGCCTCTTGATGTATAATACAATGAAACTGCATTAATTCCTTGGTATTTATGTTTTTAGTTTGTAAATATGTTTTTAACAGAGTTACTATCCCAGATGTACTTCCAACCATTGAAGGTGCTCCGTCAGTTGTAATTCCAGATATTTTCGTTAAATCCAAATCCATTATAGAACATTTTTCTAGAAGAGCTTTGAGCATGTCACTTCCCCTGGTTTGACTTGTCAAAGAACTCATACCAATCAGTTCTTCACTCACTTCAAAATTTTGCGTTACACCTCGTAAAAATATTAATAGTTGAGCAGTTGAACTTATATCTGTAGATTCGTCGAGCGCTATAGAAAAATACTCAAAACTTCTCGATTTCGTAGCTAATTGCTCTTCTATATTATCTGCTAATGCGGTAATTCTTCTTTGAACAGTCATCCGATTTAACTGAATTTTTTCAAACTTCTTTACATTTTCCGGACAAATTTTTTTTGCGGCGATATCCAAACATTGCTTAACAAACTCACCATCTTTAAAAGGCCGACAAGTTTTCGCTATTATTCGAGATATTTCAAAGCTAACTTCAGTGGCTGTTTCAGCATCTTGAATTGGTTTTGTAAACATAGATTGCTGGCCTATTAGTTCCCGTTGTAAAGTGGAAATTCTTTGCGTTCGATTTTCGCCAGTTAATTTGGTAAAAGTTGGATGCTGGGTTTCATAGTGCCTTTTCACATTATATTCCTTCGGAATAGAAACACTACTCTTGCATATTAAACAGACAATTTTGTTATGCGATGAAATAAAAAAGTATTTTTCGGTCCAAATATCATGAAACTGTCGATTTTCATCTTCAACCTTACGACTACGTTTCTTACTGGGGCCTGGTTTATCCATATCAAAATTAATATTATATGTTACAGTCGGTAAAAGCCAAGTTCGAACGACGAAATATTTACTCGTCACAGATTACAGTTCTCAAACAGTATAACGTTCGCTTATCCGTAGTCAAAACTTAACTGCCCCGGTAGCCGGCGATGCGTCGTATTTATACGAGTTACCAAACATCGAGAACCATCCACTTTGTTCGGGGATCGACGTGTTTCGCGAATCTGTAATCTAGTTGATGCGACAGATTTCTAGTCTCGTAATAATATGCTTGTACCGGAGCGCGGCGAGTAGAATACTTTTAAAATTCGTTGGCGGGCCGCATAAACATCGACAGCGGGCCGCGGTATGTGCATCCCTGTATTAGATAGTCAAGAACAGGTGGATGTGGCTTATACAGATTTTTTCTAAAGCATTCGATCGTATTGATATCTTACTTTACTTATAAAACTGCAACACTTTAATCCCGAATTAATACAGTTCCTCAAATCTTATTTACTTGGAAGGTTGCAGTATGTATCTTATAATGGATTTCACTCTAATAAATATCTAGCCACATCTGGAGTTCCTCAGGGATCCAATCTGAGTCCCTTACTCTTTCTTTTGTTCATTAATGATTTAAGCTACCTTATACGGTCACACAAACTTTTTTCTGCGGATGATTTAAAAATGTACTCCAAAGTGGAAAAGAAAAAGAAACTGTAAAAGCTTCAATGACATTAATTTATTGAAAATTTTATATTTTTCTCTTATACATGTTAACGGATATTTGATTTGGCACCCCTTATATATTTCTCATGTTCACGCAGTAGAAAGAATGCAGAGGAGATTTTTAAAATATTTGGCTCTAAAAGTTCATGGTCAATATCGTGTAAGAGGAATAGATTATAATTATTTAACAAATAGGTTTAACGTTGATTTTCTAGAGTTAAGAAGAAAACGTGTTTCTTTAAACTTTTTGTATAGATTGCTGCATAATGAGATCGATTGTCCTGAACTTTTCGGGCAAATTGCTTTTAATACGACTATTACTTTTCATATGTTTAGAGCGAGAACTAATATCCGTCTGAAGTCACCACTATACGTAATGAGTAAATATGTTAATAGCATTGAGCACTTATGTGATATTAACAACTCTTCATTGAATGAAATTATTGAATTAATTCATTAGGAAGTATGTTTAAATAAATAATAATTAAGTATTTCCTGCTCAATATTTTTTTTTGTTTATATGAATATATAGAAATTGTGAATCGTATTTGCACTATAATTGTGAATATGTAAGTTTTGCTCTGTAAATGGTTCTTGTACACTGGCTATTATTATTATTATTATTATAATACAAGTATTGCCTAAAGGCATACCTAGTTTTTATTTAAAAAAATCATTAAAAAGTACCTACCTAGATGTGGGAACCTTTCCAAAATTAGCTATAACTCAGAAACTCAAAATGTGACTTAACCACTTTTTGCACTGACCCTTCAAATGTTCTTCATGCAATGACGCTGCAGTTTGTGACTTTTTACAACTTTCCGGAAAGGTGGATAGGATAAGTCGAAATGGTACGTTGGTCAGCACGAAGTCCAGATATGAACCCTCTGGACCTTTTTATTTGGAGGTGTATGAAACAAAATGTGTACCGAACGCTTATTGTCGATGCAGCAGATTTTCAGCAGCGTATTTTTGCTGCAGCTAATGGAATTCGACAAGTGTGGGGAGTATTTGCACGTATGCGGACTAATTTTGGCCGCCGTTTGGAAGCATGTTTATTAGCACATCGAAACAACTTTGAACAATGTTTGTAAAGCATATCGTCTATTGGTAAGTAATTCGTTCATTAGTTTAATTTTTGTGTTACTTTTAAATTTCAGCATTTTTGAACACAAAATTTAAACCGTCTAAAGGCTTTTGCACTGCGGCGCGCAACAACCGCGATATCAAAGGTACTGCCGCACCAGACACGACTTGAAATTTGTTAAACCATCATGTGAAATTTATTTTTCAACCATCACCATCAGTTCCTCAATAAAAGTTGCTCATTTTCGTGTCCTCTATCACCCTTCTCAAGGATCACACTTATTTCAGAAAGACCCTGTATTGTTCCAGTTACAGCTATATCAAAAGCAGTTAAAACTACAATGACCATGAAATACGACCACTGTGGAGTGTAATTTCACCGTTTAGATGCCCAGAGATAAGAGACGGGCCTTATTCGTGATCCCCCGCAATCCGCCAGGACGTAAGCGGCTTATCCAGCGCAATCGGTGCGATCTACCACTCGATCTCGGCTCTCTGCCGCTTTCATCCCGGCACAAAAGTGAGATAATGCGTTATTGGGCGCGGCCCACAAAGAGCGGCGTCGCGCCGCTTACTCAATTGTGTTGTTTTCGGAATTTCATGGGGGGAGGAGGCGCATAAAGGGACGTTAAAAGCTCTGTTTTATATACTAGGCCTATAGCCGCTTGAAGAGGCTGAATAAATTCACTTTTAACGCGTGGTGAATGGCCCTATTTTGGATTAAGTTTATTGATGATGCAGCTATATCTCAACAAAATAAATTTACTTATTCACTTACTGAACGTGAAGAAGTAGATGGAATATTTTCTAATTAAGTTAAAAAAAACTCCCGTCTTTTATTATTTGGCAACGAAAACTAGAAAATTATTCAAAATCCAATATTCTGTTTTGATTGTATTTTAGACATTATCAGATTTTTGTCCAAATGTCTAAAAATTAAGATTATTACGATTGATGCACAATTTAAGTACAACAAATTTTCTGTGCTAAAATAATTATTAATAAGCTTCTATAAATTTTTTCGCAACATTCAAACACTTCTTAGGCTTCACCATTCTGGATACTTTATTAGAATTAGTCTAGAATTTCGAAACTCGTGTGGAAGAAGGGACGGCATAATATTATTCGTTAAAGTTATTACATAACCTTGAACCCACCAACTCAGCAACAACGATTTAAAAACTAAAGCCACCGACTCACTGTATGTTTTCTTTAAAAAAAAAAGACTTATGTCTATACTCAGTTTAACAGATTACAATAGCTAAACTACGAGTATATTGAGAAAATAACAAAGTTCCGCAAAAAAAAGTGGACTTAGCGGTGGACCTTGTGTGCCATAGTATCCTGACCCGCTAAATCTGAAGCTAAAGTCAGAATTTCCGGATAAATTCGTGTTTAGAGCCTAACATCAAGAAGCTCCTCTTAAAGCGGTTGTCGAGGTTTCAAACTGAATTGAGCAGTCAGTAATTAAAAAATATTGGAATTCATGCACCATAACTCCATAACCATGTAACTCCACAAACTCGTAACCCCATAAGCTGTTATTTGAATGATTTTAATCGCATAAACTCATGATTATTGGTTCTACAGTCAATCAAGGAACTATTATTACGTTTTTTTAGTGTAGAGAATAATCTTCGGGTGAATTTTATCACAAATCTGTACGTACCAGATTTTGGGTCTACAGGAGCTTGCATGCCCCAGGTTAAGAGACTCCTGAAAATTTCGTGACTATTGGATTGTGGGGTTATAGAACTTCTTTTTGAAACTGTGTAATTTTTGGAGAAAAATCCAAACTGAAGTTCTGCACATAAAATATTACAATATTCATTTTTGATATTGATATTGAACTGATACTATCTTGTTCACTCATTCACTCATTTCATCCATCTCATTTTATTTTCACATTAATCTCTATTTGTCTCTTACAATTTCTCTGATGTTTGATATTATGCAACATCTTGTATAGTCTTTCCCATCTGAATTGAAGAACCACGCGGTTGACAGTATGTACCAGGTTTGGTCGCTGAAATATTTGAAAAATTTGTTCCCATATTTATTTAGTCAGTCATACCCATATACAGGTCTGGTCCCCCAGTTGAAGAATGAGCGCGCGGACAAAGGCGGCACAAACACAGCCGCACTGGGAAACCTGACCATAAATTAAGTTGTCAACAAATGGCCTAACAGTGCAGTGCAGCAATGAGGAATTTGGTGTGATTCAGGTAATTTTTATTTATTATAGGCACCTTCTATTAGTCATTCATATTACAATTGCGAAACGAAGAAATAAGAGGGATATTTTGTTTACTAATATTATTAGGTGCAACATGACATTTTGGTGACCTTTTGAAACGGAACAAAACGAAATTTACCATCAATATAATAAAATTGTTTGAGGACATAAATAATTGAAATATGTATGTTGTTGGTCAAATGAACATGTAATAGACATTTTCTACACATTATATACAAATTATTATAATTTTTTACCTTTACAAAAACCTTTTTAGGGACATTACATGTGAAATGGTTAAGTTTTTAAAACAAAGAAGAAGATTTAAATACTTTATTCGACGACTTCCAATTATTTTTAAGGAGAAATATGTGGATTCAGATGGATGGCGCTCCGACTCATTATGGTCTTCAAATTAAGCAGTGGCTCGGGGAGTACTATCCAGGTCGTTGGATCGGGCGTATTTTGAAAATTAATCATGCAGAATCTGGTACCGGTCCCATAGCTTGGCCGCCACGATCGCCAGATCTAAATCCCATGGATTATTTCGTTTCGGGATTTATTAAAGAAAGTGTGTATAGTTCACCAGTCTGTACTCTAGAAATGTTAAGAAGAAGAATTGGAAATAATTGTAAAACTCTTAAATACAACGCCGATATGATTAAGCTTAATTAGGCGATGTGAGAAATGCACATGTTCGAGGACAACATTTCGAACATTTGTTGTGATACTTTTTCTTTTGTTCTCTATTGTTAATTGTTATTTCTGTTTGTTTCTCAATATTAAATATTTTATTCTGTATTACTTTGAAAAACCATTTCACATGTTATGAAGAAGCCATTTTTTTCAAAAACCAAGCATTTAATTTAAAAATAGTAAGAAACCTTTGTGATGTAGAATAAACCGGATTGTAAAAAAAATATTCATATTGAAAAAATTCCAGTTGTGTAGAAATTATATTAAAAATAGGGGATATCAGGGCCCCTTAGGGACGTCTATGATTGATTTATTTTCACAATAATTTGTAAAATCGATAAAGCTTTTTATTCGTACACTTCAGACAAATGGCTTTCATAGTTTAAGAAAAATTTGAAAACCAAAAAAAAATGTTTCTTCAAGAATTTATATCTCTAAAAGGAAGTCTTTGGAAGAAAAAGTGTATACTTCAAAATGAAATTATTTTGAGGAGATTTATCGATGGTTAAAGTCCTAATTATAAAAAGTAAATCACTCTGTATTATCTAGTTCTATTTTAATTATTTCCTGATCTGAGACATATTTATTACACACTGTAAGAAAAATTTTACTTACACTCAATTTCACTCAATAATATATGAGTGAAACTATCAGATTTAGTTCAAATATCAAAAATGTGTAAAATTATCAAAATATTGACTGAAAATGTAGTGCTTTTTCACTCAGTGGATTCACTCAGCTACGACTCAGACCGATTTATTAACAGTGTATGGGTATTTTATCGCTGAAATAAAACTAAAATAAAATATGTTCTTGCCCTAAAAGCAGATGATTTAAAATGTAACTTATCTAACCAAATATCTACAAGAATAAAATTAAGATATGGATTAGAAATAAAATGAGAATATACATTCATGAATCAATTAATAGGAAAGACATTAGTATGTTGTAGGAAGCTAATCAAATACTATTTTTATTTTAATTTTATACTAAAAAATATGTCGTTTTAAATGTTCTTATTTCCCAATTTTTAAAATTAATATACATACATACCAATTATTGGTTCCAGCACAAGGTTATACCATTTCATCATCATCATCATCATCATCTCACATCGCAATTTATGACCATTTTGTCATAAATATTTTTAGAAATATTTTTATTTGTAAATTTGTTTAAATTAGAGTATCTTTATAATAGAAAAAAAATGAGATAATTACTTAAAATTTTACAAATTCCACTTTTTAAGGATGGTAGAGCCCATAATTTTTGCTTATCCGAATTTCTTGTAAAAAAAAACAACGAAAACTAAAACAATGTAGTAGCTTGTCTGTGCAGGACTCTAAAATAGTTGTATTATTTCTTTAATTTTTTTTGGATACTTAAATATATCAACGAATTTGCAGCACGTGGTAGACTTTGGTAGATACGATTTTTAATAAGGCGCATTTAATTCCTCGTCATAAGACTGAAATAAATTCTCGCAAATCACCTCCTTTCGCCGAAGCTCGTCGCTTTTCCATTTTTGTGTATTAGCCCCCGACGGGGAAGGCAAAGTAGGCCTTGGGGAGAGGTTTTTGCGTATTCTCCTCGAGCAAGCCGTGCGGGGCACACTTAAGCTTTACATTTACACATGCATATTTATAAACATTATCTTCTATTACACAGAACCGAGGAGTGTAAAGTATACGGAGCAGTTTCCGGTGCCCGGGCTTTAGAGAGCTTTTATAGCTCAGTTTTACTGTATAAGTAATATAAAAGCAGCCGATTTGCAGCACCCCATAAATATTTAGCTTTAATTCTAAAAGCGTTTCCGAGACACACACTTTATATATTCATAATTCACGCCGCCCCGGATTTTGCACCTCTAGGATTATTTATATAAGGGTTAATGGAGAAAGGAGATCCATAAAATGGGTGTGTATACACTCGCATCAGTTTTTTTTTACATACATTCATATATTTGTGCATATTTAGGTAGATACTGTTGTAGTATGCAGTGCGAACGTTCGAAATTCATCCATGTTTCGAAAATAATTCAGCACACTTTCGAAAAAAACCGTACGAGACGAAGCTCCTTCAAAAAAACAACAGGAATTATAGAAAAAACGTACTTTTCAACAAGAATCAGAAGGCATAGGGCGGAAAAACATATTTTTACGCATGTTTCGTAATTTGCTCAGTCGTAACAGACGATACTGACAGGACATGACACAGACTGCGAAAATTTTAACCATGTTTCGAATTTTGTCCAAATATTTTGAAAATCATGCAACACCATTAATCAAAATAAGTTTCAGATCAACAACTCCTAGCAGACGTCCAGAATCCACACAAGGACGTCATTCCGAAACGTAAACAATCCAATAGTTTAATTGTCAAACTGACAACAACAACATTTGTTAGGTACCTCACCCACATAACAAAATCTTCGAATAAAATTTATTTAAATAGTAAAGAATGATATTTTGTTACCTACTAATAAAAAACCAAAAAATTATGGTCATTTATTTAAATCAAAATAGGGGTCGCCATTAAAAAATCGATGACGTCATCACTCACAAACAAATGAATAATAAGAATTGAAAGTAACGCCAAAATATTTGTTTTCAATCAAAATCGATGCTTCGGTGTTTCTTTCTCCAAAAAAAAAAATGTTATTTTGTTGAATTTGTTCCATAATTTAACCGCCCACTGTACATCCGGGGTGTCCACAAACTATGAAGAAACAAAGTTAGATTTGGTGTTTTTCATAAAAAATAATGATACAAGGGTGTTATTTCAATTAATATTTTTATAACTTTTTCAGTATTTTTTTTCAAATTTGGTTCATACTTAATTATTATTGCTAACAAGCTGCATCTACGAAAATACAGGGTGGTCCGTTTTTGATGGCTCACCATTGGCATCTGGGAAACCGTAAGATATACAAGGTGGCTCTAATTAGAAAAAAGTTGCGCCTTTTCAGGGCCATTAAAATAAACCAAACAGATCAAAGATGCTGCTGCCGTTTCTCAAATATTGTGAACTGAAAATAGCGATTTTATAACATACCATCTGGCGTCCTTATTTCACAACAGAAAAAGCTGAAATTTGGTCCTGGGGATAAGAAGATACGAGGAATCCCTTTTCGTCGAAAGAAAATTTCTTCGGCCACTAGTTTCAGTTATGCAACATACAATTGTTTTTATGGACGCCATATTGGATCTTGACAGTAACAGATAGAGGATAAAATTACGAACACGTCAATATGTAACACTACTATTTTATTTGAAGAATAACCCATAAAATTAAAGAAATTCAATAATTTATTTAAAAAATTAATAAAATCTAGTTGTTCTTGACGTAAAACTAAAATCAACAAACATTTTGACAGATTCGATTGTGAGCCATGATAAACGGACCACCCTGTATATCTTCAAAATTCTAAAGCCATAAAGGCTTTAAATGGTCCTTAATTCATAAAATTAAACTATACATTTTTACAAATAAATCGATATAAATAATATTTGATATACAGGGTGTCCCTAAAAAGTATGTACAACGCACCACCAGAACGGCTCAAAATAAGTCGAATTAAGTAAACTCGCCTTAGTCCAAAATTTAATAAAGCTATAGGGTGTTAAAGGTGAAAAAATAAATAACATTTTCTTTAATATCTTTCGACTACTTGTAGCTAATTTCATGATATATCGTATCCGGAGTTTTTTTGGGATGATAAATTCGAATTTATCGACGTATCTTCTAGAGGGTGCCACAAGCGACTATTATGACGTATTTAAACTGCCAAAACTTTTTTGTGCCACTGTGTATTTCAATTTGGTCTCGAAAATTCTTTTTCCACAACTTTTCTGTTTAACCGTTATTTTTATGAATATTCTCCTTATATCTTTAATTATTACTTTCTACTAATTAATATATTTTAAATAAAGTTAAAAATACTAAACTAATAATAAAATGTATATTAAAAAAGTAACAAAAAGGCAAATGTTAGTTAGGTAAAAAATATAATTTTCATTAATCTAGTCATATTATCAATAGATTGTCGTTTCAAAATGTAATTTTCGCTAAAAGTTTAGTGTTTTATTGTACTAAAATCATCTGCAAGAGACCACTTAAAAGTAAAAGTAAGTAAAATATAGCAATAGTAATATCTTCTATCTATCTATCGTAGCTATTTTTCTTATTAGTCTTTTTTAGAAAAAATGATATTCATTTGGGGGATTACATTATTTAATCATTTCAATACGCCTGGCACACGTCCTTTTATTAAATATTAGGCACGTAATTTTTAATTCTTATTTTAGATAATTATTTATTACTAATTGCTTGCAATATAATGCTAGTTGGAGCAAGTAGCCCAAAAAGTAGTTATTATCAGTAGTTAGGAATTCTGTCTATAAGGTTAGTTGTGTTTTGTACACCCAGATTTTTTAACTTTCTATATAGCTGAAACCTTTTACTTAAACTCCTCCAATTTTGACATCCATTGGTTAATTTTTTTTTCACCTTTTCTATGTAGGTAACATGTATGAGACAAGTATACTGTACTAAGCTTAATGTCTGTGCCTTCAACTGTAAGGTACATTCATAGATTTAAAAGAATAACTTCCTGTGTTAACCTGAACTCATAGAATTCATTTGTCAAGTGATTATCCTAGAGCAAATTAATTTATTTTCCAGGGAGATACCTTATCTGGAATGATCTCTTTTTGAAAGCCAATTTACGTAAAATGTTTCGTAAATAAAAAAAAGCTACTTCGTGTGAGTAAGAAACACGCAGTACTAAGACATCCGATGTGTCACTGTATGTATACAATCCCATGGAATAGAGATGTCAGAAATTAAAATCTGATGTTAGACATAACAATATATCACCCACTATAGATGCTAGTGTACTGTGATCTTATTTTTATTGAAATGAAAAAAGCGCGTAGCTGGATAAATATTTCACATGTTAAACCAATTGAACATTCATATCACGAATACTACAGAGAAATGTATTATTAACAAGGTGAGGATACTAGCAATGAAACATAATTAAATGAATTAACTTTTGTACAGGGTGTCCCGAAATTCATGCAACAAAATTTGGTCACAGATTCTTAAGACAAAAGGAGACCAGCATTTTTTATTTTTGCCAAGTGGCCCCCTCTTTCGGAGTTACAGAAGTCCGCTCCTAAGAATAATCTTTTTTTATATCCCAGAACCCTGTTGTACGAGAATCACTAAATTTGGTACACAGGGGCTTTATGACATGTGGAATCTGATGGTGCTACGTTTTTTGGAGTGGAACTCCCTTAAGACAATTTTTCATGGACCCCCTTGTCCTTGAAGCCAAAAAAATTTGGTCGCATATCTAAATTTCTTAAAAATTATCAGTCCACTAGAAAGCCATTAAATTTAGAAACTTTTTGTCTCTTTATACTTTTTTCGTAAAATGCAATGTTTTCGAGAAAAATATCAAAATGTGATCGAATGCAAGTCGTGATTCGCCATTTTCCTCAAAAACATTACGTTATACGAAACAAATATCAAGAGACAAAAAAGTTTCTAAATTCAATGGCTTTCTAGCTAACTAATAATTTAAAAAAAAATTGCGACCAAATATTTTTCTGGTTCCAAAGACAAGAGGGCCCACGAAACAATGTCTTAAGGGGGTTTCTCGCCAAAAAGCGTAGCACTGTTAGATTCCACATGTCATAAAACCCCTGTGTACCAAATTTAGTGATTCTCGTACAACAGGGTTCTGAGATATAAAAAAAGATTATACTTAGGGACGGTCTTCAGGGGGCTGTAACGCCGAAAAGAAAAAATATGGGTCCCCTAAATTCGTCTTAAGAATCTATGACCAACTTTTATTGCATGAATTTCGGGACATCCTGTATGTATTATTTTTATCACTCTTAAATATTTTATTTAAAAATTATTTTTATGTATAAGAACGTATTGTATGTACATATTTTTATTTTTTTAAATTGTGTATTGTTATAACTATATTTAAAATAGTAAGTTGGTATAACTTTATACTGCTAAAATATACAGCTATAGATAGGCATCTTTGTAGATAATTAAATTTATTTAATTTTATACATTTTATTTTACCCATTATATAAAGTATATCCTACGCATGTTGAGGTGACAGGGCCTTTGAATATTTTTTAACCAGATCAATGATCCCTCTAAAATAATAAATAGTAAAACGATCTATAACAGGTCCCATTCTGCACCCTCGTTCAGATTTGTTAACTAATTTTAATCTCCAGTGATCACCAAAAGGCCATATGGTCCGGCGGATTTATTCTCGATCGCAGAGAATCGGGATACATGCTAATTTAAAATTGATAAAATCAGTGAATTCAGTGGACGGATATTTAAATGCACCCCTTAATGGACACATCGGGGCCCTTTACAAAAAAACTCGCGTTATGGCACAGTGTTGGGTTACAAAGAGATGCAAATATAGTTTAAAGTAAGTGGTAACTATCAGCATATGCACTGTTGCTACAGTTACAAACAGAATGAAAATTACGTGAAAATCTAATCAATTCGTAGAATATTATCTGTCTCTATATTATATTAATATACAGATCTATTTTTAAACTTGAACTAGAAAAAGTGAATCTTAAACTCAGAAATATATTAATGTTAATTGCATGGTATCTTACCAACAAACATCAATATGAATATGAATCTCTCAGTGAAGGAGTGCCACAGGGATCTGTGCTTGGACTGGTATTATTGTTAATTTATATTAACGACTTAACCAGCTCTGACGATGACTCATTATTTACTACTCTGTTTGCTGACACACAGATATTACTTGGCAAGGATTTGTATTAAATTACAAAAACAAACAAGTGAAACTAGTTTTTCCTGAACCCGTTAAACCGAAATACAGCTAAAAGTGAAACTACAATATTTAGCTTACGTGATATTAGTCAAATAATTAATCTAGTCTAGTAAAATTCTTAGGTGCATATTTAGACTCCTAGTTACTGTGGAATCACCATACAATTCATAAATCCAAATAAAAAATTGCTTCGTACTTTGATTCATCAAGTGTTGCTACCAATTTTGATAATTTGTAGGCTACTTGGTCTGGGATCATTCCACCACACATTCCAGTCTATTTAGTTTACAAAGAAAAGCAATAAGTATAATATTTGGTTCAAATTCAAATATGACCTTAAAAAGAATTTATTCAACTTAGAATTTTAAGATTTCCTTGTGTATATATTTTGCTATGTATGATATATGTAAGAATAATATAGAACTTTACTTAGCACGTAATTGTATTCATTCATTCTCATTTTACTAGAAATAATAACAAGCTTCAAAATTCTTATCCGAGGCTGAGTAAAACAAGAAATGGGACTGGATATTGGGGTGTTAAATTTTATAACGCATTACATCAAGAGACGGAACTTTTAAATTTAAGATTTTTTAAGCATAGAATCAAGGAGTTTCTATTAGATAAAGTTTATTATAATACAGAAGAATTAATTTTAGTAATTAATAATGACCAGCTTGTGGAATTATTTCTTTGGATATTTGATGATAATGTAAAACATTTGAATGAAAGTTTCGAGAAATTGTGAAATATTCAGAAAATTATTGCTACTACATCAGAACAAGCTTTCAACAAGATAAAAATCTAAGCTTTCGATATCTTATCTGCATTGAAAAGACTATTTACGGCAAAGAATGACAGTTAAAAGATAAAATAAAAAGAAGGTTGAAGGTAAATGAAGAATGATTAACGACGATGACACTATCTGTAAACTTAAAACATGAATAACAAAAGTATTATCAATATTGCATTAAATCATAAATCAAATTAATAATAATGTAACATTGTACATGTACAATATTGCAGCTTTATTTTTAAGAAAGCATTGTAGACTACAGTCATTACTTCGCAACAATTTCACAGAGAAACATAAAATTTTAGTTGTTACAGTTGACCAAAATCCTTTATAATTTTGTATATTCATCAAAAAATTCATCGTTAAATTTTTCGTTTACAAAAAACACTACTATATAAATAAATCAATTGAAAAACTTTAAATAAATTATTTTTCCGTTTTACTATACCAAGGGTTTTAGATAGGTACTAACCTAATCTCTAAAAATTTGTTACCAACTTACGACATTTTGGAAACAAATTTCGCAAGATATTCGGAAAAGTCATGAAATTATTAGTTACCACAGCGCTGCTATTGTAAAGACATATTCCATATTGGGAGACCCATTGTTTTCAATACATGATAGTCATATTCTTTTGTCACTTAGATGCCTAACGGCAACAAAAAAGAGGCAACAATGATTAGGGCTATGAAAACAGTACAAGGCAGAGAAATGGAATATCTCACTGCCTCTAAGAACTCTAAAGGTGCATAAGTATTCGTAGTATTTGACTTGACATTAAGGAACTATTGAAATATAAGTCAAATAAAGAAGTGTTGAAATATTAGTTAGGGTGGAAAGCAAATTTTTTCCGACATATTAGAAAAAGAGTAGTGTATAAAAATGGAAAAAATTATTACGGTTTAGGAAGGAAAGATATAAAATATAGGACTATATAAGAATATATCTTTTATTTATAAAATTGGAATTGTGGGGAAAAAATGGTTAAAAGGTTCTTGCACACATAAAAAGGTATCTTTAATAATAAACTACAAATTTCTTTAAAAGCAATCGTTTCTTATGAAGAAATATTTATTTAATTTGATCATATATCTTTATTTCAGTATTACTCATGTATTTGGAACAATTCTATTTTATGTTTAGAAAATGTATTAGAATCAAAGATACATCCTAAATTTAAACATATAATATAATGTATTAAAACATAGTAAATTATAATGTAAAACAAATCAATTTCTTTAAAACAATCATGTTTTAAGGTTGCATCTACATTTTGGTTATTTTAATTTAAATGAACTTATTTAAAACAAATAAATCATAAGTCCAAATTAAAACACTTATTTTATCAAAGGAATAATAGTATTTATTGACATAAAACTATCATATCGTTAAATTTTCAGATAAACTGCATTTAAAGATGTGGTATAGTTGATTTTAGTATATTGTTTTAATTCAAAACTATCATATTTTTAAAACTACGGCGAAAAGCGTGGATTAACTTTCAGCGACAGCCAAAGGCATTTAGACTTTTAACTTCTACCACATGCAGTTACTCGTCTCGTATGTGTTTTATAACTTGCAGTGTAGTGTGAGTGTGTATGGTGTATAGTCTGTGGTGTACTGTACTGTGTAGTACATCGTAGGAGTGTGTAATGTAGTCTTA
>NW_019416244.1:493629-506372 GCF_000390285.2 Anoplophora glabripennis
TTTATTTTAACCTTACCCTATCTTTCCTAAAAAAGTTCCAAATTTTTATTCCAAAGAACTATTTTATTTAATTCAGGAAAGTTATAGTCTCATATCAAATAAAACCATTTATTTATATTTAAAAAACAATAATTTTCTTTCAAACATATATTTTGTTTTGTTAGAACAAATGTAATGTTATATTAATTTTATAGTATTTTTAAAATAAAATTACAAATGTTTTCTCTAAACCAATGAAAAATTTGAGTCAACAATATGTACTACATTATTTCAATACATAAATATTTTTCATGTGAAGCGTTTATTATTTAATTGAAATAAATATTTTAAAGAAATAATATTCTTTGTTCAAATACATGTTTGCATTGCGGATATGGGAAGATATTATTTGTTTAGTTTAAATTTTACTGCATTGAATTAAACAATTATTTTTATGTGTGTGGTCAGACATCCACAATAATCTACCCGCACTCCTCAAGCAACATCTTCAATAAGAGGAAAGTAGTTTAATGATGAAAATGTTGTACAACAAAGAACAGAAAAACTATTGGATGGATCAAGTTGTCAATTTACAAGGTATTGTGCGTACACTTCGCCATGAAAGTGTCTCTTTACATTAGTCTTTTCGTCAATATTTATAAATTAGCAGTAGATTTTCTAAAAAACCGTAAAAAATCATTTTTTCGCCCTTTTTTCAAATTAATGTCAATATAAAAATATGTTTTTCTTTGAAAATCATGATAGGTTCTTGTAGAGTATCCAAGTTTTCAAAACCGCCCTTGAATTTACTGCGTAATAATTTTTTGCTGAAATGTGGATGATTAAAGAAAAGTTTCATTTTTCATTCAACCATCAATATCTCGGTAAACAATAATCGTATGGAGACCTTTCAAATAGCAAACTGAAGCTGATTAAACAAGCTAACTGGCCTCTACATTGATTGAGTTCGAAAGAATTTTCCCGAACCCAAAAAAAAAAATTAATTTAATTTTTTGCTCGAGGTATTTCTTTTGATTCCTCAAAAACCATAGCTCGAAATATGTTTTTGTCAAAAGATCCTTGAAACTAGGGACTACAAGCTTCAAAACGTTTTTTTATCGCGACACGTCTATTTTTCCCTGAGGTGACCTTCAAAAATCACTAAAAGATTTATGAAATATTTTTATTCCCTTATTTTTTTCCAGTAGCGTATTTTTAACATTTATTTGTTTACATTTGGTGAATCCTGAAAATAACAGTTTCATATTTTTAAGTGTATTATTCATCAATAACTTAAAATTGATATAAATTTAATGTTTCAGTCTCAGTTAGTTCAGAGCAAGTGTAAAAAATTACGGTAAAATATCTACGTGCTTTATATTTCAAAGTTCCCGCATTTAAGAAATAGTTCTCGGCGCAACCACTTGGAGCACTGCAACATCGCAAAGTGTGTTGAACTTTGAACTTAAAACAATAAAATTCTTAATTTAACGAGAGTTAACGGGGTGCAGAACAGAAACGTACCAGGACTATTCTATCGGCTGCACTTAATTATTTTACAAATTTGTATTCACCATATTTATAACCCGAAAGTCAAAAACACATGACCCTGTACGAGTACAACCGTCCTCCTCCAGTCGAGACATCCTGCTATCGCTGGCCCCCTTACAGGAACCGTACGCTTAACGGCACTTACGGAGCTGCAAGTGAGCCCGTGAAAGGTTAATTTACATGGGCGGGTGTTCGGAGGCAGGTAAGGACGGTGCCGCCGGTGAGGTTAGGATTGGTCGTCGCGCCAGACCGGGCAGCACCATTGGCCGTTAGAAACGCTTACACGCTCCACCAGTCCGGCCAAATCACTTGGGGGCCCCGCGAACGGAGCGTAGGACGGTGTCGGGGCCGCAAAACGGGAGATAACGCTAAGATCTCCTTCTCGGTTGTTCTGCTCGATGCCGCCATTCCACCCGAGAAAGGACAGTGCAATTAAGGTATCGCATATACTTTTGCCATCTTTCCCTCGCAATTATAATGCAATCAAACATGTATTGTGTAGAGTGTAGAGGTTCAATTGTTGCTCTATCTCTTCTTCTGAAGGGACAACAATTTTATTAATAAAATACAGGGTGTTGCACTATATACTAGACCACTACTACTATAGATGCTAGACCACATAGATATAGGTACCTGACTATTTTTATTTATTACTGTCTTTCTTTAATTTACAATAAGCGAATAACGATATTCGAGTCAAGTATTTTCAGAACAAAGCAGCAAAAAAATTAGAACAAACAGAATTAAGGACATTTTTATTTGTTTTATGAAACAACCAAAACTGTAGTTTAGGAAGTATCAAAAATGTATTTTTTTCGTTATTCGTAACTTATTTAAAATAAAATAGGCTAGAAACAAAATGAAAAAATACTATTAAAACAATATAAATTAAAAATATGTTCTTTAGGTTATGTTGAGATCAACTAAAAATTTAAACATTAAAGTATACGTAATAGAAAAATACTAAACAAGAATACAAAGTTTCTAGTTATCACTACATATTATAAAACAAAGTCCTCCGCCGCGTCTGTCTGTCTGTTCGCGATAAACTCCAAAAACTACTGCACCGATTTTCATGCTGTTTTCACCAATGGATAGAGTGGTTCTCGAGGAAGGTTTTAGTATATAATTTGTTAAGTTTTTGTATACATTAACGATATTTGTTGGAGGTGTCGGAAAAAAATAAGCCGTCTGGGAGCTTTCAACGAAAACGCTGCCTAAACCCTTTGAGATATAACAAAATAATGTATGGTGGAATTGTGTATCTTATATAGGTCTACAGAAAAGTCCGCGATGGCATATGTCTATCTCTTAAGGATAACATACTATATCCATTTTAATACTTTAAAAAATGGGCAATTATAAAGCGGTAATTGGAAAGCTATTTACACAAATACGGTATTAATCCTTATCATTTTAAATACGTTAGTTGGCTTGAGCATTTCATGAAGATTATTTTTTCCCTTTACACCATGCAAATTAAATGAATACCTTAGGAGATATAGCAAAATCAAAATAATGCGCAACGAAATTAATTTCGTGTCGCCGTGATTCGACCGGGCCGCGCGGGCGCCCCGTGACCCCGCGCCTCGCGTCCGAGCCGGGGGGGTCCGAAAGTTTATGTAGTGTATCAATGTATGGTGGAATTGTGTATCTTATATATGCCTACAGAAAAGTCCGCGATGGCATATGTCTATATGTTAAAGATAACATACTACCTATATCCATTTTAATACTTTAAAAAATTGGCAATTATAAAGCGGTAATGTAAAAGCTATTTACACAAATACGGTATTAATCCTTATCATTTTAAATAAGTTAGAGGCTTTAAGCATTTCATGCACATTATTTTACTCTTTTACACCATATAATTTAAATGAATATCTTAGGAGTAATCGCAAAAAAATTACGGACGCGAGAATAAAATTCAAGCGCCTCGCTTCGTTTGATGCGATCACCGACCCTCCCCCCGCACCGTCTTGCCTACTGTTTAGCTAATAAGCCGAACGATAACGCGCGCGTGATCCTTTAATAAACTGACTTGGAGCGAATGGAGGTGACGACTGACGACTGTGTTAAAAAATTTCCGTTCTTTTTTTAAAATGAGGCTGGAAAAGCAGTGACTGTCAATGGAGGACGATGTCAAGAGGCGCTACTGAACCTTTTGTGGCCTCATTAGGATGAAACTATCCACTTGTTACGGCAGAAATTTAATGGGCGACTAATCCAACGTAACAGTGAAGTGACTTGGCCACCAAAACCATGCGACTTCTTCCTGTGGGGATCCATAAAGTCCAAACTTTATTCTACTCAAATGAATTCCTGAATTAAAGGCAGAAATTCGGAGAGTTATTAACAAACGAAACGAAAAGAAGCATGATATAGAATTTTCTTAAGAGAATTCGCGGAGGACATCTGCCCGACATCCTATTTCATATTTGATGGCAATGTTTCCCCTTTAAAAAACAAGTAGAAACTTTGCCAAATTTTTAATTAATGAAATCTTTTTTCCTCATATGAAATCCTGCATTTCTTTTGGGGCAGCCGTTCTAAAGCTTATTAGGTACATTTTTACTTTGTTTGATCTCGATTAGAATACTGTTCCCTTATTTGGTCACCAAATTATTAATATACATACCTACAGGTACTATTGATTTGTTTAATTTCTGTCTTATAAAGATAATAATGCATGAGATTCAAAATTATAGATTACAGATCTTTAAAAGTTCGACACGATATCCATACATATTGTAAATATCTCCTTTTAGTGTAATATACATAGATGGAAAATTTTCATAATTATTTGATTTGTTTTACAAAATTGTCATACGTAATCATCAGTATATTGTAAAATATTTTAATGTTCGTTAATGTCATTTAATTTTCAACAAGTTATGTTTCTTTAACACAAATTGGAAGATAATGAAGTTACGTTATCCGCGAACTGTACTTCCTTGCTGACTTTAAACCAAATTTCAAAAACGGTTCTCTCAGCGATATTCGACAAGTATACCTTTTATGCTGGTTAATTATCGAAACTTTGAAAAATGTTATTTATTTCCGCTTTACGCAGTGGCGTATCATTTATTTTTTAGAAAAGCGTCGCAAAAATATAGTTTGCACGCCAATGGTTTTCTGTATTGACTTGAAATCGCAGCAAATGATGTAGGTCCCCGTTAAAACTCCTCATATCAAATTAAAACAAAATCCCTTAACGTATCTCCGAGATGTGCCTAAAAATCGTATTTATTTTTTCAACATCAACTGAACACCCTGTATCTCGAAAACTACTTTTATGTGTTTATATTGTATTTGAATTTCCCCCATTATTATTCCCCTTCCTTTCAATGTAAAGCTCCTGCTCTGTAACTATTTTTTATACAGAGTGATTCAGAATTTATCAAAAAAGGAAATTAGGATGTACAGGGAACTCTTATATATACAAATTTGTATAGAAAAAATCAAAAAGAGCACTTCGAAAATGATTCAAAAATACACTTCTGCACGGCACTGGAAACTGGTCCACTGTAAAACCTGACGCACAGTGCGACCGGCATGGCGCCAAACTGTGATAAAAACGGACAAAAACTTGAAAGAATTTCGCAAGGAAAGAAATAAATAGAATTTTATAGCACCTATTTTGTATCAGCAAATTCAACTGCTTTTGCTGCTATTGTTATTATTAATTAATAAAATTAATTTCTGGTTTTACTTAATAAAATAATTTGACATACCTCATGTTACACCAACTGTTCAAAATTTGTCCACCGACGTGTAAATACATTTGGACCCGTCTTACACAGTTTCTACGAGCTAACCAAAAAATATTGTCTTATTTCACCATAATACAAATGTTGTTTTGCTTGACCATAAATTAAAATTTTAAAACGATATTCATCAACACCGAGTTGCTATATACACGCAAGCCATTTTTGACACTAACTACTAAAAAACTATTGTAAACACTATTGCAACGGCGATTGTAAAATCGGATTTCAGTATTCCCCGAGACGCTGAAACCACGTGGCTCTCCACGCGTATTACGAATGAAGCTAGAAACCACAGTTGTTCAGCTATGTAATGGTTGAAGGAAGGATTTTACAAAAAAATGTGTATGATAACTCCATATCTATTCCAAATATTTTTTGGATAAATTGTGAATCACCCTGTACAGTAAATAGTTTAATAATAGCTGCATCCATCTCTTGGTAAAATTACTTATTATCTTATGATAATTTTAATTTTAGTACTTTGTGCTGACTAACATTTAAGTCAAACATCAATTCGTTGCAAAATACGACAATGCCCCTCTATTTCAAATGCATATATTATTCGACTTTGTACTGAACGCAAACAGTTTCGCCCATTGTCGGTCCTAAGCGTTCCAAATGGGTANCAAACGAAACGAAAAAAAGCATGATATAGAATTTTCTTAAGAGAATTCGCGGAGGACATCTGCCCGACATCCTATTTCATATTTGATGGCAATGTCTCCCCTTTAAAAAACAAGTAGAAACTTTGCCAACATTTTAATTAATGAAATCTTTTTTCCTCATATGAAATCCTGCATTTCTTTTGGGGCAGCCGTTCTATACAGAGTGATTCAGAATTTATCAAAAAAAGAAATTAGGATGTACAGGGGACTCTTATAAATACAATTTTGTAAAGAAAAAATCAAAAAGAGCACTTCGAAAATGACTCAAAAATACACTTCTGCACAGCACTGGAAACTGGTCCACTGTAAAACCTGACCTCGCACAATGCGACCGACATGGCGCCAAACTGTGATAAAAACGGACAAGAATTTTATAACACCTATTTTGTATCAGCAAATTCAACTGCTTTTGTTGCTATTGTTATTATTAATTAATAAAATTAATTTCTGGTTTTACTTAATAAAATAATTTGACATACCTCATGTTACACCAACTAATCAAAATTTGTCCACCGACGTGTAAATACATTTAGACCCGTCTTACACAGTTTCTACGAACTAACACCAAAAATGTTGTCTTATTTCACCATAATACATGTTGTTTTGCTTGACCATAAATTAAAACGATATTCATCAACAACGAGTTGCTATACACGCAAGCCATTTTTGACACTAACTACTAAAAAACTATTGTAAATACTATTGCAACGGCGATTGTAAAATCGGATTTCAGTATTCCGAGTCGCTGAGACCACGTGGCTCTCCACGCGTGTTACGAATGACGCTAGAAACCACTGTTGGTCAGCTATGTAATGATTGAAGGAAAGATTTTACAAATAAAAAATTAAGATAACTCCATATCTTTTCCAATTTTTTTTAGATAAATTGTGAATCACCTTGTATAGTAAATAGTTTAATAATAGCTGCATCCATCTCTTGGTAAAATTACTTATTATCTTATGAAACAGCCTCAGCTCAATTTTTTTATTTACCTGTTTTACTCTTGTAAAATCTGCTTGTTAAAATTGTGAATAATATATCCCAATTATTATTCACTTTTTAATTTTAGTACTTTGTGCTGACCAACATTGAAGTCAAACATCAATTCGTTGCAAAATGCGGCAATGCCTCTCCAACTCTATTTCAAATGCATATATTATTCGACTTTGTACTGAACGCAAACAGTTTCGCCCATTGTCGGTCCTAAGCGTTCCAAATGGGTATCGACGTCGTCGGCGGCGCGCATGGTTGAGGGACGGTACGAGAAGGGAAATTTTATTACTATAGGAAGCAGAGTATAGATAATGCTATTAGCATTCATTGGCTTTATGGTCCATGCATAAAAGTTTCCGCAGTCGGGGAAAGGTCCATAATGCGCCGCAATTCCAGCATTAGTTGCTCTGGAAACGATTCATTGCCTTTATATTTCGCAATTGCCGATTTAGTTACCATATAAATCGGGGGCGCTCATTACGATTCTCTTTATGAAAATAATTCGTTTTTGATGGAAATTTATCGAGTGCTTATCAGCTTCGCGTTTGGCGTCTGATTGGCAGACACTCTGAAAGAAATAATTTCATTCAATATCATTTCAATGATAATTTAATCCGTTTCTGCTTTTTGATCTTTGCTCGAGAAGCTAGTAATCATTAGTTTCTTAAATTATTAAATTAAATGAGTTGTCATTTCTAATACGGTCCAATAAAAAGCAAGACTTCAAAAGTCTTACCAACAGAAGGCCAACAAAAACTAAAACTCAGTTTTAAGTTAAGAAGCCGGCTACATAAAAAAGGCAAGATCAAAACAATGACCAAAACTGGATATAGAAGAAAAAGATCTTGATGTTATCTTCTTTTTGCACGATAACCATGCAACTGTGTAAGACCAAAATCGATACCAAGCCAGAAGATGGAATAACCAAGAAAGAAACTGTTTTTTATTTCAGCAAAATATTTGAAAACCGAAAAGAAGTTTTGAAAGATTACTTGGACGAAATAAAATATTTTATCCACAATCACCTTATAGTCGGAGTTTTATCCACACATATGAACCGCCTAAAGTGATAATTTATACACTAGTGGAATAAAATAACTTTATTTCACTAGTAGAATAATGAAATAATAAATCAAATTTAATTTATTTACTTATTAACATTAACATTTACATTTATAGTAATAGACATTTTTGTTTTATCACATTTAACTTCCTTTCCGTTAATAACAACATTCCTTTGTGGCATTGTTGCCATCATTTTCGGAATGCATAACATCTGCCGAAGTTTGTGAAGAATTTGCACAAGTTACGGATGTATGTTCTTGTAAGGAACAGTTATATTTTCCTTGGATTTTCCCTGCAATATCAAGTTTGTGAGATATAGACACCTACACATAAATTTCTGCTACATAGGAGCTCTTCCATCCACCATGCCCTTTGATAGTTATAAGATCAGCACCTTTATTGGACAATAAAGTTGTTGAAGTACGCCTCATACAATGGCCAATGCTTCTGTATATGCGATATGCAGGAATGAAGCAACTATTGAGGGTACCTTCACCAATGTGTTGATATCAACAGGCTTAAAAGTACATTTTTGATTGATGTTTCTTAAAAAGAATCTGTCTTGTTTTAGGCGAATTGGGTGCAGAGAAATATATTTTCTGCATATTTCAACAGCATTCAGGCAAAATCCTTCTTCTATAATTACTCTAAACTTTCTTAAAATGCCCGTCTTGGTGTCAGGTATTGAAACAAGTAGGTAACTGCCATCGTCCTGTACGTCACTAATTTTCCAATTTGTCAATTCGCAGCATCAACAGGCACCCGAAACCCCCATTATTAGTGCAACCTAAAATAATTAAAAGTTCACTATATATCTAACAACATGTACATCATTAAATACTTCAACATTCACTTCACATTATCACTTCATCACACTTCACTTCATTCACACTTCATCAATAAATATTTTTTATAGGAAGCTCCAGTCAAAAAATATTCAATTTGTGCTCCTTCCAATACTGCAGCGTTTTTGCTTTGTATCCTTTCGATTCACTCTTCAAATAAGCAGTAAGCTTGTTATATTTTCCAATATCTATATTTTCGCAGACCTTTATAGAAGCCTTCAACATCGAATACATCGACCACATAGATGAAATTGCATATTTTTTCTTCAAATTTAAAAAATACGATAGCATGACTTCATCCTTTAATGTCATTACTCTCCGTTTTTCCCTTCATTCGTTAAATTCGGCGTAATGTTTCCTGGATTTCGCTGGCAATAAATGGAAAATATCTTTTTGAGCTTCTTCAGAAACAGCCACAGCAACACAATTACTTGCTTGCATTTTTACCAAATTCAAATAGAACTGTTTATTAAATAATTGATAATAAGCAACGTACCATAGCAATCAGTAGGTATAACAAAACCTACAACGTTTCATTGAGTACTAGTAAGAGATATCAAGTCGTGCGAATATTTTTTAGTAAATTCCAATAATACTCACTCCACAAATATGATTGTGATGTGATGATGGATAAAATTTTATCCACTTAAGAATATTAAACGCTCGAACTACGTTCTCGCGTTCTTGAGTGAATAAAATACTACTTAAAACACTTATACAATAAATAACTATTAATCTAATATATCAAACTTATCTATTTAGCACATATATACCTTTATTCAAATATCCATTCAACTGACATTTAGATATCCAGTCACTTAGTTATTCCCTTTCACACAAGCAGCTAGAAAACACTTGTTCTAGCTTAAATAGTCATTTTCATTGTACATATAGTCCAAAATTATATACAAAAATCATGGAAAAAAGAGATGTCAAAACTGCGTATTGGTAAGTTCTCGTGACAACGAAGTCTCGTGAGTACACTGCGTTTACAATTCCGGGTAGTAATCTTTCCCAATTCAAGAGCATGTCCTTTGGCTTGCCAAATAGTCCCATGATGTGAAAGAACTAGAACCTAGTGCTATCGTCTGCTTAGACGATATTATTATAATATCCATTAACATCTAGAGCTACTTGAATAATGTTTTAATGGAATGGTTAACGCCGGTTTAACTTTATCTAGAAAGAAATATAAATTCTGTTTCCCTGGGTAATGTGGAGTATGTAATAAATTCTAAAAGTCTATTGGTAGAGCCATTTTAGATATACGTCCAACGTATTATTAGACTAGCCTTGTGGAATCCTCTTTTATTGTCGACTGTTATAGCACCACATACTGAACTTCTACGTAGAACTAAAAAAATTAAATTTGTGGAATGAATACGAAAAATCCTTTCAATCAAGATTCTTTAGTACTCGTATCTGCACCTATTTTGAGCTGCCCTTACTTTTCGAAACCATTCATTCACGGAATCAAAAATTCAACTAGATGGGACCAAAACCGATATCAGGACGTAAGATGCAAATCATTCCCAAAACTGAGTTCAGAATGGCAAAGAGTTTGGTTACTTCTGTCTTTGTATCACTATTCTTCATTGCATATTATACAATCCATTTTGAAAATTTGCAAAAACCGTGAACATATCAATGTTAAAGTCACTACGATATTTGTTGAAATAGAATTCCGAGAAGACCCCTGTGTCACCTTCTTGAAATTAACCGCATTCGACACCCGGTAGAAAGACATTGACGGCGTAGCTTTCACCGTAGCAGCTTGCAGTACATACTGTGTTTTGCTGTTACGAAGACGTGTTTCTTCGTAAACGTATCGTCCTGTACATTTTCAGAGTAATTTCTTATTTTAATAATTTTAACATAAGTAATTCGACTGTCACCTTTTTTGTATTTGAATAATTATAGTGAACATAGAATCGCCCAAACTTGTTTGAAAAAAGATTTTAACAGTTTAGATCTCTATCTAGAAAGTCTTTATTAATGTCAGTCTTCATATGGTATATCAACTTTATTAATTAAACTTTCATTTAATGTTACGTACCTCGACAACAGATATTTATAAGATCTTGTAACCGTATCATGACACACAAAGGATCCAGCTCTAACAGAACACAACGTAATCACTTTCCATTGTTCGCAAATGGAATTCTGGGACGATAACTTCAGAATTATTAAGTTAAGACGTCGTTCGTTGATTTGAAGACTAGCAATTATAAGATTATTATTTGGTGTTCCCAGAAACAATCTCCAGCATTCCCTACCATTGTAATCGCTAAAAGTATATGCCTAATTACACTCCTAAACCTGCCATTACACAAAATAAGTCTTCAGCTCTTTGAATTATGACAAAGCGTGCACCGTTTCAAAATTACAGGTATACCCCTTTACATACGCGTCCTCTCTGATGTATCAAATTACCCAGGCGCATAATTGTCATTCCCTTACATTATTTGCGGATTTTTATCCACATCAAATATAAACACAGTCACTGCAATTTCCGTTTCGTAAAAATTTCCGTCGAGTATAAGTATGGAAAACCACTGTAATGATGTTATTGATGGCTGTTAATTCTGACTTATTATTTCGGTAAAGACGATCGTTCCATTAGGTTATTGCGATGGTCGTATCCTTCCCAGGTACTTAAGAAAGTACCGTGTTTACCCAGACACACGAAGCGTATAAAATGTGAGTTATTACGAGGCTTCATTGATAAAAAGCTAAGGCTTCGTATACAGCGTGTCCCACTAGTGCGGGAAAGTCCAATATCTATGTTAAAATGAGGAATATATGGATTTTTCTTTTCAATGTGTTGCCACATTTCTCAGAATGTACAAATTAAAAATATATTCAACTATACAGGGTGTTCCACTTTTCCTGGACAGACACCAACTTTGGTCTTTTAAATGGAAACACACATTTTTTATATTTTTTTCGGATTCTACATCAAAAATAAAGGGTATTTTGTGTGTAGTTCTATTCAAATATTCACAGTTTTTGAGATATCTCGCTTGAAAGGTTTTTCTAGTCGATATTGGTTGCTTACATTTTCTGATACTGACAGGTTATACTAATAGCTACTAAGCCCATTTTTTTATCAGATGTTTAGTAAGGATGACTCTTCCGAATCATGCTCCAAAAACTGGCCTGCGTGACCAAAATATCATGTCAAAATTGCCAATTGAAAAATTGAAAAATCTCGAATTTTTTAAATGCAACGCCCTGTATATTTTCATACCATGAGATGCAGAATTAAATTCTCTAAACTTTGCTATACCTGCTCCTATACCAAAATTCATTAGTTTTTCATGAAATCTCATTTCTATGAAAAAATGCGAAGTTTACAAATAGCTTATATGTAAAATAACGTAGTAGGCTCCTGTCAAAGGACAATCTGGATAATTTTCGATTCATATAAGGTTTAATAGAAAAGCGGCAGTAATAACTGTGAAATAAATTACTCTAAAAAATAATTAGTAAATAAATAATAGAATAATTAGTAAAACTCATGGTAACTGTTTATGGGCAAGTCGTATTTACCAAACTAATAATTCAGATTTACAAAGATATCCTCGTACAAAGTGTGTTGTAAAACTGAAGGAGAGGTTTGAAAGAACAACAAATACAAATTATGAGAAGACAACAAGAACACACGCATGCAGTAATCAGAATAGTAAATTGACATTTTGGGATGTGCAGTCCAAAATCCATCTACAAGTGTCAGAGAAATTAGTGATGAAATTAGTATTTCCAAAAGTGTGGTTAATAGAACGTTAAAGAAAAACAACTTCCACCCCTATCATTCTGAGCATCACCAATTCTTAACACAGCAAGATTTTCAGAAGCGAGTACAGTTTTGTGAG
>NW_019416244.1:506975-684785 GCF_000390285.2 Anoplophora glabripennis
GGCTTAGTAGCTATTAGTATAACCTGTCAGTATCAGAAAATGTAAGCAACCAATATCGACTAGAAAAACCTTTCAAGCGAAATATCTCAAAAACTGTGAATATTTGAATAGTACACACAAAGTACCCTTTATTTTTGATGTAGAATCCGAAAAAAATATAAAAAATGTGTTTCCATTTAAAAAACCAAAGTTGGTGTCTGTTCAGGAAAAGTGGAACGCCCTGTATAGTTGAATATATTTTTAATTTGTACATTCCGAGAAATGTGGCAACACAGTAAAAAGAAAAATCCATATATTCCTCACTTTAACATAGATATTGGACTTTCCCGCACTAGTGGGACACGCTGTATATATTACAGTAATGAGATAAATAAACTGGACATTTTACAGGTATTGAACATTTTCAAAATGCGATTTTCCCAATTTTATTCCCTTCGCATTGGCAATTAAATTTTAATAAAATTAAAAATTATTGAAACAATAACATCAAGAATATATTAAAACACAACGTTCTGTTTCGCCGGCTATGATTGGTGTAATTTTTCACAAGATACTATTCAACCAATCAGCTATCGCATTATCTCGAGTGTAGTCGTAACAGTTCGTCATTGTTCATTGTAAACGAATCATTAATACTTGTGAAGTCAACATTTAAGGAATTTTCGATACCAGTACCAGTCGTGTAATCTTGGGCTGCCTTAGCTTGGCGGTGACCTGGCTTGTAAACATTTATGAAGGCTGAAAGATTATTGCACCTATCTTGGATCGCAGTATATTTAAAATTATGGACAAATGACCACATGCTTCATAATTCTCACGATTCAAATATTCTAAAAAGTATCTACAGTCGGATCTCAAAATAATAGGCAGTAATTACATCTTAAATCCGGCTCACCAGTTTTAGCAGTCAACACAAAGAGAAGTACGAACCGTTTCGTTTNTAAAAATGACATTTAAAGTCACAAAGATCTCTTGAGTGTTAATTTTAATTGTTAATTTTATTTTAAGTCAGTGTAAATCTTGCCCTCTAATCGAATAACTACCACAACATCTCATTTAATAATTTTTTAGGTTATAGTAAAAATAATTAATATATGTACTTCTTTTTATATACAAGTTCATTTCCGTATATGACATTACAAAGCAAAAAATGAGATGTAATAAAAGTATATTAGAAGTGTGTTAGCAGTGTGTGGTGTAAAATTTTGGAAAATATTTTTAAATCATCCACATAACTGACATTGAGATCTGCTATTGAAAAGGTCCCAAGTTGGTCCCTTAAGGTACTTCAACAGGACTGAAACTATCAAATATTATTTGTCACAAAGATAAGAATTAAAAAATTATACAAGTTCGTGGGAAAGTCCAAACCTCAGTAAATTTTCAAAATATATATTGTTAAAGAAAAGTTAGTGTAAATGTCTGTTTGCAAATTCTCAGCAATTGCTTCAGCGATGCTAAACATGTGAACAAAATTCTTAAAATAACACTATTTTAAATATTTCCACAAAGTAGTTGATTATTACAATTGGTTGGTAATTTTAAATTTCCTTTCTTTCCATTTTTGTATAGATTGATACAATGAATATTATCCGGCCCATCTATCAGTTTATATTTTCATTTTTTAAGAACAACACAACTCCACAAAAAAAAGTTTTATACAAATAATAATAATAATAGTAATAATTTAAACTTCATTGGATATTGTATAAAGAAAAAATTACAATATTTAGGCAAGNAATTATGGACAAATGACCACATGCTTCATAATTCTCACGATTCAAATATTCTAAAAAGTATCTACAGTCGGATCTCAAAATAATAGGCAGTAATTTCATCTTAAATCCGGCTCACCAGTCAACATAAAAAGAAGTACGAGCCGTTTCGTTTGTAAATTCTTCACATAAAATTGTGTGTGCCGCATTCTCCCAGTGGGGTCGATATTGCACAGTTTTAGGATATTCTTCTGCTGCGTTTGGCGTGCACCAGATATTTTTTTGCTGCAGCAAATTCTAGACTTCCATTGGTGTTTGGTGCGTGACGTCAATTGGGTTGCGTTTATTCGGTTCCGGGCAATTCTGTCGGCACAGGCAAATAGGCGAACGCGCGGGGGAAGTCCGAGGATATCTTTCCGTTAATTTAATTGTGATTGTAATTAATTTATTAGTGATTTTGGGTTTGTGTTTTTAAAAATGGAGAGTAATTCAAGCTGTTATAGTATAGTGTAGTGTTTCCATATTCGCAAACAGATTATTGTATATGTTTAAGCAGTTATAGATACATGTGTTACAATTTGTAGCAAATAGGCATCAAATATAGGTATCTAGTACAGTTCATAATATTTTTATAGTAAAGATTTCATATAAGTGACTTTATTTATAAATATAAGATATACATAATAACAATCTAACTAAAATGTAAAGGGACAACTTTCGTCCAGAATCAAATAGTTCTTCCAAAAATGATTACCCACTCCACCAGTAGTAGAGTTGAACAAAATTCGGTTTAGATATTTTGAAAACTGGCAAATAAAAGAATTAAAACTTTACTATAACATAAAATAAATTTGTTTGTTACCTGTTCGATTTACTTTTGACCTTTAGAAACACATAAGTTTATTTTCTAAAATTTCGTCATAAAAACTGATTTTTTTAAAACTTTTTTTCTTCGTACCCCGCCGCTGGACAAGCTACTGCGATACAAACTTGCGAACTGCAACATGCATTATTGTCAAATTTCATATTTAAAAGAAAGGTGGAGAATTATATTAAAAAAGCAAAGCACACCACCACCCGTCTGGAAGTACTGCTCTTTGGTACGTTATTTTTATTGAGTGCGTATTGGCCAAGAGAACCATCAACCCACATAAAAGAAAATTTAGTCCTTTTAGATAAGATAAACTCAAACAGGTAATAAATAAAAAACGGTGAATAAAATGCACAAAAATAATTAAATAATGTGTTTACTCAACTGATTTTTACAACAGATGACATACTTGAAATCTTGTGGCTAATTTCAAGTAGGTACTGATACCCCTCCTTTTTTTCTCCTCTTCCACGACGTTTAACATTTCTGGTTCCATTTCTCAGTCCCTGAATGTGTTCCCGCTCAACATTAGCGTATTGGAGATCAAGGTTTTCATAATCCCTTAAATGTTGAACCAATCTTAGAAACATTTTCTTATTCGATATTTACCGGTTGGTATAATCCATTTGATATCGTTCTCCTGCAACAACATCATTTTTTCCTGACAAAAAGCAGTCTCTAACCATAAGAACTCTTTCTTGATTTGTTTACACGCTTTTTTATAATATCACATAGAAACTACAAAATAAAAATACAAAAATACATTGTACCATCACTAAAATATCACTGAAATAAATTACTTTCAAGGTTATAGACAAAGACACTACGCAAGCACTTTTTTGTAAACCGCTAAATTGAAAATTAAAGTAAATATAATATTTGGTCATTCTGTGCCTNTCTTAACGATTATAAACATATTATATTACACAAATACAAAAAAAAATACAAAAAACAAAAAAAGAAGAAAAAGGAATATATAAATAAATAAAATGGACGTCAAAAGCTAAAAAAGAAAAAAAGAAACATGATACATGCGATTCATTTTGAGCGATAAAAAAGTAAAAAGATAAATTATAGTAATTTAAAATAGACAACACAAATTACATTTTGGTAAAGCAACCTCAAAGCAATATAACATTTATTTACCAAAATAGAGATTTGTTCACGAAACCGAAGCTTAGAATCTAGGAGGAGCCCTACATTTTTTACTACATATAAAGAATTTAACGGCTGATTTATTAATGTGCAATTTTAATTCTCTCTGCATTTTTATTTTCATGTGTTCTGGTGTGAAGGAAATAACATTACATTTACTAGAATTAAGTTTTAAATTATTACGTTCATTCAAAGTCGGAGTTAATATTATTGTTAGCTGTAATAACGTCACTATTGAAGGAAAAAGACAACTGTGTATCGTCAGCATAGGCTATGACGTTAGAGTAATCTACCGACTTAAAAATTTCAGCCGTGTAAATGAGAAACAGGAGGGGGCCCAAGACTGAGCCTTGAGGAACCCACGAAGAAACAATACCAGCCTATGAAGATTTATCATTTAACATAACTATTTGCTGACGGTTACTAAGGTATGCCTTAAAGAAATTCAGAGATGTTGCATCAAGCCCATAATAAAATAACTGTTCACAAAGTAAAGCCTGATCAAAAGTATCAAAAGCTTTAGAGAAGTCTAATAAAACCAGACATGTTGTATTACCTTAATCTATGTTTCGTAAAATGCCATCAGTGACATTTGCTAACACAGTGGTTTTACTATAACCCTTGCTAAACCCAGATTGTTGCGATGGCAAAATATTATTTTCTGTTACATATAAAAGGAGTTGCTTATATACAATTTTTTCTAGCATCTTTGATAATGCCGGAATCAAACTTATGGGACGAAAATCGCTATAAGATAAAGGACTTTTTACTTTAGGAACAGGTTTAACTATTGAAGTTTTCCACTGATGGGAAAATAACCTAATTCCAGACAACAATTCAGAATATGGGTAAATTGATGGTCTAGCATGGACGAACATAATTGTAGCATTTTTGCGTTGATATTGTCTATTCCGTATGCATAAGACTTCAAACTAAATAAGACATCACCAGCACTACACGCCATACACCACGCCACGAGATAACCTAATGGGGACGATGGGAATAAACAAAGACAACGCACGACAACCATAGATTGTAGTGAGGTCAGTCAATAATGAGGACAATTACTCCGATTTAGCTGTAAGTGCTAAATACGAGTTTATCTGTAGAATTTATTTAACGAGTACCTATATCTGAGTGAAAATACTCAGTTTTATTTCAAATATTGTCATAAATGAGTAAAATTATTTAAATGGGCAATATTGACTGAAAATGTACTCAATAATTTCTCAATGGATTCACACCGTACCTTTATAGCTTTCTCTCACATCGATTTTTGTATAGTGCACGGGAATACATAGCCAGACCACGATTTTCAGTAGCTGTTAAATCATACCCGGGCATTTATTAATTTTCTGTTTTTTTTTTAATGTTAGGAAAGCTTTGTGACCTTATGGGTCAAATCTGACTTCGGATTCGTGTTCAACGGGTCAAGATACATGGGAATATATCTGACCACTAGTTTCAGCTGCTGATTTGTCGAATTTTGTGGGTTTTTTAAGCATTTTTTGAAAATTCTGATGATTTGCTGAATCAATTGTGACATCGATTCAAAATCAGTGACTCAAAATATATGGGAATAATGTATTTTGGTCATTTGCACAATGTTTTTGTTTTGTGGAGCTGCCTACGATAATTACTTGAGTCTCAGAAATATTGCGAATGTCCTTTTGCAGTTCTATAGGTTTAGGATTGCGCCTCGCATTGGGTAACATTCTAGAGAATCACTGATTGCTGTTAAACATCTATGATTAAAATAAATGTATTCAAAGCTAATTCCATTATAATCGTCCTGGTCTTTGTATATCACAGGCGCCGGCGGATGGAAATGATGTCACGACTAACAAATAAAACACGCTATCTGACATAATTACGCATTTAATATGCATACCTTAACCCGATACGATGGAACGTTAATTTGTATGTTAAACTAAATATCCGTTTGCACCGGAATCGCCTTAGCGCAGCACAGAGGGCGCTTCTCATAGCACACAATACGTTTAATTAAAATTAAGTGTTAAAAAACCAACAATGCTGGCGATGACGGCGCAGAAATTCTGAATGCGAAAACATTTACAATACAAAGTCACTTTTTGAAGCACAATTAATTATTTTTCATGGTGTTTGAGTGTTGTGAATAATAAAACACTTCCTCCCTATTTTCTGTGTTCACTACAATTTACTTTCGCTGTTGGGCGAACTGATGGGGATATTATGAACCCTTCAGACTTCAAACCGTGATGAACTTCTAAACTCTGCGATCCATAGAGTGCCGTGACTTGCAGTATTTACACTAGTTTTACCAACTGTTAAACGCTTTTTGATGTACCTATATTTTTAAACGTTATTTTTTCGATTGTGCGACGCTTGCACCCTTTACCCTATGGCAGAAAAAGGCCAAAAAAATAAATGGGAAGGAACTGACTCGGCATAAGGTCTGATTTGCAGATATAGGTACAGGGTGTTCTCTTATATTTTGACATCTTTGTAGAGAATTTATTGTGGATAAAATACATACAAAAACTCTTTCTCACATCATTGAAATAAATAAATGAACATCAAAAAATGTAGAACAAAACATTTAAACTTTTTTAAATACTTATCTTAAATATTTTCTTAGGATTATGGTACACGGTAAAAATAGATTTGTTAATTCAATTAATATTTTTTTGTTGATATTCTTTAGTTACTTCAACAGACGCATGTTTCAATCAACTAATTTATGAAACAATTTAAGAAATGGCCAGATTAGAAGTAACAAAATAAAATAGTTGAAATTTTCTTAAATTTAACATAGATTATGTATGAAACAAGTAAGTATTTTGTCAATGTAAAACATAAAAAGTGTTAAATTAAGTTTAAAATTAACATTTTCATTCATTTCATTTAAGTCTAAGTTTGCTTACAGCAAAAGAATCAGACTACCTTTCAACAAAATATGTTGTTATAAATTCCCTTTTAGCTTTTGTTATTTCAACCACGTTAGATGTTTAATGTTTTCAAATGGTGCAAATGGGAATTACAAAATGTTTTGTTCACTTCAAACGATATATATTTTCAAACTATTCAAGTAAAAATGCAACGAATAACAAATTGATTTAGTGTGACGTGATCGAATTAGCCAATTGTGAAGCTTTGCGGTCACGCGTCATCGGTCAAGTCGTACCCCTTTAACGAACTACGCATATTGCTTATCCTTTTCTTTTCCGTCTTTCCGTGGATACGGTCGTTCGTATGACGTACATATATGCTAGTATAACCTAATTTAATGAAATCTGTTGGCTGGTGCTGTATAATAAGCGATTGTGGTGTGAAATTTTATTGTAAAAACAGGTAAGAGTTTATAATAATTACTTGTATATCTATTCATATTATTACATTATACGTATAGGTATTTAAGACCACTTTTCGCATGTCCAATAATATGTCATGGCGTTATCATTATGTATTGTAAAATAAATATATACATTGTCATTCATTTAATAATTTTATTTACATACCCGGCTCAGAATAGATATTCTGGGTAATACCCTTATACCTAAACCCAGAAGATTTCCGTTTTTTTAATACCTATAAAATATTCGATATACAGAAGCAAATTAATGTCATAATATTTAAGTATTCCAACTATTCTTTCCAAATCACTATGTATCTGCCTTTATATAAAAATTATGTTTTGATATTATGTATTTAAAGAAAATATTTAAAGAAATTTAAGATACAAATTNGCGATGGCTAGTTTCCCGTTGCCTTTCGTATGCGTTCGTAACACAATTATTGTTAAAAACTAGAATTGGTTTAAAAAATATTTCACATCAATCAGATCAGTGAATATTTTGATTTGTATTTCTTATTATGTAGGTACCTACGTTTTTTAAAATAGCAAAAATTTATTTAAACATAAATCATTATTATTTACATTTAGTAACGTATTTACATACCAAAACTAGTTTTTATTTTAATTTTAATTTTTTTAAAGACAGTAGAATGTTTTTTTAATGTTCGGCTGAAAAATATGATGACTTTAAAATAACACGTCGCAAGTCATACAAAAACAATATGTTTTTACATAGTTATTTTCTACCGTAGTATGGCCTTCAAACAGTTGGTTTGGATAAGTTACGATACAACTTACTAGGCTAATTCTGGGTTGTTCGCCCATGACAGCGTAAACAAAAATTTAAGCGCAGTTTAAAAATCGAATTATAGTTAGAATATTTATTTGATAAAGAAAAAGAATCTTAGAGTAGTATTTTGGGAGATAAGTACTAACGAGCGTTCAAATAAAAACGTGGTCAAATTGGTTCTGAAAATTTGGACGTAGTGCGTAGCGTATAGCAAATGAACTTAAACGTCATCTGTCAAAGCGCTATATCGCCGCTATCAATTTGAATATTTTCGTTTTAAAAAGCGTTTAAAATGGTGTTTTCTCAAGAACAAAAAGTGTTTATCATAGAGTCCTACTTTAGAAATGGACGCAAGATTGATGGAATATGGAAGTATTCTATTGAGGAATGTTTCATAGAATTTCAAAATCAATTTCCCGGCGTTGTTGAGTACAAAATTTTTCAAAGTGCAGTTCAGCGTTGTGTTAATGTTTTTCGTGAAACGGGCAGTGTAACAAGAAAAGAAGGAAGCGGCCGACCTAAAAAGCGGACTGAAGAATTAAAAGAAAATGTCCAACAAATAATGGAAAATGCGCCAAGAACTTCTGTACGTGTTTTATCACAAATGGTGGGAGTATCAGTCGGTACCTGCCACACAGTGTTAAAAAAAGATTTGCGTTTGTTCTCCTATCGTTTAACTTGTCAGCAAGAACTTCATGAAGTTGATTTTCCGCGACGGGCTGTATTTTGTGAATGGTTTTTAAACAACTACGGTGAACTTCATAATATCACCTTTTTTTCTGATGAAGCCTGGTTTCATTTAAGTGGTTACGTAAACTCACAGAATATGAGAATGTGGTCTTCTGAAAAACCAGATAACTTTTTTGTCGAGGGCCCTCTACACGCTCAAAAAATTGGAGTTTGGTGTGCTCTCAATCGAAGGAGGATTTATGGACCTATTTTTTTTAATGGTACTCTTACTGCGCAAAGGTATAGAGAAGAAATTATCGCTCCTTTTGTTAACCAGCTGGAAGAAAACGAAATTACAAACTTTTACTTTCAACAAGATGGCGCAAGGGCACATACGGCAGGCGAGACGATGAATATGTTGAGGGAAGTTTTCCAAAATCGACTAATAAGTCTCAATGCTGAACATGAATTTCCACCGAGGTCATGTGATATTACGCCGTGTGATTTCTTTTTGTGGCCTTACCTTAAAAACACTATTTTTGAACTGCCTATTCCTGATTTAAACCATCTGCAGGCTCGACTTATAGACAAGATTCGTGAAATTAACAATACCCCGAGCATCTTAGAAAATGTCTTTAATTCTTTGAGGAACAGGTGTGAAAAGTGCTTGGAACAAGGAGGGGGACACTTTCAGCAGCTGCTTTAATTTATTGTTATAACAAGGAGGGGGACACTTTCCGCAGCTCCTTTAATTGTTTGTTATTGTTATCACGATTATTCTTTAAAATAAAGTTATATAGTCATCAACGTTATTGAAACTGACAGCTGCTATACAGCTCGTTGAGAAATGAGGTTAAGTTGGTCGCTATAAGCTACTCCCTACGTCCAATGTGTCAGAGCCAACTTCGACCACTATTTTATTTGAACGCTCGTTATTACCTAAAAAAAAACTGACCCCCACTTAAATTCACACCATGTATATCATAGTATCCAGAAAAATTAAATTGCAGATATCGTCAAATATACAGAGTTGCAAGAAAATTTACCAAACCTCCAGTCTCCACAATGTTTCTCTAGATAGAAATGCAAAACCGAGGTAGAATGTTGTGTGAATTGCCCTGTACATTAACCTCTCATCTCAAATTAACGTCCTATATCGTCCGGTAATAGCACGGGATAGTTCCAAATCGCCTTCAAACGAATTACGGGTCTCACTGAAATATTTATCCAAAACGGCAAAGTGGACGAAGTTTATGAAACAGAGCCCCAAGTCCCGGTAGCTCCGACACCGACTCTATGTCCGCATTAGTACCGCTCTAACGCCCACTGGCTCGCCATGTTTTATTCATCCGCCACACGCCCTAAATTATCAAGTTAGTTTGACTAATTCCGCTAAAATCCCCGTTCACGCAAAAATAACTCTCGAGGAAAAGTAATTAGACAAACACGTACGAAGGTGCTGAAAAGTTGTTTTAGGTTACTCTTTAGAAGAACACCTATTAATTAATTTTTGTCTGTCTAATAGTTAAAAGTTTATACAGGGTCGCTGATATGTATGGAAACGTTTTAGGGTTTTTTAAGATCTATTACAATAAAGAAAAATTAAGTATAAATACAGGATCAATCAAAAAGTCATGACGAAACAAAGTTGCTTTTTCTTTAATCCTGTATATTATTCCATATTTTTTCTACAATCTAAACAAAATTCATATTCATTGATAACAAAATGCTTGTCCAAACTGTAATAACGCATTTAATTTGATTAATTTAATTAATATATTAATAAAAAAGATGCTACATGTGTTCGAAAGCGCTTCATTTTCGAGAACACAATGTGCAAAATTAATGGAAAGGTATGGTTTATATCAATTTGCAGAAAACAGTTGCGGAAAAGTATGCACCTAAACAAGATTTTACTTTAATTATGGATGACGTGGTTATTTTAATTATTGTTATCATTATTAAAAAAAAAAGATAACACAGCTCCACAAAAAAAAATCGAGAAAATTACCCCTGGAGTCTGACTATGTCTATCATATGTTTTCGGGGTCGCTGAATAAAAATTCGGGTCCATTTAACCTCATCACGTCAGGATTTTTTATAACCTCAAATACACGTCCCCCAAGATTTCGTCCTCGATTCCCAACCCTAAGCGTTCTTCTAGAAGACGTCTATATTCGTTGGTATAGGTTTAAAGTTCAAGAAGCATGCATGGCTCGAACATACTGTCTTTCAGGACTTCAACGCCCATAAATCTCTTTCTTACCGGGTTCTGGGATTTTGCGGTTATAACATTTTAGATTATGGTGTTTAAGGGTTTAAGGGATTAAGGAGTTATGGGGTTATTGGGATTGAGTTAATCGATATAGGATTTATTTTGTTTTAGGCCTATAATTTGAGGTTATGAAAAATCCTGACGTGATGGGGTTAAATGGACCCCAAATTTGAATTCAGCGACCCCGAGAGCATATGGTGGCCCTAAAAAAACCGTGTTTGTTGAAAATATGTTAGTTTATCATGTTTTAAGAGCCCCCTCAAATAATCAGCTCAAAAAAAACTTTTTTAGAGTTTGCTCAAGATTTTTAAAAATGTTCAAAATCGTCAAAAAATTTTTTTCTCGTTATTTTATCATTTTCTAGGTTGAACAAAATCTCGATTCTGAAAATTTCAAATCGAAATTTTAATTTCTAAAGGCCACTCCTAATTATTTTAATTTTTTAATTTTAATTATTTTATCTTTAAAAGTAGTGAACTTAAAATGTTTTCGAGCGACCTCTAAAAATAAATATCAACGAACTAATATTTTTTTTATTGAATTTGATGAACAAAAGAATAAAAATAAATCACGAGACACTTAAAAAATTTCTCGAGGCAAAATTTACCACCGCACTGTGAGTATCAAATATTTATAATTTTTTAATTTTTTAAAATTTAAGTGTCTCGTGATTTATTTCTATTCTTTTGTTGATCAAATTCAATAAAAAAAAATTATTACTTCGTTGATATTTATTTTTAAAGGTGGCTCGAAAGGTACGCTACTTTGGAAGAAATATGAAAAAAATATATTCGTTTTTTTTTTTGGGCCACACCAGTAGACATACTCAGACTCCAAGGGTAATTTTCTCGATTTTTTTTATGGAGCTGTGTAATCATTATCCTGAAAACAGTGCAATTTATCCATACACTTTTGTAAATTACACAGCCCCACAAAAAGAAAGTGGGAGGTCCGAAAAACAAGACCATGATAGCTATATGTTTTTGGGGCCGCTGAATCCGAATACGGGGTCCATTTGACCCGATTAGCTTTATGTTAAGGTCAGTTCAAGGTCAAATTTAGAGAATCAATTGCCAACAAAGTAAACCTATATAGGTCTATATGTTTTTGGGTTTGCTGAATCAGAATACGGTGTAAGTATGATCCGGTCAGATCTAGGTCAATGTCAATTCAAGGTCAAATGTAGATAATCAATTGCAAACAAATTAAACCTACATATCTATACATTTTTGGGGTTGTTGAATCTGAATTCGGTGTCCGTTTGATCCGGCCAGGTCTAGGTCAAAGTCAATTCAAGGTCAAATGTAGGTAATCAATTACAAACAAACTAAACATACATCTTTAGGATCGCTGAATCCGAATTCGGTGTCTGTTTGGCCCGATACGGTCTGGGTCAGTTCAAGGTCAAATTTAGAGAATCAGTTTCCAATAAAGTAAACCAATATACTATACGTTTTTGGGGTCGCTGAATTTGATTCCAGGATTCATTTGACCCGTTCAGGTCTCCTAAATACTCTCAAGTTCTAATAGAGGAAAGATGAATGAACATACGAAAGATGTTTATAAAAATTTGATTGGTTTTGAACCCCAAAGTGAAGAATTTTATTGGATTTGAGGAGTTGGTTTCGCAAATAAACTAGACATAGCAGATAAAATATTTAGAGGGGGGAGAAACAAAGAGAAATTTGCTAATATGTAGTAATAATATTATCGAAAAAGAAATAATTAACAGCAATAATATCGCCGACTTTTCGAGTAAAGTTCGTAAAGTAAACATAACTATAAATATAAACAAATAGTTACATTAAACCTTTAATATGTGGAATACGTTCAATGAATGTTATATTTACTAAATAATGCATTTTTAATGTCAGTTGGCTCGTCTCATTGCCTGCGTGCATTTATGAGTATTTACTGTATAAAATATAGACAAAAAAACGGTACGAGAAAGTTAACTTATCCCTCTTTTATCCCCTTTCACAATTATAATATGAATGATTAATAGAAGGTGCCTATAATAAATTAAAATTACCTAAAACAAACCAAATTCCGCTTTGCTGCACTGCACTGCTAGGCAATTTGTCGACAACTGAAATTTATGACCCAATCGCCCACTGCGGCTGTGTGCGTACGCCATTTGCCGGTGCCCGCATCCTTCAACTGGGCGTATACATTTCTATGAGTGTACAACATGCTGGTTTCATATACTCCCTCCCTCCCTATTACACTTTACTATTTTTATATGCATTTCCTCGTCAAATCATAGTTTTAGCCCCGACGCTTCTCACTGCGAATCCGAATTAGCGCAATTTTCGCCCATTTGCATAACTCGCCATTAGATCCAACAAAACGGCTTAACAATTATCCTCACTAAAAGGAATCGGGCGGCGTGTTAAATTAAATAAAACACTCGCGGGATCGCATCGCCGCCTATCCGAATCTCCGCCGCCTGCAGCCGTCATCGGGCGACACTTTTATACGTACGCGCTAAGAAAAAAAAGTCGCCATTAATATTCATGCGCATAAATATTAAAACGACTTACTTAAGAGAGAAGAGAACGGGCGCTCTAGACTTCAAATGGAGTCGAGTGGGGGAGAGGGCTCTTTTCGAGCTCCAAATTGGGTGCAGATAAAATTTGCACTTTGAACAAATTAGCGACACCTCGGTTCGCGGAGCACGACTGCCGCCCCCCCGCTGCAACCGAAACTGAGAGGCGGGGTTTTTGGGGGCAGAAGTTGTTCCTGCGATTAAAATATTCATAAGTCGTGATTAGGGCTGGCTCGGGACAAACTGCCTTAATGGAAAGGTTATTGCCGAAAATCAGAGTGGGCTACTAAATGCGACCAAAAAAAAATTCATGTTGTAGAGATTTTATATTTATGTTTTCGAGGAGTTCTCAAAATCTTCTGGTTATAAGTATAATATATATGGTATAATATTGTTTTAACTTTAATAAATGCAAAATATACGCGAAATAAATGCAGCAAACTGGTAGAAATATGTGCTACTCCTTTTTACNTATTAAAAAAAAGATAATCATTATCCTGAAAACAATGCATTTTAGCCATACACTTTTGTAAATTGCACAGCCCCACAAAAACAAAGTGGGAGGTCCGAAAGACAAGATCGTGGTAGTTATATGTTTTGGGGTCGCTGAATCCGAATCCGGTGTTCGTATGACCCGATTAGCTTTATGTTAAGGTCAGCTCAAGGTCAAATGTAGAGAATTAATTGCCAACAAAGTAAACCTACAGGTCTATACGTTTTTGAGGTTACGGAATCTGAATTCGGTGTCCGTTTGATTCAGTCAGGTCTAGGTCAATGTCAGTTCAAGGTCAAATTTAGATAATCAATTGCAAATAAAGTAAACCTACATATTTATACGTTTTTGGGATAGCCGAATCCGAATCCGGTGTCCATTTGACCCGATTAGCTTTATATTAAGATCAGTTCAAGGTCAAATGTAGAGAATCAATTGCCAACAAAGTAAACCTACATATCCATACGTTTTTGGGATTACTGAATCGGTATTCGGTGTCCGCTTGATCCAGTCAGGTTTAGGTCAGTCAGTTCAAGGTCAAATGTAGATAATCAGTTGCAAACAAAGTAAACCCACATATCTGTACGTTTTTAGGGTCGCTGAATCTGATTCCGGGATCCATTTGACCCGTTCAGGTCTCTTAAATACTCTCAAGTTCTAATAGAGGAAAGATGAATGAACATACGAAAGATGTTTATAAAAATTTGATTGGTTTTGAACACCAAAGTGAAGAATTTTATTGGGTTTGAGGAGTTGGTTTCGCAAATAAACTAGACATAGCAGATAAAATATTTAGAGGGGGGAGAAACAAAGAGAAATTTTCTAATATGTAGTAATAATATTATCGCAGAAGAAATAATTAACAGCAATAATATCGCCGACATTTCGAGTAAAGTTAGTAAAGTAAACATAACTATAAATATAAACAAATAGTTACATTAAACCTTTAATATGTGGAATGCGTTCAATGAATGTTATATTTACTAAATAATGCATTTTTAATGTCATTTGGCTTGTCTCATTGCCTGCGTGCATTTATGAGTATTTACTGTATAAAATATAGACAAAAAACCAGTACGAGAAAGTTAACTTATCCCTCTTTATCCCCTTTCACAATTATAATATGAATGATTAATAGAAGGTGCCTATAATAAATTAAAATTACCTAAAACAAACCAAATTCCGCTTTGCTGCACTGCACTGCTAGGCAATTTGTCGACAACTGAAATTTATGACCCAATCGCCCACTGCGGCTGTGTGCGTACGCCATTTGCCGGTGCCCGCATCCTTCAACTGGGCGTATACATTTCTATGAGTGTACAACATGCTGGTTTCATATACTCCCTCCCTCCCTATTACACTTTACTATTTTTATATGCATTTCCTCGTCAAATCATAGTTTTAGCCCCGACGCTTCTCACTGCGAATCCGAATTAGCGCAATTTTCGCCCATTTGCATAACTCGCCATTAGATCCAACAAAACGGCTTAACAATTATCCTCACTAAAAGGAATCGGGCGGCGTGTTAAATTAAATAAAACACTCGCGGGATCGCATCGCCGCCTATCCGAATCTCCGCCGCCTGCAGCCGTCATCGGGCGACACTTTTATACGTACGCGCTAAGAAAAAAAAGTCGCCATTAATATTCATGCGCATAAATATTAAAACGACTTACTTAAGAGAGAAGAGAACGGGCGCTCTAGACTTCAAATGGAGTCGAGTGGGGGAGAGGGCTCTTTTCGAGCTCCAAATTGGGTGCAGATAAAATTTGCACTTTGAACAAATTAGCGACACCTCGGTTCGCGGAGCACGACTGCCGCCCCCCCGCTGCAACCGAAACTGAGAGGCGGGGTTTTTGGGGGCAGAAGTTGTTCCTGCGATTAAAATATTCATAAGTCGTGATTAGGGCTGGCTCGGGACAAACTGCCTTAATGGAAAGGTTATTGCCGAAAATCAGAGTGGGCTACTAAATGCGACCAAAAAAAAATTCATGTTGTAGAGATTTTATATTTATGTTTTTGGACCCTAAATATATTGTACATAAGGACCATACAGTCCTCTCTGTGGCTTTGCCACTTTAGATTCATACGGCGTTAATGGCGATGGCTAGTTTCCCGTTGCCTTTCGTATGCGTTCGTAACACAATTATTGTTAAAAACTAGAATTGGTTTAAAAAATATTTCACATCAATCAGATCAGTGAATATTTGTATTTCTTATTATGTAGGTACCTACGTTTTTTAAAACATCAAAAATTTATTTAAACATAAATCATTATTATTTACATTTAGTAACGTATTTACATATCAAAACTAGTTTTTATTTTTTAATTTTAAATTTTTTAAAGACAGTAGAATGTTTTTTAATGTTCGGCTGAAAAATATGATGACTTTAAAATAACACGTCGCAAGTCATACAAAAACAATATGTTTTTACATAGTTATTTTCTACCGTAGTATGGCCTTCAAACAGTTGGTTTGGATAAGTTATGATACAACTTACTAGGCTAATTCTGGGTTGTTCGCCCATGACAGCGTAAACAAAAATTTAAGCGCAGTTTAAAAATCGAATTATAGTTAGAATATTTATTTGATAAAGAAAAAGAATCTTAGAGTAGTATTTTGGGAGATAAGTACTAACGAGCGTTCAAATAAAAACGTGGTCAAATTGGTTCTGAAAATTTGGACGTAGTGCGTAGCGTATAGCAAATGAACTTAAACGTCATCTGTCAAAGCGCTATATCGCCGCTATCAATTTGAATATTTTCGTTTTAAAAAGCGTTTAAAATGGTGTTTTCTCAAGAACAAAAAGTGTTTATCATAGAGTCCTACTTTAGAAATGGACGCAAGATTGATGGAATATGGAAGTATTCTATTGAGGAATGTTTCATAGAATTTCAAAATCAATTTCCCGGCGTTGTTGAGTACAAAATTTTTCAAAGTGCAGTTCAGCGTTGTGTTAATGTTTTTCGTGAAACGGGCAGTGTAACAAGAAAAGAAGGAAGCGGCCGACATAAAAAACGGACTGAAGAATTAAAAGAAAATGTCCAACAAATAATGGAAAATGCGCCAAGAACTTCTGTACGTTTTTTATCACAAATTGTGGGAGTATCAGTCGGTACCTGCCACACAGTGTTAAAAAAATATTTGCGTTTGTTCTCCTATCGTTTAACTTGTCAGCAAGAACTTCATGAAGTTGATTTTCCGCGACGGGCTGTATTTTGTGAACGGTTTTTAAACAACTACGGTGAACTTCATAATATCACCTTATTTTCTGATCAAGCCTGGTTTCATTTAAGTGGTTACGTAAACTCACAGAATATGAGAATGTGGTCTTCTGAAAAACCAGATAACTTTTTTGTCGAGGGCCCCTACTTACACGCTCAAAAAATTGGAGTTTGGTGTGCTCTCAATCGAAGGAGGATTTATGGACCTATTTTTTTTAATGGTACTCTTACTGCGCAAAGGTATAGAGAAGAAATTATCGCTCCTTTTGTTAACCAGCTGGAAGAAAACGAAATTACAAACTTTTACTTTCAACAAGATGGCGCAAGGGCACATACGGCAGGCGAGACGATGAATATGTTGAGGGAAGTTTTCCAAAATCGACTAATAAGTCTCAATGCCGAACATGAATTTCCACCGAGGTCATGTGATATTACGCCGTTTGATTTCTTTTTGTGGCCTTACCTTAAAAACACTATTTTTGAACTGCCTATTCCTGATTTAAACCATCTGCAGGCTCGACTTATAGACAAGATTCGTGAAATTAACAATACCCCGAGCATCTTAGAAAATGTCTTTAATTCTATGAGGAACAGGTGTGAAAAGTACTTGGAACAAGGAGGGGGACACTTTCAGCAGCTGCTTTAATTTATTGTTATAACAAGGAGGGGGACACTTTCCGCAGCTCCTTTAATTGTTTGTTATTGTTATCACGATTATTCTTTAAAATAAAGTTATATAGTCATCAACGTTATTGAAACTGACAGCTGCTATACAGCTCGTTGAGAAATGAGGTTAAGTTGGTCGCTATAAGCTACTCCCTACGTCCAATGTGTCAGAGCCAACTTCGACCACTATTTTATTTGAACGCTCGTTATTACCTAAAAAAAAACTGACCCCCACTTAAATTCACACCATGTATATCATAGTATCCAGAAAAATTAAATTGCAGATATCGTCAAATATACAGAGTTGCAAGAAAATTTACGAAACCTCCAGTCTCCACAATGTTTCTCTAGATAGAAATGCAAAACCGAGGTAGAATGTTGTGTGAATTGCCCTGTACATTAACCTCTCATCTCAAATTAACGTCCTATATCGTCCGGTAATAGCACGGGATAGTTCCAAATCGCCTTCAAACGAATTACGGGTCTCACTGAAATATTTATCCAAAACGGCAAAGTGGACGAAGTTTATGAAACAGAGCCCCAAGTCCCGGTAGCTCCGACACCGACTCTATGTCCGCATTAGTACCGCTCTAACGCCCACTGGCTCGCCATGTTTTATTCATCCGCCACACGCCCTAAATTATCAAGTTAGTTTGACTAATTCCGCTAAAATCCCCGTTCACGCAAAAATAACTCTCGAGGAAAAGTAATTAGACAAACACGTACGAAGGTTCTGAAAAGTTATTTTAGGTTACTCTTTAGAATAACGTTTTAATCAATAGCACCTATTGATTAATTTTTACCTACCTAATAGTTAAAAGTTTATACAGAATCGCTGATATGTATGGAAACGGTCGATTGTCACCTAAAGTACCGAAAAATCAGAAGACACAAACGTTTTAGGGTTTCTAAGATCTATTACAATAAAGAAAAATTAAGTATACTTACAGCATCAATCAAAAAGTCATGATGAAATAAAGTTGATTTTTCTTTAATGGAACACCTTGTATATTATTCCATATTTTTTTCTATATTCTATACAAAATTCATATTCATTGGTAACAAAATGCTTGTCCAAACTGTAATAACGCATTTAATTGAATTAATTAACAATTAACAAAAAAGATGCTGTATGTTTTCGAAAGCGCTTCATTTTCGAGATACACGATGTGCAAAATTAATACACAGTTTTGGTTTATATCAATTTGCAGAAAACAGTTGCGGAAAAATATGTACCTAAACAAGATTTTACTTCAATCATGGATGACGTGGTTATTTTAATTATTATTGTTATCATTATTAAAAAAAAGATAATCATTATCCTGAAAACAATGCATTTTAGCCATACACTTTTGTAAATTGCACAGCCCCACAAAAACAAAGTGGGAGGTCCGAAAGACAAGATCGTGGTAGTTATATGTTTTGGGGTCGCTGAATCCGAATCCGGTGTTCGTATGACCCGATTAGCTTTATGTTAAGGTCAGCTCAAGGTCAAATGTAGNTATCGTCAAATATACAGAGTTGCAAGAAAATTTACGAAACCTCCAGTCTCCACAATGTTTCTCTAGATAGAAATGCAAAACCGAGGTAGAATGTTGTGTGAATTGCCCTGTACATTAACCTCTCATCTCAAATTAACGTCCTATATCGTCCGGTAATAGCACGGGATAGTTCCAAATCGCCTTCAAACGAATTACGGGTCTCACTGAAATATTTATCCAAAACGGCAAAGTGGACGAAGTTTATGAAACAGAGCCCCAAGTCCCGGTAGCTCCGACACCGACTCTATGTCCGCATTAGTACCGCTCTAACGCCCACTGGCTCGCCATGTTTTATTCATCCGCCACACGCCCTAAATTATCAAGTTAGTTTGACTAATTCCGCTAAAATCCCCGTTCACGCAAAAATAACTCTCGAGGAAAAGTAATTAGACAAACACGTACGAAGGTGCTGAAAAGTTGTTTTAGGTTACTCTTTAGAAGAACACCTATTAATTAATTTTTGTCTGTCTAATAGTTAAAAGTTTATACAGGGTCGCTGATATGTATGGAAACGTTTTAGGGTTTTTTAAGATCTATTACAATAAAGAAAAATTAAGTATAAATACAGGATCAATCAAAAAGTCATGACGAAACAAAGTTGCTTTTTCTTTAATCCTGTATATTATTCCATATTTTTTCTACAATCTAAACAAAATTCATATTCATTGATAACAAAATGCTTGTCCAAACTGTAATAACGCATTTAATTTGATTAATTTAATTAATATATTAATAAAAAAGATGCTACATGTGTTCGAAAGCGCTTCATTTTCGAGAACACAATGTGCAAAATTAATGGAAAGGTATGGTTTATATCAATTTGCAGAAAACAGTTGCGGAAAAGTATGCACCTAAACAAGATTTTACTTTAATTATGGATGACGNATAACATTAATCGAATATACTCCAGAACTTCATAGATGTATATTTTATAAAAATGACATTTAAAGTCACAAAGATCTCTTGAGTGTTACTTCTAATTTTTAATTTTATTTAAGTGAGTGTAAATCTTACCCTCTAACGTACAGGGTGATTCACTACATTTTGACCCCCTTTAACTTTTTTGTTTTAAGAGTTATAAAAAAATGTAAAATACAAAAGTTACACAATTTTTTATGAAGTTTTCGAAAATGATAGTAGAAAAACAAATGAAGTTCAAACAGAATGGCCGCGGATGTTAACTTTGTTAAGTTAAATGGAACACCCTGTATATTTTTACATATTTGGATAGAACGTTCCCTGTCGAGCATAGTCATATATGGTTTGTTGGATCCATCTCTAACAATAAGCGAGATAATATTAAAAAACGAAAAGAAGGTTTTTTAATTAAGAAAATAAGATATTTTGTAATAATTGTTGAACGCCTTTCAGTCATTTCTGCCTTTTCTCCAATTACGTAAGGATTTAGATTTATTTGTAACGTATTTTGACACATCGAACATTGATATAGTCCAAAATGGGTATAAATATTTCACTAATTAGACCGTGAGAGGCCAATTTACTCATGGACAATGTTGGTAGGCCCTGACAGGTAATATTATGACAACATTGTTATTGTTTGACAGTTTGTATTATGATTTAATTAAAATGGGTTATACAGAAGTAGAAAATTAAAATATTATAGGAATTAAGATAGAGTAGTTAAGATATTATCCATACTTTATTTTAATTCCTAATAATATTTCAATTTTCTATTTCTGTGTAACCCATTTTAATTAAATAATAATACAAACTGTCAAACAATAACAATATTATCATGATATTACTACCTGTCACTGTCACCACCTACTATATAACATTGTCCATGAGTAATGGAGCCTCACACGGTCTAATTAGTGAGATTTAGTTAAAATACCTATAGGCATTTTGGACTATGTATATTAATGTCGGAAAAAATATTACAACTAAATCTAAATCCTTACGTAATTGGAAAAAAGGCAGAAATGTCTGAAAGAGGTCTAACAATTACAAGATGCCTTATTTTCTTAATACAAAAAACATCTTTTCGTTTTTTAATATTATCTCGCTTATTGTTAGAGATGGACCTAACAAATCCTATAGGGCTATGCTCGACAAAGAACGTTCTATCCAAATATGTAAAAATAGACAGGGTGTTCCATTTAAATTAACAAAGTTAATATCCGCGGCCATTTTGTTTGAACTTCATTTGTTTTTCGAAAATTTCATAAAAAATCGTGCAACTTTTGTATTTCACATTTTTTTATAACTCTTAAAACAAAAAAGTTAAAGGGGGTCAAAATATAGTGAATCAGTCTGTACAACATCGAATAGCTACCACAAAATCTCATTCAATATTTTTTTAGATTAGAGTAATAATAATTTTTTATATACTAGATCAAAAAATGAGATGTAATAAAAGTATATTAGAAGTGCATTAGTATCAGATGATCTTAAATATTCTAAAATAAATAACCTTGCGGATCATACGTTATTTCAAAATGATCTTGATACATTCTATAGCTACTGCTTGTTGAATAAACTACATTTAAATTTCAAGAAATGTCGTTCTATTTGTTTTACTCGCAATAAAAATTTATTTAGATTTGACTATAACTTCAATAACGAAAGGCTTTCTTACTTACAGCAGATAAAAGACCTAGGTGTTATTTTTGATAGAAAATTAACTTTCTCCCCACATATAAATTACATTGCATTGAAAAGTAGTAAGATGTTAGGGTTTATCATTAGAGTATCTAAGGATTTTAGAAGGGTAAATCATTATATTTTGCTTATGTCTATAGTCTATAGTATGTGTACCCAGTATGTGGTTCATAACTCCCTTCTTGAAACTATTGAATCAAAACAAATTTCTGAGATACCTAAATTTTAAAGTGACTGGGGTATATACTTTCCAGAATTCGGCTTTTCTACAACAACCATTTAAAATTGGATATTTAGAAAATAAGAGAAATCAGAATATTTTTATTTAAACTTCTGAATAATCTAATTGACTCTCCTAACTTATTAAATCTTGTAAATATTTATGTACCACCCAGAAATTTTAGAGTTAATACATTATTTCAAGAGTCATTTATCACACTAACTCTGGACAAAATTCGCTGTTGAACAGGATCTTCAGAACTTAGAACAGTTTATTTTCCAATATAGATATATTTAGCGTATCACTAGCTAGTTTTAAGACAGCACTAAAACAAATAACATTCTGTTAGTACAGATAATTACATTATTGTTATTTATTGTATTTCATTAGTGAATTTATACTGTAATCATACTATATGTATGTGTACAGGTGTGTGTGTGTGTGTGTGTGTGTTAGGTTTGGTCGTTAATCAATTATATTTAGTGAACATTGTTTTGGGCTCTTAGCCAGCCTATCTATGTTCCGTTTTCTAAATAAATAAATAACCTATATTGTACGTTACAGATACGTAAGTAAAACAATTTACCTATCAGTTTATTTAACCAAACATGAATCGAGTCCAATATATTATTGTTTTTAGGCATTGTAATCAAACCACTGCATTTAAACATAATTTTCACCAAAATAACCGGAATAACAAACACTTGTCCAGCACTACATGCCATACACCACGCCACGAGATGACCTAATGGGGACGATGGGAATAGACAAAGACAACGTACGACAACCATAGAATGGAGTGAGTCACCCAATAATGAGAACATTTACTTCGATTTAGCTACAAGTGCACCAAATACGAATTTATCCGCAGAATTTATTTAACGAGTACCTATATTTGAGTGAAAGTACTCAGTTTTAGTTCAAATATTGTCATAAATGAGTAAAATTATTTAAATGGGCAATATTGAATGAAAATGTACTCAATAATTTCACTCAATGGATTCACACCGTACCTTTATTGCTTTCTTTCACCGATTTTTTTACAGTACACGGGAATACATAGGTCAGACCACGATTTTCAGTCGCTGTTAAATCGTACCTGGATCATATAAACTAATTTATTAATTTTGTGGATTTGTTTGAAGTTATGAAGGATTTGTGACTTTATGGGCTGACTTCGTATTCGTGTTCGGCTGGCCAAGATACATGGAATAAGTATAAAGATCTGATCACTAGTTTCAGCTGCTGATAAATCATACCTGGATTTGAAATGCTGATTTGTCGATTTTGTGTTTTTTTCAAGCATTTTTTGATATTAGAAAATTCTGGTGGTTCGCTGGGGTAATTCTGACATCGGATTCGAATTCAGCGGTCAAAATACATGGGAATAATATATTCTGGTCATTTGTACAATACTTTTTTGTGAAGCTGGGTAATTACTTGAACTTCAGATATATTACGAATGTCCTTTTGCGGTAACGAGCACATAAAATTATTAATATTGAGATAGTTCTATAGGTTTAGGATTGCGCCTCGCATTGGGTAACATTCTAGAGAATCACTGATTGCTGTTAAACATCTATGATTAAAATAAATGTATTCAAAGCTAATTCTATTATAATCGTCCTGGTCTTTGTCTATCACAGGCGCCGGCGGATGGAAATGATGTCACGACTAACAAATAAAACACGCTATCTGACATAATTACGCATTTAATATGCATACCTTAACCCGATACGATGGAACGTTAATTTGTATGTTAAACTAAATATCCGTTTGCACCGGAATCGCCTTAGCGCAGCACAGAGGGCGCTTCTCATAGCACACAATACGTTTAATTAAAATTAAGTGTTAAAAAACCAACAATGCTGGCGATGACGGCGCAGAAATTCTGAATGCGAAAACATTTACAATACAAAGTCACTTTTTGAAGCACAATTAATTATTTTTCATGGTGTTTGAGTGTTGTGAATAATAAAACACTTCCTCCCTATTTTCTGTGTTCACTACAATTTACTTTCGCTGTTGGGCGAACTGATGGGGATATTATGAACCCTTCAGACTTCAAACCGTGATGAACTTCTAAACTCTGCGATCCATAGAGTGCCGTGACTTGCAGTATTTACACTAGTTTTACCAACTGTTAAACGCTTTTTGATGTACCTATATTTTTAAACGTTATTTTTTCGATTGTGCGACGCTTGCACCCTTTACCCTATGGCAGAAAAAGGCCAAAAAAATAAATGGGAAGGAACTGACTCGGCATAAGGTCTGATTTGCAGATATAGGTACAGGGTGTTCTCTTATATTTTGACATCTTTGTAGAGAATTTATTGTGGATAAAATACATACAAAAACTCTTTCTCACATCATTGAAATAAATAAATGAACATCAAAAAATGTAGAACAAAACATTTAAAGTTTTTTGAATACTTATCTTAAATATTTTCTTAGGATTATGGTACTACGCGGGTTTAATAAATATGTCACTAATAATAGCAAATGCTTGACCAAAAATTCATCTCGTCCCGAGATTTAAATGCGCAATGACAGGGTTACCAGGCTAGCACCGGGGCTCATTCTCTATCTAAACCTCAAACGGTCATTAAATAGGATCAAATACAGATTAGAGAGTACTTCGAAATCGGTATAAAAGACAAACAAAGGTAATCTGTTCATATATTTAAATACATAATATAAAGAACTAAGCAGTATGTACCAGGTTCGGTCGCTACGCAGCAACTCGGCATTGAAATATTTGAAAAACTTGTTCCCATATTTATTTAGCCATACCCATATACAGGTCTGATCGAACTAAACGTGGAGGTAATAGAAATGTATACGCCCAGTTGAAGAATTCGCGCGCAGGCAGACGGTGCACAAACACCGCACTGGACGACTGGGCCATAAATTTCAGTTGTTGACAAATTGCCTAGCAATGCAATGCAGCAATGAGGAATTATTTTATTGTTGATTATTTTTATTTAGTAACTTTTCTAGTCTAAACTAATCACCTTTCCTCATCCTTTCCTGGCAAGGATATGTTCATACCTTCCCATTGGTCTTGCCGAGCAGTAATATATTTTAATGAAAATAAAATCATTCTCAAAATTTTAAGCTGAACGACCAAAAATGTTTTAAACAAAACCAAATTTCTAAATTAACTCGTCTGATTCTTTTGTTAAATAAAAGTGATAAAAATAAACAAATAACTAATCATTCGTCGGTTCAACTTTTGATTTGACAGGAAATTAATTTCATAAGTACTTATTTTTGACTAGCCTTGTATATTTTATTTATATCAAATAAGATTATTATATAATTATATGCCAATCTATTGCTATTTTATAAGAGATAAAAAGACGTATTCGTTGATACACAGTAAATTTTGGAAAACTAATAAATAACAATAAAAAGAAAATTATGGATTATCCTGTATAGTAATTTCATATGAATGAATAAATTCAGTCAAATTATTTAGAAAAATTAATAATCATTTTATATTATACGTAATTCAACTTTCCAATTTATTTATATATTATATATATTATATATTATATTATTTATATGGTAAATTAAATTCATCATAATTGTTAATAAAATAAGTTTTGATAATAATCTACCACATCATTTTAAATTTTGCCTAAAATTGTCTGATGTTGAGTAAAATTTCATTAGTTTAATTAGTTTTCAAGTTTTACTCTATTTTAAAGGTAAATTAATTAAAACAAAAACAAAATTTTTACCTAAAAAAATTTTATGAAATGAAGTCAAGCAACGTTCTTCGATACCAGGATATTTAGTTTTGCAAAATATATCTAAACACACAGACTCCCAACTACTATATGGGCTATATGATTTAATTTTTGCATTTTTCGTGAAATGTATTAATGAAACTACAACACTTCGTAACTTTTAAACGAATTGACCAAAGAGTGACCGCAGAAAATTTGTGATTTTCGCCCGTTTTTTCACAATTCGCAGAGAATTAAAAAATTACATAAAAATATGTTTTTGGTCGCAAATTACTTGTCGTAATAAACTGAAATGAGCATAGCTTTACGCATACTTACGGCTAGAAAATATGCAAAAAAATGAAGAATTTGAATATTACCAATTGATATAAAAACTATTAGCATGTGAATTATTCTATTGAATGAATATATTTTTTTTTGAAATTTTTACAATTATTATTTCTGATATTATCTATTTTTGGGGATGATTCCACCCCCTGAGCGCACTTAAAGATGGATTTTCTAATTCAACATGCTTATTTCAATCATGAGAATAAATATTTCTTTGTATCAAGAATCATTCGATAGAAACATTCACATGCTAATAGTTTATATATTTATTGATAATATTTAATACTTCATTTTGGGCGTCTTTTCAACCCCTAAATAGTTGTGATTTTTGAAAATTTTCAAAAAACTAAAAGCTATACTCATCTTAATTTTTTACGACGAGTAATTTGAGGCCAAAAACATATTTTTATCTATTTTCTTTAGTTCTCTGCGAATTATGAAAAAACCGGCAATTTTTGCGGTTACTCTTTCAAAAACGGAGCACCAGTATATAGAAAATCAAAAACCCTTCCAATGACGTATCACTTGACGCCCATTCCCATTTGAAAAATTTTGGGGGATGGCATCCCCGCATAGGAGGGTGAAATTTCACGTCAAAAGTTGTCCCCTTCACAAACAAAATCGACGTGTTTCAATGTTTTTTCAATAAGATCTTTTTTTGGCAGTTATGCTCGGGTACGTTTTGGATGGGCCACACTGTATAAACTTCAACCTTTTTGAAAAAATGACGTTTTAAAATAATAATTTTAATAGTGTTGAATATATCAGATCAATATGAAATGCTTTCGAAATTCACCCATGTTTCGAAACGAATTCTACAACTTATCAAAAAACTATCCACGGGGCACAAATCCCGTTAAAATTACCAGAATTATAAGCAAATAGCTGCAAACTACCTTCAACGAAGCAGGAAACCGCCCCCGATAGCACAGGGAGGCGCGAAAGTAATCGCCACCATTTCGTCCTTTAAAATAAGTTTCAGCTCAACAACTCTTGGGAGAAGGCCACTATCCCCAGAAGAACATCGTTCCAAAATGCCTATTTCCAGTTTCTAACGCGGATCTCGCTACAGGACCCTATGCAGAGCCAGTGTAGAGAGCGTTCGAACATCCACCCAGATCGTCTGCAATTTAATAACCAGTGTTGGAACCAGGCTACTACTAGCAATACGCTTGAAACTATTTCATGTTTATTTTTTATATACAAATGAAAATTTCAATAAAGCCCATAAAGGTACGGAGGTGCACAGCCACCTTTATACGCCAAGGGATAATCATGACAATACCTTTAAAATAATAACAAAATATTTGTTTAAAAAAATAGTTTTAATTTTTTATGTTTTTGTTAAATATTCCAAAAGTTTGTGTTATTGAATTGTAATAACACACCTGTAGTCAAATAAAATATCACTTTTAAGGGGCTCAGCATCCTAGAAATACATTTTAAATTGTTTAATCATAGCTAAAATTGTTCTTATTTTAACTAATAACGCTATTTTTAGTGCCGTATCTGAAATGAATTAAATACAAACAATGAAGTAGGTAATTATGTACTCTTTCTACATGATGAGTATTTTTCATTCATTCACATCTTAGCGTCTATTGCAATAAATACCACATTGAGAGGAAAAGCAATAATTTTTTCCATTGTTACTCCTAACAGGAAATTCTTTGCCGCTAATGATTTAAGATTACAAGCTATATCTATTTGTTTATACTCGGAACACACCCAGACGTACACGTTCATTACCACATCCATTATAGATAAATAGTAGTAGTAAATGACATGTATTTAGAGAAAAAATGGCGGAGAATAATTCATAAAGAGCACTATGCTACTGTTTAATTAACAATTCCAAAAAGGAAGCAGTTGGCGACGTTGATCAGGCAAACTGCGTAACGTGCTTTTATACGCACAACCAGAAAAAAAATTATACGAATCCCAGCAGTGGCTTATGTGTTATTGAAAAAAAATGACCAGGTTTGGCCGACGAAAGAGTAAGACATGATAATTTGAAAATTACCCTCATATGAGAAGGTTTCTTTGCAATTATTTAACAACGCATTATTTAGAAGTATACAGTACTACAGGATTACTCCAACCAGGTATGATAAAAAAAAAACATATTTGATATGGTTAGAGATGGGAACGTGGACAACATACGCATAGTTTAGTGTGATTCAAAATTTTCGGTCGTGTACCACACCACCACCACCAAAAAACACTTATACTGTTATGAAGTTATTGAGAGTTGTACATGTCAATGAAAAAGTAATATGCAATCTGCAGGATGTACCACAAATGACTACCAAAATTTAAATTACGGTGGTTTTTCCAGACTAGCCCGAGAACAAGAAGGGCAGGTCAATTTTCTAAAAAATCTTGTCAAATGAGCAATATTCTTCGTCAACCAGAAATGAAAAAGATATCTAACCCCACAGATGCCAACAAAAACCGTCCCATTGAACTGTGTTGCTAAAAAAAAACAAGAATTACCGTAATTATTTTATTATTGTCGCATGTACCCTGAATATTACCCACAACCCAGAAGTAAAATAAGATTTCTGCACATACATGCTCCTGATCAATGATTACGTCGCTTGAAATTGGTGAAGTGTTCTATTGAATTTTAAAACTAACTTAGAGTAAGTTACCAAATTACTCGTTACTATTGTAACAAAAGCCGCGACGCGTAGTAATTTATTTGTTAGTTCTCGGAACGGATGGGCCAAAAAAGTAAAATACTTCAGTCAACACTAATTTTATCGAAAAAGTTAGGAGTTTTCAAGTACGTTTAGCGACGCCACAAGGCCGCCCTTAGGAGAAGGCCCCATGAAATTTAGCAATACATTTTTTGAACAAGTTCACTTAGACCGTCGGGGCCATGTGTTGAGCATCTGGTATAAAGACAAAAATCGAAAGGCATTCGAAAGAACACGTAGGAATTCCAAGATATTTAAGGTTGTTAGAATGTTGTCAAGAAAATAATAATAGGTCAAATAGCTGGTTTTTTGGCGGATTTTCCAAGCTATAAGGATAGATTAAATGAGGTTGACTAATCCGTCCCGTATTGCTATGAGGAGTCACAAGAGGAAGGTATAGGGTTCTTTGTAAGTTTAGTCTCAAAATTATTTAGACAGTTGTAAAATCAGTCAATTAGATAACTATTAACGTGGCATAGTTATGCCAAAGCGTCCCGATATTCAGGGTTCCCGCCAGTAAGATAAGAACATAAATGTCTGGACCCAAGAAATGGGTGTGTCGAAGCGAGGTGTCGAATTCAGGAGAGATCTCCGAAAAAACAGGCAGTTTTTCCTTGGGTTCCACATTGAGCAGTCTACTTAGTTTTAGAGTATCGGGTTAATTTAATAATGGATAAAGTCATTCCAAATTTTGCTATGGTTCGGCGCATTCCCTGAATCTCGGTACGCTGCCGCGTGTCGATAAATTAATAATGTTGTTCGAGCCCGTTGTGTCGTTATTTTGTTTGTCTTGTTTTTATTGCTATTAAAACCCTTCCTGGAAGTTTTGGTTATTCTTTCTTGTTCTTCCAACTTAAGTGTCACCCTATACAACCAACCACTGGATTACCTTGTACATTAGCGACATACGGTAAGTGTCTGATATTCATTCTCTAAACGTACAACATTTCTAAGTTCCCACGTATTAATTAAAGTATAATGATAATTATAAACTCCCTTTCGAGAATTAAATAGTAGACTCTTTTACAAGTTAATACCGTTATGATACTGGTCATAACGGTAGATAGATAAATGAAGAAATAACCTCTCAGGATACACTATTGTACACCTAACTGTGGTTGGTAAATAGGATTATTGAAACTTATATTACTGTCACAACACAACTAAACATATTATTGTACTCTGTGGTGCAGATAGCTGTCACAAGTAAACATGTAGCTATAATAAGCGAACTCTCTCATTTCCCTGCCCATTTGTGTCACGAACAAAGGCGAAGTGTTCCGATGCCATACATCGTAAACATAATTTTAAGTTTACGTCTAAATCATTGTGCTGGTGTAGTGTACTTCTTTTGTGAGTGTGTAGTTGTGAATATTATGAATACTAATGCGGTGTGTCGTTTACTAAGATATAATTGTTATGCCTCTGCTTGTTGCATCATCTGTCTTTGGTAAAAAAAAATATTACAGTGTTTTGTGTATCTTACTGGAATATATGACAAAGATATATTTTAAATTTTTCGCATAACCTTATATTCCATATTCTATTATACAATATATTTTTCGCTAGTAGGCCCTATGACTTTATGATTTTTGTAATGTAAAAGGTATGTAAATATGAAGTTATGTTGTATGACATTCTATTCCATGATTAATGAATTATTGATTTAAAAAATAACTATTACCTTATCAAAAATATCACATCATGATTTATGTGAAACATACACTGAGCTAATAGTTTAATACTCGGTTTAATAGGATTTCAATGAAAAATTTAACATTCACTTTTTGCTGTGCACCTAAACCATTTATTACGGTATTTTCAATTGATTTTACTTTTCTATGGGAATCCTCATCCAGAAATCATTCATTCTATTCTTGATGGAAGCACAATGATAATTGTCAAGCCACGGGCGCCAACACATGAGTTGCCCCTTAAACACGAAATACTCCAGTCGGGGCTTCTTTGTTGGAGAATGATATGCACAATTCTGCAAACCGTTCTCTTTAAACTGTAAATAGACGTGTAAACATATATAAATCAATCTTTCGTTCAGCAGTCTATTTCTCAAATCAGCACTGACAGTGGCGTACGGGAGACATCCAAGATGAATAATTTGGCCAGTAGCGATTTAATTCACCTGTTTATCAATTTTAACGCCTATTCTCGCAGAAAGGAGTAATATTCCTTTGAATTCATTTCTGGATTTTCATCTTATGCGAAGTAATCAAATTTTCAGTTACCCAAGAATATTTTAACGCTGTTCTTAAATGTAACAATATTAATTTGATTTAATATTTGAAGTTCCAACATAATTTTATTTAAGTATATATATAGTTTTTGTCGATAATTTTGGAAAATATAACCAAATTCGCAACAATATCTCCTCACTGTATTAGTTATATAAGTTTTCTCCGGGATATAAGAAAGAAAGGCCTATTTTTACCTGTTATGGAAAGTCTATCGTATTTTATACATTGCTTTTTAAGTCGCAAGAAAATTTCCACTAACTTTATGTGAACTGCCAACCCTGTACGTATATGAATAATCTTTCAAAGATTTTCTGAATCCCCAGTTCTGCGCCAATGGAAGTGGGGATCCGGCCAACTGCGTTTCAATTAATTTATGGATTTAAATTTCTTAAAATGATGAATCGTCCCGGTTATTTGAATTTCAAATAAATATTTAGCCGGGAGGAACAACAATAGGTCTAATGGTTTTCTAAAAGAGTTTTAAAGGTCTTCCAAATACGTGATATATGGCCAATGGTTCCATGTCATGATACGATGAATTCAGGGAGCATATATCATGTATCCTGAAGTTCTAAATAGTTTTCATTCGACCACGCTTTGACATAGTTTCGTGCAAGGTCAAGAAAAACAGGACGTTATTTCGTGGAAGTTTGTATTTCTTCAGCTATTCAATAAACTAATTTGTAATTTGGATGAAAGGAAATATTAACAATAAAGAAAGAAGAAAACTTTTAATTCTGTAAAAGTCTGTTAATAGAGGCTCAAGATGACTTTAGTTACAGCTTTAAACAGAAACTGGTGAGAATTTCGTTGCTTGACCAGTCCTATCTGTGGAGGGTTGGGTGATAGGTTCAATGTCCTCGGAAAAGCTCTATGTGAGTTCTTTTGGAGTTTTTTCGAACTCTACCGACGGGCAACTAAATATGGGTCAAATTTGAAGACGCTTGAAGTCTATTACATGGTAATGCACAGAAATATTTTAGTCATAAATCCTTTAAACATAAACACGACCTAAACTTAAAAATGCTTATACCAAAATGGGATAAGATTGGTAGAACAAAAAACGGAGAAAATCTAAAAATCTGTTAAGAAAAAAAGAAACATCTATAAAAAAACATTAGAGCAAACAAGTATAACGTTTTAGAAGTAACAGAATTAAAATCCTCTATTAAGAAATAATGAAGGAATGAAAGAGACATCAACTCAAACCAAATTACTATAAAGATAAATAACTAAAAAATCATTTTTGAAGGAGAAGAAACGCTGGAAAGAATATTTTGATCAACTGTTGGATGGAGAGAACGATATTGAACAAGGAAGCGAAGAACATAGAATCAACGTAGAAGAAAAAATATTGTACCTAACAGAGTTAATATTAAAGAAATAATTTTAAAATTGAAAAATAACAAAAGCCCAGGAATATAACAACGGAATTATTTAAATTTGGAGAACAAAAACTTACTAGCCAAGTACTAGAAGTGATAAAAAAAAATTAGGAAAAGGAGTAATTACCAAAGAAAAGCAGAAAAATTAGGGGAAAAGATTTTTCCGCCACAAAAAAGTTTTGGCAGTTTAAATGCGTCCTAATAGTCGCTTGTGGCGTCCTCTAGAATATACAGTGAAATCGTCGATAAATTCGAATTTCTCATCCCAAAAAACCCCCGGATACGAAATTTCACGAAATTAGCTCGAAGTACCTAGTCGAAAAGTTAAAGAAAATGGATTTTTCAACTTTGACATCTTGTGGCTCCGTTATTGTCAATTTTTGGACTAAGGCAAGTTTAGTTAAATCGACTTTTCAGCCGTACTATACAGGGTGTCGCAGAATAACGTGTACAGCGGAAGACCACAGATTCGTGGACTCAAAATAGGCAGATTTAAGTTAATTCACCTACCTAATCCAAAATCGCTTCGTTTAACCGCTAGACAGACTATATTTTTCGGGTGTGGACTTTTGTTTTCAATCTACAAATTTTGGTGTTATACAGAGTGTTTTTTAAAACTCACAACTCCTACAAAATTGATGTATGTTGATAATAACAGGTTCATAACTTTTTTTTCTTTCGGACAATAATGACAACTATTTTTTATTTGATAGGTGATACCATTTGGAAGTTCTTGGGCCTCTTATAGAATTTTGATTAAATTAACGATTTAGGTACAAAAAAAATATATTTAAATGTTTACGTTATCTTGCGAACCATATTACAATACTTAACAAAGAACTAGTAGTCACTAATTTTGTAGGTTGCCTGTAATTTCAGTTTGATCTTGAAGTCATTGTACCTGCCAATTCTTAATGAGTGTTTACTACGATAAGATAATATACTACATGTTACTTCATTTTTCGATATGAATACTATACATACATAGGATGAATTAAGAGTTATTTACAACGTGTCTAATTTTATTGAAATAATTCGTAAAAACAATCAAATAGAATAAAATATGCTGGAGATAAAAGTAAGAAAGTTGATGTTATTAAAATTAGTACAACTTATTATAAAAACTGTTACAACAAAGGTTAATTCGGCGAAGAAAGTTAAATGACACCCTTTGCAGTTCTTAAGAGCTATTTTTAAAAACATTTATGGTATTTTAGCCAATTATAATGCTATCAATGATCCTAGACCACACATTGCTGCGAAATTCATGCTGATAATGTTTCACTTTGATAGCATATGGATTTTCTTGAGCATACACATGTTCATTGTGAATATTTATTATGCCGCTTCTGGTAAAAATAGAATTGGCAGGTACAATGATTTAAAGATCAAACTGAAATTCCAATGCACCTACAAAATCAGAGCCTACTAGCACTTTGTTAACTATTGTAGTATGGGTGGCAAGATAATGTATACATTTAAAATTTATTTTTTATAATACGTATTCGAGTTATTTAACAAAATTCAAAAAATTTTCTCGAACTTTAAGGTCATCTAGCAGCCAAACGAAGCGATTTCAGATATAGGTGGATTAGCCTAAATCTGCCTATTTTGTGTCCACGAATCTGTGGTTGTATACGGTATTCTGGGGCCGAGTTCACGTTCCAGGTGGGATATCTCGTCTCCCCGGAAAAGTTCGGAATAGATAATTGAATTGAACGACAGCCGGTAACGAATCCGGCCGGCGCTTCGTAATAACTATCGGGTTCGATGACTATCGCCTTGATTAACTCAATGGGAAGTTCGTTAATTACAATTGAAGGTGCAGGCGGCTACGCGATAAACCAATTAAAATCAGCGGAACACATTTCAATTTGGACGACAGCGCGCTGTCTACGGCTCCGTCTCTAATCGAGTTTCACTGAGCGCCTTTGAGCCCTAATTAATGATATAAAGACGAGGCTTTGATAATAATACCGCCGCCACCGCCGCCGCAGCATTGTTTGATATCCAGCCGGAGCACAATCGGTTTGACAATAAAATATTTATCTTTTCTTTCACGGGGCTGCCAAGCTTTCTTTGGCGAGAGGCCTTTATTGTTCCCTGCCCTGGCAAGGACGAGCCCGGAAGCCAATCTTCCGGAAATAGTCATCAAAGTGGAAGCGTTCCAATCTCTCTTGAAACGGCGATGGAATTAATAGAAAGCGAATTTGACTTTGCATCGCTCTTGACAGCAAACAGTTCTTCAAAGATACAAAATATTCAATTGATTACAAAGTAGAAACAAATGGAATAACAACAGAAAAGTAAGTATCGTAATAAGTACTAATGATCTTCAAAGAGATATATGTACTCTTGAGGCATTTTGGACGTTCAAAAATATTTAAAAGTAAATTTGAAAGTGAGAATGTCGTCCACTGATCGAACTTTAACTAATAAGAACACGAACTAGATTTTTGTCATTCGTATACAACATTACATTTTATTATATGTTACATTAATTGCACACTAAAAATATTTTCAATTAGAGCGACTAGTAATTTGAAAATTATGGAAATTTAACCTTCGAAGTTAAGTGTAATTTTTTAAAATTATTGTGTCGTACCGGTGTCGAAATGAGTTGATCATACTAAGATTTTTTTAAAGTAAATCATCACCTCCAAACCTACGCAGCTGAAAGAATCCCATACCATACCAACATGATCAAAGACAATGAGAAGCAACTAGAGGAATTTGAGAAGAGTCTTCTAGAAGTACATTTTCTGCTTTTCCGCAACTTAGACAAGGTAGCTAAAACGTGGACATGTTGACTAGAGAGAAGACATTATGCCGTTTCTTAAAAAAACATCCTACCTAGTTTCTGCACATCTAGATCTAGACCAGACCCTACAAATGTGCTTGTCAAAAGCCTACACTTCGCCATAACACCCAGGACAATTCCAAAAGAGGAAATCATCAATATCCTGGAAACCATATGCCGATGTCTTCGCAAGAAGTAGCAGAAGAAGTAAGGACTGAGGCAGCAGACGTATTATGAAGGTGTCAAACCTCGGAAATCGAAACTGTCTATAAAAGAAGTCCGAGCTATAAAAACTAAAGGAATACTAAATAATTATTCCCGGCAAACAAAAGAAACTCAACTGTCATTACACAGTATATATCCCAAGAGGAGAATCTACTACTGGATGAGACATATAGGAAGATTGGGAACAACCCAATAAAAACATAGAGATCTTATTTCGACTGATTAAAAAACATCCCAACTTCCTATCCAAATATCCACAAGCCACTCCATCCAATCACTATTGCAATTGGATATGCTACTCATCTACTCCTTTGGTACGAGTCGTAGACCAAATTAAGTGGGATAGAAGAAAAGCCGCTCCAAAAACGCTAGAAATTTAATTGATAAGATCAAGGGAATCCAGATGTTATTCTAATAAGTTTGTTGATTGATGATTGTCCGTAAAAGTTCCAATCAAATAAGCTTTAGGGGAACTTCGTGGAAAGCTCATGGTAAAATATAAAGAGAAGAATTTAATAGATTTGGCACAAGTCGGATCAGTTTTTATGAAGAAGCAGCTATAGGTTCACCTTTGTTCCCAGGTCTGGAGGTCTGGCAATATTTACATGACAATCTTCGAGAAAAAAGCCCTGTCGAAGTGTTAATTCATATATTATTGACAATACATTCATTATTTGGAGTCAGGGATCAATTTCTTTTTTTCCATTCCTTTTTACAAAACGCCAATTCACACGGATAGATATCATCATTCACCCCAAAAATGTATTATCAGTTATAATATCACAAGAGCATAGAAAATATTCGATTATACTTCCGAGTCACGAGACGTATTCTGCGAAACACCACGACAGCGTAGCTGGAGTGGTGTTTTAAGGATATACGTCGAGTGAGGAGGTTAGTATAATCGAATATTTTCGTTTGGTATTCGATACGATTATATAATTCAGAGCTTGACGTATAATCGCTTATCAATACATAGTAACTACGTAAAATTTGTAATTGCTATTGGCTAAATTTCTAATGAATTACATGATCAAAATAAGTACTTATCTGCCCTACGTAAAATTTGTAATTGCTATTGGCTAAATTTCTAATGAATTACATGATCAAAATAAGTACTTATCTGCCCTATGTACAAGAATGTGTTGACAAGATAAGCAGCATCTTAGAGAAACACGAATTAGTATCGTCTATAACAGCGGTATTCAAACTGTGTTCCGCGGAATTCTAGGGTTCCCCACAACCTCTCTGAGGGTTCCGCGACTCAGTCAAAAATTCAAAATTTTGGAATTAACAATATCGTAATACAAAATTAAAAAAAAAATTATACTCTTAATTAAAACTTTTTATTTTTATAAGTATATGCGATTGCAGTTTACGACAATAGCACCTGATTTCAACATATTATGTAAAAATATTCAAACACATCACAATTATTACTCTTATTTTTAATTATCCAATAAATATTGATTTTAAAATTTAAAGTCGTAATTCAATTTTTACTTTGTGGGATATTTATTTTGTTAATTGTAGTATTTATAAATATATTATATAATCAGTAAAAAATGTGTTAGAAAATTATTTTTAGGTGTGAGGGTTCCTCAAAAAAATCGAAATGTTGGCGGGGCTCCGCAAGCCTTAAAAGTTTGAAGACGGTTAGTCTAGAACAACTCGAGGAAGATACCTAACTTTCCTAATAGAAGCTGTAAGAAACAATCTACTTCCAAATAGAAAGACCGTTAGTACGATGCTAAAGGAACATAAGTGTTATTTAAAGAATACTAAACCTAACTAATTCCAAAATTCTAGTCACTGACTACAAGCCAGGCACAGGAACATCATGAACCAGTACACATAAATATAAATACCAGCCAGAGGACTTAATCTTCAGTTTCACACTTTCCTCTGAAAAATTCAAAATGTCAAAAGTCTAAACTGAAGACGTGACAACCATCCCGAAATCTACTCAACAATTTTTTTAATAATTTTAAAATTCCTAACAATAAAGTACACTCATCAGAACTAATCTCCTAGAAGTGGACAAAAATACTGTTAACTGTCAATCGAGTTTACTTGTGCCTAGAAACTGAATTTCGTTATTTTTATAAATAAATGGATGACAACGCAAAAAATATTTAAAAACGGTTTTCCAGTTTTTTTTTTTGTTATATTTAAGGAACTAATTGAAACAGTTCAGATTTATTCTTTAAAGGTGTTAGCCTAAAATTAATTCTAAAAATACCACACTGAATATTTAATAGCTTTCAATATCCCCATGAAGATATCAGAAACATTCCCAATATTGTAAAGGTACTTTCCTTTTGGAGATTAATTCGACGAGATGAAATAAATATTTCTGGGGCGCCTATGCGGTCTCTTAAGGAATTAATAAATGACAAAATGAAAAACAAATTTATCCGTCAATGGGTCCTGGAAGCAATCTCAGAGAAGTAATTTTCCTTCCGAAAAAGAATCGCAAAAAGCTAATACATTTATCGAATTAGGTTTTAAAAAGCTTTAAACTTTGCCCAGGGCCCCTTAAAGCATCTACTTGAACGCGCCTCCGAGACGAAATGAAAAGAAACGAAAGTGTAATTTGTTAAAATGGCTTTCGCTAACTTTTAAAACACTAGTTAGGAGTTTTTAAATTTGTCGTCAACCAACCCATCGGACAAGTTAAAATGTAATCTAATTGCTTACGTCTGTAGAAAAAGTTTCCGTCAAACGCGTTTCGCGGGATTTAATGGAATGAACCCCCGGGGAGGGAGGTTGTTTTTTTCGTTCCCCCTTTCACAACGTAACCTTTGGTTTAATTAGTTAGACATCATGAAACAAATGTTACTGTTATCCTGTTAAAATTTTTGTTTTTCTCCTACCTAGAATACGCCATTTAAAATTATGTAAGTCGATGTAAATCCTAATATTGATATTAAGAAGCACATACTGTTTCACCTAAGAAATCAAAACTACAGGATGATTCAGAATTTATCCAAAAAAAAAGTTATTGTACAGGGGACCCTTACAAATTTTATTTTGTAAAAAAAATAGAAAAGGGCAGTTCGAAAATGATTTTAAAATACACTTCTGCACGGCACTGGAAACTGGTCCACTGTAAAACCTGACTTTGCGCAAGGCAAAGCATGCAATCGGTGATCGGCATGGCGGCAAAGTATAACAAAAAATGAACGGACAAAAAGAAAGAAAGAATTTCTTTCCTAATGGTCCAGTTGGTAGAGGTTCGGCCTGTGTCAAACCTTGATAACCCGGAAATAACTACACAGGCCTTCTTTAAATGATGAGTACAATAACAGGTTAATTTGCTGTCAATGTATTTTATCAGGAAAAACATTATTAACAATTTAATCGTGAAAAAATTTTTTTTAGTAGTTTTCTTTAAATAACTCAGCGGGATGACTTTGTACGAAAAAATGCTTAGGACATGATTTTGTTCGTAATAAAAATAGCTACAAAATGGCGGTGGTCCGATTACGAAATTTGCAATAACAAAGCCGTGAGATTGAAAAAACGGTATAAAACGCCAATTTTTTTAAGTTGCTGTAAAAATGTCAATTATAAACAAAAAGTGATAAAACTTTCGAAAACTATAGTTCAATATATATACAATAATGACGCTAAAGCCGAAAATCAGGAGAGCAAAACTTTTTGTTCTATAAGGTGTTATACATTCATCGGCATCTGAAACTCGAAACTTTGCCAAATTTGTTCGAAGCTTTGCTGACACTTGAAATTTGGTACACACATAGTGTAAATATGCAGAAACCAAAAGCAATTTGCAAAATTCAAGTATCTTCATTTTTGCAGTTTTGGTAAGGTTTTATACGTCACCCTAGTTTTATACGTCACCGTTTTTTTAATTTTTGGACGTATATTTATGTATATTTATAAAATATTCCATTACGGTAGATTAGCCAGCATAATTACCTACAATTTAAAAAAATATATATTTTCATCGTTTAGATCCTAAGCTACTTAACATTTTGCGCCTGTTAGCCGTAGTCGTACATTATTCAACATATTAACATAAAACAAAATCGTACGTGTGGGGTAAACCTTTAACTTTAAGTAAACAATTGTTTAAATTTACTGTTGCATATTTCTAATAGTATACAAGCGCCGAAGAGCGGAGCTCGCGCTCGAAAATGAGAAGTTAAAGGTTTACTTACCCCACACGTACGATTTTGTGTTATGTTGATATGTTGAATAATGTACGACTAGGGCTAACAGGCGCAAAATGTTAAGTAGCTTAGGATCTAAGCGATGAAAATTATAATTTTTTTTTAATTGTAGGTAATTGTGCTGGTTAATCTATCGTGATGGAATATTTTATAAATATACATATATATTTTTCCAAAAATTAAAAAAAAAACGGTGACGTATGAAACTAGGGTGACGTATAAAATCTTACCAAAGCTGCAAAAATGAAGATACTTGAATTTTGCAAATTGCTTTTGGTTTCTGTATATTTACACTGTGTGTACCAAATTTCAAGTGACAGCAAAACTTCAAACAAATTTAGCAAAGTTTCGAGTTTCAGATGCCGATGGATGTATAAAACCTTATAGAACAAAAAGTTTTGCTCTCCTGATTTTCGGCTTTAGCGTCATTGTTGTATATATATTGAACTATAGTTTTAGAAAGTTTTATCACTTTTTGTTTATAATTGACATTTTTACAGCAACTTTAAAAAATGACGTTTTATACCGTTTTTTCAATCTCACGGCTTTGTTATTACAAATTTCGTAATCGGACCACCACCATTTGGTAGTTATTTTTATTACGAACAAAATCATGTCCTAAGCATTTTTTCGTACAAAGTCATTCCGCTGAGTTATTTAAAGAAAACTACTAAAAAAAATATTTTTTCACGATTAAATTTGTTAATAACTTTTTTCCTGATAAAATACTTTGTCAGCAAATTAGCCTGTTATTGTACTCATCATTTAAAGTAGGCCTGTGTAGTTATTTCCGAGTTATCAAGGAAATGTCACCAACAGTAACTTTTCGGCCTCTGCCGACTGGACTATAAGGAAAGAATCACATAAATAACATTTTATATCATCAAATTCAACACAAAATTAATTTGTGGTTTTAATTAATAAAATAATTATACCTGATGTTACAACACTATAACACAAATGCTTCACTATAATACAAATGTTGTCTTGCTCGAGTTGTAAAAACTAATGTAAACACTATCGCAACGTTAACACTAAAATCGGATTTCTCTATTCGGAATTGCTTAGGATCACGTGGAGAGAGAGAGCGCATAAAGCACAGCGCACAACGCGTATGACGCTAGGGACTACAGTAGATCAGCGATGCAAGGGTTGAAAATATTACAACTTCAATATTTTTTTCTTGGAAACTATAAGGATTTTACAAAAATTTTTTATTACGATACTGACACCATTTTCATTGACGCATCTATTCCCAAATTTTTTTGGATAAGTTGTAAATCACCCTGTATATAGATAATTGCTTAATACATATTATCATTGAAGGAGTAGCTGATTTAGAATTCAAAGAGAAATCTAGGAATTTGTGGGTGTCTTATACGGAGTGATACTTAAATACGTTGTGATAGTAAAGAAGGTGATTCTTTGGCTAATTTTAAGTACAGCTTAGTTTTCGAGATACAGGGTGTTAAAGTTTTCGATAAATATCACACGCAGAACACACCAAGAAAATTCACACAATTGTAGCATGAAAAGGAACAGCTACAAGATGAGCCAAATTTTCGTATAACATTGTATGAAATTTTGAGGAAGTCTTCGATTTGTTGATAATAATTTGACATTTTTGATTTGCCCCTCTGCCATTGTGATACAATTATGTGAATTTTCACGACAATATCTTGAAATAATCTTTGTCATTCTCAGAATCATCGAATTTCCTCGATGTTTCTCAAGATAAAGCCGAAAAATAAACTACTGTTGTATGAAACTGAATAAGTATCTATAAATAATGAAATTAGATATCCCGAAAAACGTTTGATGAAACTATAAAATTTTAGTTGTGACAACAAATAAAGATAAAACTTCACTTAATTTGTATATAAAAATATGCAACGTGCGGCAGAGTAGTGGATACCATCACTAAGATATCTCGAATTTCAACATCATTCAGTATTTTAGAAATTTGATAAGTTCATTTGAATCTTATTTGTAATTCAGAGAAAAAGTGTGTCTTATATTTTATCCACAACAGTCATTATTTTTTTAACTTAAATCACATAATTGATTAAATCGAAAATAAATCTGAAACTTTTTTTTTTGGTTATACATTTTTAACAGGTATTGAATTTTGTCCTTTTAGCTTTACTTTGAAATGTAATTCAAATCAAGCCAAAATTATTCCTAAAATTTTCATCTGATATAATCACTGTTTGTAGGTATGCTAAAAAGCAAACAATAAAGATAACTACTCAGGGAACCAATGTCCAATCGAATTACACCTGCTATATTTAGTAAATATGTAGAAAGATTTTTATCTTTATCTATCTAAATAATAATTGAAATGAAATGATGAAGAAAACACTGATATATTTAAATAATGTAAACTTTCAAAAACATGATGTCTTTTGTTGCTTCTAACATAAATTGTTTGAAGATAAACACACCTAATGAATCACAGTTGGTCAGCTCCCCTCTTTTTTAAAATTGGTTAATGTCAAAGAACATATATGACATCCTCAGATGAGAACTTTAAAATATTTTTTACACCTGATTTAATTTAAAAGTAAAGCAAAAAACCTAAATCGCATAAATATTTTGGAATTTTTTGTTGTTAATGCAATTTTAAATACAATATAATGATTCCAAGAAATTCAGTGGCGTAGAAATTTTCCTCCTGCCATCCTTCAGAAAATTAAAAATTTGGATGGCAATTTTTTTTAGCTTTTAATGATTAATATGGGATTTAAAATTTTATTTACAACAAACAAATTCTATATTTTTTAATGAAGTGACATTTTCACAATTATTTTCTATTTGACATTTTCAGAATTATTTTCTATTAATCCAATTCAAAAATTTTAATCGCTTTTTGAATAAAGTTACATTTTTTTCTGAAATATAATAAAGAATCAGACGTGATTTAATTTCCAAAACAGTGATATTAAAACTATAAAGTACTTTGTGACGGTATCGCTCTTTATTAAATTTTGTTTTTCTTTATTTAGTTGTCACCAGCGCAAGTTCTATTCATGTAACTGTCAAAATATTTGCGTATTTCACATGAAATTCAACACATTTTATCTCAAAAATTAAAAACCGTCTAGACATAAGTTCATACAGCCTTTTTTCCTTAAAATGATCTCAAGAATCATACTCTTTGTTGTAGGAACATACTTAAAGAACACCCAGCGCACCAAAGAACTAAAGCGCATGATTTAATCAGAAAGACAAAGTTTGTTCAGCATCACCCAAAATTTTTATTGTGAAAAAAATGTATTTTAGTCCTTAACAGAATTATTCCCGTTCATACACGAAAAAAAATTCCTTGTAAAAAATTGCTATATTATTCTAGTCTTCAATTTTATGCAAAAAAACATAATCTTGTATAAAAATTTTTTTATTAAAATTCGACTAACAACGTATTTAACATTTCATAATATTGTATTCTACAAATTACCAATATTTACCTGTGTTTATAACAAAAAGTATATATTGAAACATATTTTAAATCAATGTTGTGTTTTTATTTCAAATTTTTCTTTTGCTTTTAGGCCTTTTTTATAATGATTACCTAGCTTACTTTTACACATATGCAAATATGTTGAGTGTTGTTGTTGGTATCCATCCTGGTTATGAATAATTGTACAAATTACAATAAATGGATTTGATGGAAAAACTGGAAGATATCAATACCATATCAAAATTTACTTTTTACTAACATTTGTTAGCTACTACAGATTAATGATATGTGATTGTTTTCTACATTCGTTTGTTGCCTGGAAATATTGTTTGTGTTTTATTTCAAGATTGTGCTTTTTTCTTCCTATAGCATTGTGAGTTCTTTTTGTAACTTTAGTTTAGTTTAGTTTAATTTTCTCATTATTTTAGGAAAACCAGTTGTGTATATTTTCAACACAAAACATGCTTTTAGATATAAATCCCTCTAGGTTGTTATAAAAATTTAAGCAATTACAAGTTGGGCAATTTAATGTGAAATATCGACATCTTTCGAAACCATCCAGTTCAATACATTGTAAACTACATCAGGAAATATGTTAATAAAAATCCTTTAGCATGTCGCAGTAACTCAAATTCCTCGAAAATATGTAAGCAGTCCCTTATAAATCGTCTATAAAACTGGAGAAGTTCGAACGTAAACATATTAAGTTCCTCTTTCCGTCTCGAGATATTCAAATGGCATAACTCTCGGGCTGCCTTAAAAGGTCCATAATGTAAAATCCGCGGATGCTCACGAAGGCCATGAAATATTTGATAAGATAAATATGGATTCTGCGGCGACTCGGGTTATGGGAAATGTGGATTCTAAGGGGGATCCTGCGATGTAGGCTCAGCTGCTCGCCCATGTGGAACCTCACATTTTGATTTTAAACTTCCCCGCAAACGTTCTCTCAATAAAGGAGATAGTTATGAGCGGATTTCTTAGACAATTCAAATTCATCACGAAAATTGTCGGGGTATGAGGTACAGTCTATTTCATAAACATAAATGTCCCCCTTACATAAATCTGTTTTACATTAGCAAATAAATTACTGCTAAATAGACAATAATAAATATACAGTAAATTATTGTACATTGTAGCGAAGTACTATTTCTGCAAACTGAAGGCATGCTCTCCATGAAAGCTTTTCTTTCCTGTCATTATACTTATGTAATACTAATTATATGAATTATGATATGTATTAATATAGGGCCACAAAATAAGTTGGTTGGCTGTGGATCAGACCAGTGTACCCCATGTACCCACTTAATCCGAATCTGAAGTCCCAAATTAGTTCATGTTTTACTCTAACATCAACATACTTTTGGAGATTTCACACTGACCTGCATAATCCCGTAAATTCATAACCCCGTAGCCCAGTAATCCCATAATCCGAGATGTGTGAGTATGTAGAATCATAAAACTTTGTGGGAACATGTATTTCATCTCATCATCTTTACGGGGGCCTGAATTTACATGACAGTGGGTTGGTTGACTTCCCTAACCCAATAACCCCGTAACATAATCCTGGTTGCGCGAAGATGTATAACAACAAAACTCTGAGGAATTGAGTCTGTAGTCTTGTTATGTGCCGGAAAATGCAATCTCCTATTAGATTTCTATAAAAAAGGAGTCTTTTCTCTTTCTATCTGTACTGAAAAAACACTATGGCATAAATAAATGAAATTTCAAACTGACTTGAATCATAAACCCATAACCCTATGACCCCATAACCCTATAACCACATAACCCTATGACCCCATAACCCTATGACCCTACAACCCTATAAGCTTATAACCCCATAACCCCATAACCCTATAATCCCATAACCCTATATACCCATAACCCTGTAACCTGCTGAACGATTTTGATCACATAAGTCAAGAAGGTACTATTATGTTTTTTGCAGTGTAGACACAAAGAGTAAAATGTCAAGTGATTTTGTAATACAAATCTGTATGTCCCAGATCATGGGACCACAGAAGCTTGCTTGCGCCGATTTCAAGGATTATGAAGTTCCAACAAGACTACATGTTATGGGTTGTGAGGTTAGAAAAGCCTGTAAACCCACAATTATGTAATTTGGGACCCCTGATGTATGATGTATGAGATTCATCCATAAAGTTTTATGATTCAAATATTGTGCAAGTGTCGAATACCAACAAGCTGTTTTGATATGCTTGTAAGCTTATTACCAGCCGCACAATGTTTGTTTTTTATTAAAGGAAAAGTTTTCTAGGCATAATTTTATCCAAAACCAATGCTAAATAAATTAACCACCAAAATTAAAACTTGTTCCAGGTATTTTCATGTGAAAAGTACGAATGGTTTGTAAGCTGTAAAACTAATAAAAACACATACCTAGCATATATTAGATTCATTAACAGTTATTAAAGAAAAAACAAACAGATCTTCGGAGAAGTATCAAGTACGTCATGGGTCATTTAATTTAATAAATTTTATAAATTAAACATTGCAATTAAATATTAAGTATTTATAAACGATTGTAATTGTCATTAAATCCAAAATATTTTTTTGATTTTAACATCCTGTAAAACGAAAAGAAGCAATATTTAAATAAGACATATTCAGTTCAATTGTCATAATTTGACATGAGCAATCTTCCTATATGTACCATTACCACCATTAATCGCCCTGTATATTGCAAAATAGGTTCATTTACTGTTTTTTAGAGTAACATCAAAACATAACTTCGTTTTTTATCAAAAAATGGTGATTTAACTTATTGGATTTGGACCAAAAATACCCTTTTGTCACATTTTTTAATAACTTTTTACATTAAGTTGTTCCATTTTAAAAAAAATTTAAATAGATAAAAAAATTATGATTAATTATCAAGACAAAAGGGTTATTTAAGCTCTTTAGGTCTTCACAATTTGGTTTTCTGTGGGTGCAGTTTATTGTCAATGATAAGTGTGCCAAATTGTAATACAATGGATTAACTGAAAAGAAAGTTATAGCAAAGTATTAAAAAAAATTACTGAGTTTATCTAGCTCCATTAATATCGAGTTTGGTAAAACTGTCATATCACCATGTATAATTGAAAAACTTGCCAAAAAGGATTACATTATAAATATTGGCCTGTTCGCTCATCTAATTATTCTTAAAAACAAATTTTTCATATATCATTTATTAAATTTTTTGTCATATTTTTAAATTTTACATTTACTTGCCCATAATCAACTTCTATTTAAATGCATAGTTATCAAATTATATTAAAATATTTTATATTAAAGCATACATATTATTAGGATAGTATGGCCCAGGAGAATCCATATTACGACTGTCCTGGAACGGATCTTTGAAATAACGTATTTTTTCGGACACTGTATCGGTCTCCTGAGACTCCTTAGAAACTGCGCTGATATTATATAGTTCTAGTTTTGATACTGAATCATCCTTATGCCTCCAGGATAACTGTGCTGTAAATACCACAACCCACCACCATACCATAATTACTGAAATTGAAAGAATATTATAAGTAATAGTATACAGAACGTTTCAGGTTTGACGGACCAAACCTAAAGTTAGACATCGGCTGGTCAAAACAAGAACCAACAGGTTTTTCGAAATTTAAATGAAATTGGCATTTTCTAAAAAGTATTTGAAGGTGTTTAAGGAAAAGAGATAAAGCTTGGGCTAATTATTTATTTAATTAAAGTATTTTCAAATTTATTTTTCGCAACACTTTCATCGATTTTTTATGACCAACAAACTTCAATCTCAAGTTTATAAGAATTTGTGTTCTCAAAATTCTACGCTCAGATTATGCAAAATAGTCATAGTTGCTTTGAGGTGCTTTCTTACCTATATATACTATTGATCCCGTGATAAAAATGGCACTCAAATTATTTTGATCATAACATATATGGTATATGGTGGCTCCAAACTTGGACAGGCAGCCAAGAAGCTCACAAACCAACCACGGAACTGCACATCTCCAGTCGCCCTTAAAGAATTTTGTTGTTTAAAAAGAATAACGCTTTATACGTATATATGTTCTTACTGTTATCGTGCCCAAGCATAATATCAAGTTAAGCAAAAGAAACACAAATGAATAAAATATTACGATCATAGATATCTTCTTTCCTAAAAAAAATATATCATAATTTAACAGAAGTATCTTCCGTTTTATAAATTGACCAGTGATTCTAATCAATTTTGAATATTATACCAAATTAAATGTTTTCTTTACCTTCTGGATCGTTATGGAGAGCAGTACTAGTCTTCCAGTGTAAGTGCTGCCAATCTAGACCAAATGCTAAAGCAGTTTTTCTGCTAATATTGTAGCTCCTTTCTTTGTCAAAATAAGTGTCGTTTAGTAGAACTGTTATTAGAAATACTGATATCATCTGTAATTAAATAAACGTAATATACGGTTACAACTTTTTAATTGTCCAATACAGGTATCTTTCTTATTTTAAGAGATGCAGAAATGGTTAAATGAGCAAAAATGAGCAGAATTTTATACTGATCACAGATTCGCTTTTTAAATTTAGAAAATTTCGTAAAGTTCCGAAGATATTCGAAGTGACCCTGTATAGGTTTAGTTCATAAAAATTTGTTTCTTTTAAAACTTATGGTAACGACTGCCCATACTAAAATTTAATAATTATATTACGAAATCGTAATAAGTAATCATATTTTAACACATATGTAAAAGATTGGAAACGTTCCACTTTTCAGAGATATATAGTCAAAGAAAATATGAATTTATAATAATTATTAGGATTCTAGAAAAAAAAATCGTTACTGTTGAATATAAACATATAGCGTAATACATTATGTGATATGCTGTCCACATATATTCCTTGATTTATTATTTATATGTAATTGTAAACATTTTCTACTTACAATGCCAATAAAACCTATGATTCTAGCACCAATCGTAACGTTCAAAGTACAACAAACATATTTCCGCAATCTCTTAAAACCCATTTTCCCCAACATTATTTCATATAAACAGTCATCAATGAATCAAAATTTTAAATCACTTATTAATAATTATTAATCTATTGACGGACACTACACGAATTATCTACTAGATATGAAGAAATCACTGGTGATAAAAAATATTTTTTCTGTCGTCTGAAGTTTTCATATAAAAACACAGTTTATGTACAGGGCGTTTCAAACACTGTAAATCTTTAATTGAAGGTTATATAGAAACGTTTAAATAACTAATTAATTACATTCAAATTTAATTTTTTTAATACTTAAGTATTTTTGAAAAGATTAACTTTCTTCACATTTTGACTGATAATATGCTACTTTTACTAAGTTCAAAATCGTTTACTAAAGTGCAACTTTATCACATGAAATGTCACTTTACTTTTACTATATAGCAATGTCAGCAATAAAAAACAGTTTAACAGAAAATGTTTTATTTAAATATTGGAAACACCATTATATACAGGGTGCTTGTAAATAAGTGCGAAATATTTTAGGGAGTGGTTGCCGAAGTTATTTTGTGAAAAAAAGTTCATATACTTAAACGTAAGTCGCAATATGCTTCTTTTCCGAGATACAGAGTGTTTTTTTAATTTTTTATTTATTTTTACTCTTTCAAAGAGTTTTAAAGATATTGACTCGAAATTTGACGGTTGTATTTTATTTAGAAATATTGACAGCAACCTACTAGATAATGTATAAATAGAAATTAAAAATAAATACACAACTTGCAATATAACATGTTTTATTTTTTTCCTCAAAAACGGTGCATCCTATGAAAAAAATTGAAGGGACCAATTTCATTCAGAATTGATGGCGAATTTCTAAAAAGTCAGTGGCGTAACATTTTTTTTTATTAAACAAAGTTGTGGCATTCTCGCACGAACGCCACTGGTGCAAGTAGAAATATTCAGATCACCCCATAAAATGCACATTTATCCCTCCAAAGCATTTTTCAAATTTCGCGTCAATATCTTTAAAGCTCTTTGAAATAATTAATAAAAATAAATAAAAAATTAAAATTTAAACACTATAACTCGGAAACGAATACAGGGTGTCCCGGAAATGGTGGGCAATCTCTCGGATATGGATAGATAATGAGAAAATAATGTCACAAGTTCATATAAAATTTTTTACTCCGGGCTCACCCTGAAGAGTTATTAGCTCTTGAAGTTGAGAATTAAAAATGGTTTTTTGCTGTAACTTTTGTATTCTTCAATAAATTTTGAAAATTTTTTGGCTAGATCTATAATTTTTTAAGCTGCTTTGGAAGATAATATGAAATCCTCGATAATAATTATGGGGGCCCGGGGGCAAAGCACCCCCCACCAAAATTTCTAGAAAAAAAGTGTTTGTTCCACTATACCCCTAATTTTCCATCATTTTATAAAAATTTATGGTATTTTACGTAAAAAAGGTATACTTGTTGAATATCCATAAAATAGATATTTTTTTAGATAAACCCGTTTAAAGAGGAAGGTACCATTTAATTCGAGACATTTAATTGAAACACAGATTTAATCGTGGTTGGCTTTGACATGTCAGAGTATGCCAAAGGCAATTAAATTGTCAAACTTGTCAAATACGTAGTTTTAAATCTAAAACTCATCTCATAACTTATAATTTGTTATAAAATATGGACTATTCCAATGAAGAATATGCTGATATGCATTTAATGTACGGGCGGGCTCTTTGTAATGCTTCGGCAGCAAGAAGATTTTATCAGCATTATTATCCTAATAGAAGGATTCCGGATCGCAAAACTTTCAAACGTATTGATCAAAGATTAAGAGAAACTGGTAAAATACGATTACTATTATTAAACAAAATGGATATTAAATAAATTTTAATGTCTTTAGGTCAGTTTGCTCCTGTTACTGCAAACAGGGGTGCCCCGCGAACAGCACGTACAGTTGAAGTAGAGGAAAATATACTGGACGAAGTTGCTGCTCATCCAACAGTTAGCATTAGGTCATTATCTTCTTTTACCAATGTTCCAAAGACCACTGTTGCAAGAATCCTTAGAGAACAGCTTCTTCACCCTTACCATATCCAAAAAGTGCATGCTCTTAATCCTGATGATTTTCGTGCAAGAGTACAGTTTTCTCAATGGTTTCTTCAGAGACATGAGCAAAATCCTATGTTTACGAGATTAATTCTGTATACTGACGAAGCAAGTTTTGGGAGGAATGGAGTTATTAACTCCCATAATTTACATTATTGGTCTGATGAGAACCCACACGCTATTATTGAAACTAGGCACCAAAGACAATTTTATGTTAATGTTTGGAGTGGAATTATTGGTCCTTACTTATTGGGTCCATTTGTGTTACCCCCTAGACTGAATGGTCAACGTTACCTAGATTTCCTTGTGCATCAATTACCACAACTGTTAGAAGATGTTGATCTTGAAACCAGAAATGCACTGATATTCATGCACGATGGGGCGCCGCCTCACTTTAGTGCTGCAGTAAGGGACCATTTAAACGAGGTATATCCTAATCGCTGGATAGGTCGCGGTGGACCTATTCATTGGCCTGCCCGAACTCCAGATATGAACCCACTTGACTTTTTCTTTTGGGGGCACTTGAAAAATCTTGTTTATTCCACACCTGTAACCACTAGAGAAGAATTAGAAGAAAGGATTTTTTATTGTGCAAATGAAATACGACAAAATCCTGAAATGTTATGGAGAGTGCAACAGTCTTCTGTTAAACGAGCTCGTATTTGTATAAGAGAAGGTGGAACTAATATTGAGAATTTATTATGAATTATATTAGTTACAAAATTTTGATTGTCATGCACTTTTCGTTTAGTTAGTTTAGTTAAGTCCAAATTCTCATAATTTGGAACACTGCTATTGCAAATTATTTGTCCTTTATTCTGATATGTAAAAGCCAACTACGATTAAACCTGTGTTTCTGTTAAATAAAATGTCTCAAATTAAACAGTACCGTTGTCTCTAAACTTGTTTTTCTACAAACGTCATTAAGGTATAATTTTAACGCATGCTGTCAGTCAATTTCATTTTATGATACTAGTGTTAAAAGTGAATTATTTTTAGCACTAGTGTTAAAAGTAAGTCATGTGATTTACCTTTAAGACCACTGTTATAAAATCACACTTTAGAAACTGTCAGTACACGTTAAAAATTATACAAAATTATATTTTATGGATATTCAACAAGTATACCTTTTTTACGTAAAATACCATAAATTTTTATAAAATGATGGAAAATTTGGGGTATAGTGGAACAAAAATTTTTTTTCTAGAAATTTTGGTGGGGGGTGCTTTGCCCCCGGGCCCCCATAATTATTATCGAGGATTTCATATTATCATCCAAAGCAGCTTCAAAAATTATAGATCCAGCCAAAAAATTTTCAAAATTTATTGAAAAATACAAAAGTTACAGCAAAAAAAACATTTTTAATTCTCAACTTCAAGAGCTAATAACTCTACAGGGTGAGCCCGGAGGAAAAAATTTTATATGAACTTGTGACATTATTTTCTCATTATCTATCCATATCCGAGAGATTGCCCACCATTTCCGGGACACCCTGTATTTCGACCTACGTTTATATGAACTTTTTTTCACAAAATAACTTCGGCAACCACGCCCTAAAATATTTCGAACTTATTTACAAACACCATGTATATTAAAAGTACAATTATTCAAATTTGAATAGTTAACAACACGAACTTTATTCAAATTTACTTGTTCTTTCTGAAAACTATTATAATTCTCTATCTGCATTCCTGAATTATCTTGAGGTGCCACTAGTTCTTGCTGATGAAATATACTTTTTGAAATTTGTAACTTATTGGCGATACTTTCCTCGATATACCCTTCAGCCACACTAGTTGACTGCCATCTTCCATGTCTTTAAAGTGTTTGAGTATCAGCAGTATCAGCTCCAATGTCAGCGAGAAAGGCGGCAGATGTCCTCCTCAAGCAATAACCAGTGTAACTGGTTGCATCTGGAAGTTGTAAATATTGTGCAAGTCTTTGGGGAACTTTTGCAAAACTGTTGATGCCAACTGACTGTATTGTACACTTACCGTGATTCTAGTAAATGAAACATCTATTGTGTTTTACATGTTTAGGCTTCAATTGTAAATACTTATGATAAATTTCATAGCCGTTGCACTCTGATCTAGCGGTAAATACAAATCTTTTATACCTATCTATCACTATTTACTTATAATTACCTACTAACACAAAATGCGAAAAAATAATAAACTTCAACAAATCTCGTAAAAAACGTAGTTTTACTAAACTCATATAGTTTTTCAATTCGAGCAAGCATAGCGAGTGTTTAATATACTATTGACGTAATATGTTTGCCAAAGTGTGGTATGGTCCCGCGCGGTTTGTTGAACTCGGCATGGCCACGTACATGCATATTTATAAACCCTGACCGTAGTATATAGACGCGTACAGAAGAAATATTTTATACGTTTTATTTTTCCCTTATTTCGTTATCCGAAAGGGTCCTGTAAGGCCCGATTATCGTCCCAAAATGCGTGAGTGGATGGAATCCGCTGAAACTTTTCGACTGTACGTATTTTCCATTTGGACTAAATCCAATTTTTAGGCGTCCATTATTCAAATACGTAGATTTATAGTCGACGCGGGGATATAAATCCACCGAAAATACGAGAAAATGGTTTGACTCGATTCTAATTTATTACCGCAACGCTTGGGTGCCAACCAAATTGTTACAAAACTCGATGTAAACTCACAAAGACACGATCGAGTCCATTTCAGTTTACTACCGACTCTTTTCAGCCGAATTTATAAGTTATTGGGTTTATTCTCCCCTACAAATTGTCACAAATAAATTTCGAGTCCGACGTTAATTATTGGTGAACTTTATTTGCAGGCATGGCCGTAGGGAAGGGTTATTTAAAAGGTAATAATACTGCAATATATTTACAACTTGTTTATTAGTACTGAAAAAATAGCAGGACATAGGAATTATTAAAATTATAGTTAATATAGTCACTGTTTTAGAAAATATAAGCCAATCACTTATAGTAATTATTAATTACGTTCAGATGCCTATCAAATATTTTTTTAATCAAATTAACATGGCTTTTTTTAAACAATTGCTTTAAAATTTAACAGTTTTCGATTATTCCAAATGCTTCAATACACATGCAATTTTCGACCATCTTGTTGAGATTGCTTGCCACGACCTATTGAAACGACATTTTAGGTTAGGTTTCATGTTATATTTACATTTGCAGAAAAAATACGAGCTTCCTTTGAGACTGTTTTGTAACAATAATTTTACATTTAATGAATAAAAGCTCTGGCAATAATGATGAGTTATAAAAAGACCTTAGTCTTAGCTTATCCGTAACATTGCTCTAATCTTAACCTTAGGTACTCTTAATCAGGTATTTTTACTTTGTTTATAAAAATTTGATTAACCTAATAATAAGAACTATTCATTCAAAGACAGTCTTTTGCGTATACGTATTTATCGTAGTATTTAGTATAAGTAGCTATAAGATAAGAACTTTCAGGGTCAGTTCTTAATACTTCCTTAATCTAGGTTATTATTTTTATAAACGTGCATATTGGAATCTGTAGGTTTGACTTTTTAGGGCAAAAGCTACGACTAAGTTAGGACTAAATTAAAACTAAGACTTTTTTATTAATTCGCGATAAGGTTTATAGAACCTATCTACTTTAATAAAGCATAATTTATAAAGAAACAATATTTAGGGATAAAAAGAGCTGACTTTAGCACAGTTAAGTACTTTTTTCTCGAAAATAATGAACTTTCATAATATTTTTTGTATAAAACAAAATTTTACATTATAGCATGTGTCCTACCCACCACAAAAATCTCAAAAAATATATATTCTGAATTGTTCCTATAGGAAAGATTGTAACTAATGACATCTACAAGATAGCTGAAAACTAACACCTCGTCAAAAACTTAACTGTAGGACAGCAAGCATCAATGCAATATATTATTTTTTTTTGGTCGAATTTGATTCATTATTGACACTCTGTATCTAGAAAACAAAAGACGACAATATAGTTTTTTCCCAAAAAGACTTAATTTCCATCTTTATTGGACAGAGTTTGCATGTTAAGTGTAGTCAGGTTATGTTAGCTTATTGTAGAATATTCTAATAATATTATATCTTCATATACAAAAGATACGTTTAACTGAAACGATTGGTTATGAAATTCATGGACTTTTAAATGAACCTCAAATCATGACTGCACGATCGCATTTTTATGGTTGTGCTTTCCATAATTCCGTCCCAAAAACCTTCTTTATCCCCTTTGACAGTCGATACATCAGCATTACAGAATTATCCCATAACCGCTAGAATTTTTCACGGAGCCGATTTAGCATCAAAATTTAACATTAATGTAAACGATAAGCCGCAAGAGTGGCCGCACGTGCCTGATCCTACGTCGAGCTAATGTCTCCCAATTCCCAATGCCAGAGCCGGATGTGATCATAGAAGCTCCTTATATACGAACATACATATATGTAGCAGTCTTAAAAGCATAAGGATTTTATGAATTTGTAAAATATATTTCACTAAAAACCATTTGACTACTAACCATTACAAACTTCTAAAATGTATGTTTACAGGATGTTTGAAAAAAAGCGTGAATAAATTGTTAAGTGATCTATACCGACTCCAGAAATTGTATCGATTGTTTTAAGCAATCACATTTATGTAAAGTCAGGGTGCAACTAAATTTTGACCAAAAAAATTCCCTGATATTTATAAACTCTCCTAGACCCTAAAAATTGACAGTTTGTGAAGACAAAGCTTGATACCAGTAATAATTTTCAATAATCAAAATTTCCTATTTTTTTTTATTCAATATCAGATAAAGGTGTAATCTGCATAAGGAGATTTTGGAAAAAGTTTGCAAAAACTCAAGCTAAAAATAAAAGCTCCACGATTAAAAAGAATAAATACAAAACTGGCATTTTCCATTTCAATGTTGTATATTTGTGTTAATGTATAAGTTGTTATATGTGTATTGTATTTGGAAATTGGCTGAAATTGTAAGTTGTTGGTATTGTGTTACTGACCAAAAGTCTATATAGTACTTAGGTCCGAAAATCAATTCCTTCCTACTTATAGCGACCTAATTGTAAGTCAGTTCTGCTGATGATGGATGCAAAGTAGTATGAGTAAAATATTGGAATAAAAACAGTAACTTTTGTAATTTGTTTAAAGAAAAATCGGATGATTAATTCGAAATTTGCTTTATTTGGTCAAAATAAATGAGAGCTATTAGAAATTGCCCAAGAAATTATCTTTTTTTAATGTAGGTATTACATTAGTAATTTTGGCAAATTAAAATAATGCCATTTTCTTCTAAATTAAAAATTGACCAATATTATTAAGGTGGCTCTCATTTAGTATTCAGACAAGTAAAAATTACTATAACCAACATTTTTCTCGAAAATGTTGGTTATAATAACTTAATTTTTCCGTATGGTGGCCATGTGGGATTTTGTTTATAGAGAAATAATTATTAATGTGATGTCAAAATACACGATATTTAAAGAAGAGGCTCAAGGTTAGGTTAGATTCAAGAATGTTTTCAATGGAACTGCAAATAACGAAATTACAACTGATTTTTAAAAATAGATATTTTCAATTTGTTCTGAATGAAATCCAAATGAATAGGAAATAAATGTTTTCCTTTTGTGTTAAATGTGTTAAAAATATTAAGTTTGCTACGCCAATTTAAACATTTCTGTATATCTAATAGTTTCCAAGATCTCTGTCATGCAGTGATATTCAAAACGAAATTGTGACGTACATTAAAAATTAATTCAATAAAATTTAAAAAAAAACTGAAATAAGAATATTAATAGCATCAAATAATTCTTAATGGCAGTCAACCAACAACTTGTAAATGATGGCCAATTACAACTGAAATGTGAGAGAATTGATATTTTCCTGACATTTCTAGATCTATGAAGTTTCATTATAATTCCTGTTTTTCTATATTGATTATGTAGGTACCCTGAAAAATGGGAGAAATCTATAACGCCGATAATACGCATTAAAAAAAATTGTACTTTTTAAAATGCATTTTAAATAAGATGGGCATTTACAAATGCAATCGTCATTAATTATTACACTGAATTTTACTTTAAAATTTAAACAAACTATAATTTTTATTTTATCATTTCATCGGTAGAATCGAGTCCTGCCCTGGACAATCAGGAGCAATTGATTAAGACCATAAGAAGTGCATGAAAGGCATCGGTTGTGTGTTCGAGTGTTTCAGTTGAATGGGATTGTGGGAATTAGCGACACATTAGCCCTCCATTAGGACCGATGTCGCTGCCCTTTTGGGGGATAGGTTACGGCTTTTTGTCCCCGCACCGCTCAGTCCATGATTGATGTCGTCTAATTCGCCCCTTGTTGTTTGTATCCTGCCAAATTCGTGGATTCACGAGTCATAACGAGGCATTTAAAAACGCCGGTAAATGTGTTTTTGAAAACATTGAACATTTAAATATTTTGTATCTACCTACTATTAGAATGCTCCTGAACTAACTTAATTTTTGGCCATTTCTCTCTAACAAACCAATTTTTTTATAAAAACTTTATTTGAATAATTCCTGTTCAATACTAATCAGTTTTAATATTCATAGAATCATTTTTATTTTTAATAACGTTTGTATTAAATTAATAAGTAGTATGTAATTCAAATAGGACAAACATTTTATGTTAATTTCGACAAAGCTACTAATTATTTTTCGAGGTAAATTAAATTAATATATGTATTCTAACATCCAGAAATTGTCGGTAGAGATATTTAAATTTTGAATAAACCATTAAAAATATTTTATATCTCTACTTACATAACATTATAATGCAGAAAATTTCATATTATCAGTGACAGTAACAAGAATCACTTCTTGTTATAGTCACTGATATTATCTAAATTATCCAGCCACATTTTATCCAAGAAAGTATAATTTATCTACAGTTTTGAATATCAATACCGGTTAATTAGCTGCAACGTAAAAAGGAGACTATTTCAGGGAATTTACTTGTGTTGGACAAAGAAATATGAGTTCTAACATGTGCTGTCCTTTTTTGCTGTAGTAGGCACATTCTTCCGTAGTTCAATATTCAATGTTCAGTGGATCTGTCAGTGGGGAAACGTGCGTGCTTGTCTAACCTAAGAAATTTAAATGTTATGTTTTTAAATATAAAATGAAACAAATCACTTAGTGTTTTATCTGTATTACTAATATTACTATATTAAGCAGCAAAAAGTGTATTGTAAGAATCTGTTGTGATACCTGTGTCAATATCTGCATACAGAAATATATTAAAACGCCCCCCAATAAAACCATGTCTACATTCAATTTCACGTGGAATAGTGACAATAAAACACCCAAAGGAAAAGTGTTTGCCAGAAAACGCAAGCCAACAGATGAAGCAACTAAAACTACAAGTAAACCCTCACTCCTAACGGGTATTAAAAATAATAACCCTAATAAAAATGATTCTACACCGTTCCGAATTACGAAAACTTCTGCTAATACAAATGCAAATTTAAAATCTAAAGACATTTTGTCAATAGATGCAACGGCACATCAGAAAATTAAATCCTCAAAAAATTTAATAAACACTAAGAAGACTTCACCTTTTACCCCAAGATTTCAAGAAAAAACCTTTGAGGGTTCTGCAAAATTAGTAAAAAGGAAACGAAAGAAAGATAAAACTGCAGCAAAAACAGATGCTGAAGAAGGCACCATCAACAACCCGAAGCAAAACCAAACCGTTCAAACTACACAACGCAGTCAAACGCATTCCTTATTTGCTGTTGGACACAAAGACGTTTATATAAACACTAATATAAAAGGAAAGTCTATTGTTGAGAAAGTATTTAGCACTGGGAAAAAATTTGGTGACCTAGAGATTCACAAGTATTTAGTGTCAAATCTCGAAAAAATTCATTATACTAGTCTGACGAATGTACAGGAAAAGTCTATACCTGAAATTATGTCAGGTAAAAATGTACTGGTGAGTAAAGTTAGAAAATATTAACCTTTGACCTATATTTAAAAATAATTATTTATAGATTCGTTCCCAGACTGGTTCGGGAAAAACTTTAGCCTACGCTGTACCCATAATAGATGCCCTACAAAGTATAAATCCACGAATTCAGAGAAATAACGGTGTACAAGCCATTGTAGTGGTGCCCACTAGGGAACTAGCTTTACAAACTCATGAACTATTTGGGAAAATAAATGTAAGTGTAGCGGTTGGAAATCAGTTTCTTTGTACATTTCTTTGCCTTTCAGACGTTTCAATGGATTGTTGTGGGACATTTGTGTGGTGGCGAGAATCGAAACACGGAAAAAACAAGACTTAGGAAAGGTATACATGTTTTAATAGCAACGCCAGGAAGATTGTTGGATCATATACTACATACAGCAGCTTTTAAGACAAATAATATTAGGTGCTTAGTTCTCGATGAAGCAGATCGACTTTTGGATATGGGTTTTAAGCGAGACATTATTAGGTGAGGTTACATGTATTTTAATTACTTAATTTGATAGTTGTTTTTTTAAAAAAAATTTTGTTTTGGTTTAAAACCCCTGTACATATTTTTTTATAGAATTGTAGAAGAACTGGATAAAGCAAAGACTAATTCTGAATATGACCCAATATCTTTATTGAAAGGTAAAACGGGCGGTGCCAAATCAGAAGTTACAATAAGATCTGAAGAAACTTTTCCCCTTCGAGACCCGTCAAGCAATTCCCGCCAGACAGTTTTGCTCTCGGCAACGTTAACCAAAGGCATTGCTGAATTAGCAGATTTTGCGATGAAGGATCACATTTATGTCGACGCACTAGATGAATCCGCTACGGTAAATCCAGAACATATGGTGATACCAAACACAGTAAAACAAAAGTTCATTGTAACGCACGTTAAACATAGGCTTTTTACACTTTCAGCTTTACTGATCAGTAAGGCTCAGCAATCGTCAAAGGTGTTCGTTTTCATGGCTACTAGTCAAATGGTGGACTACCATTATGAGTTGTTTACGAGATGCTTGGTGAAAATGCCAAAAAATAGAGGGAAGTTAAAAAGCGGGGACATAGTTTTGTTAGACGATGTCGTGCAAGAAAGTGACGATGATGACGAAGTGGTATTGGATATTGAATTTTTCAAATTACACGGCTCGATGGACCAAGCATCCAGGAAAGATGTTTTTACGAGATTTAGAAGTGCCAAGAAAGGAGTTTTGCTGTGTACGGTAAGTGATTAACTCTATTTTGGTAGTAGTTTTTGATACACATTTATTGTTGTGTAGAGGATGTCACAAAGGAAAAAAACGAATGACCCAAATATTTTTTATTAAAAATACCTTAAATGTGGGAGTTTTAAACTTTTGGCGATGAGAAGCGGCATGAGTCTGGTTATCAATTAAGCAGCATTGTATGAAAATTTTAATATTCCCTATTCATCACCTTTCCATACATATTCGAAACAATATCTCGTCAAAACGCTAAATACTAAAATACGGTCGGAGATTGTTCGTATTTATTATTGCCGCTGCAACATGCCGCTATAAATCCTACACATATGTATTTGAAAACTGTAACTTTCTTAAAACTTTTGGTGGTAATTTATGAAAATTCATATAAGCGATTTTTTATCGAAATTGTTAGTTTTTAAGATATAGCAACATTTCTGAAAAAACTTTTATTAATTTATAGAATATATACCACAAATAAATATTAACCAATAAAATTAACTCAAAATGGAATGATAAATTATAAACTGACAAGTTGACACAAAGACAGTTTTTTCCAAAGCCATTTCGTGCGGCCAAAAATATTAAAAATTAATTTTTCCAGAAATGTTGTTAGGTATATCTTAAAAATTAACAACTTTAGGTATAGATCATACTTCATAAAAGTTGAAGTGGACTGATATGTGAATAAAATAGAACAATAAAATACATGGTGTCCCATTTGAAAAATTTTTGAAAATCAAATTTGAACTTTCTAAAAATGATCGTATTACAAAAAAATGCCCTGTATAAATTATCGATATTAACTAATATAAGAGTCTTTGCCTAACATTTGTCTAAAACTCTATCAAATATTTTTGCTCCACAAAAAACATCATTTTATCAGATATTAAATAAAAAATACTGTTTTTCAAAAATTACGTTTTGGGGCATGCTTTCTTAGATCCCCTAAATTATTTTAATTATTTCAAAATAAATAAGGATTTATGTATTAACAAGTAGAACAACATAAGATAATAAAATTTGAAAAAAATTCCCCTAGAATTTTTTTGCAATATTTCGTTCATATGTTTAGGAACGCTATTTTTTTATCCTACAAATCGGTACACCCTGTGTGTAAAAAAGTTTGTTTATTGATACCACTTACATAAAATCTTTTCATCTTGACATTTTATTTTGACATTTCATAAAATCTACACAAATCAAGGAAATTAAATTTACATTACGTTCAAACAATGCCAAATTAGAAATATTTCAGTTACTGTAATAATAATTATTGTTACCAGTACTTTTAATATTGGTTTTTATCAGTATCTGATATTTTTGTAGCAATCTGTACCATATAAATATAAAATGAGAAATGACCAGAGACGAAATTATAAATTGTACCCTACATCAACTATTATTTTTTTTGTAAGACACATTTATTTAAACATTCATTATCTATATTTGATTTAGATTGATGAATCTTAAACTAATAATGTAACTAATCGAGTAACTAATAACTAAGAGAAAAAAATTGACTGAATTGGTATATAAACCCTTCAGCCAGTAGAACTTTACTGGAAGGCATTGTCTTTAAGAAACTCAGAGTTTCGATGTTATCAGATAGTTGAATAAATTAAAATTCAACTATTCAACTCGTAAAAAAAATTTAGACATTTTTTGTTCAAGGTACAATTTTTTGTAAGCTGTCAATAGTGAAAAAATCATTTTCAGAAATTTTCATTTTTTTCAAAGCCGTGTCTTGACTGTTTCTTAATCTTGAGGCTATGACTATTTAGTCAAATACAGAATCAATTCTTATAGGCGTGAATAATTTCAATTAATTCATCAACAGAGTGGTTCTTCACTGCAATTAAGTCCAATATATTTCAAATTTACACTTGAGTGACTTCCCACAACATATAGGTCACTGTTGAAACTGTCAAATTACTAAGGAAAATAGATTACAGGAAAATCTTTTGATTTACAGATATTTTGACTTCCTGTCACTAAAATCGATATTACAGACGTCATTGTTCTCCTAATTCCCCTACTTTAATATTATATTAGGTATTGAATTCCAATGAAAATATGAAATAAATAACTAGATTATGTTTATATAACATTTTTAAATGTCATTTCTCTTATGCAAAAGATTCAATTGCCAAATTTTTCGACAGATGTATTTTTTTACATTTTTACATTGTAACGTCATTGCGCAACATTTTTAACGATTCCCACCGACTGGAAGCCTCCAGCATTTAACTGGCCTGAGTCCACTTAAACTTTTCTGGAGATAAGATCGATTTTTTATTTACACACACACGCTCAATAAAAACTCATTAAAAGCTATCAAGTGGTCGTTCGAAGTGACAAAAGAAACCACCGTAATTACCGGACATGTGTTCCTTTGATGGCCCAACGAGATCGAGTCACCTGCGGCGCGGTTAATGTTCGTTTTCTCTTGTAAAGGAAGTGTTGAGAGCATTCTTCTGCGCCGAATGATACACATTTGATGGGTTCGCATTAGTAGTCCGGCAGCTCGACCCGATATATATTCCTCTAACACTTAAATCCAACTACCGATCAAAATAATAGAGCGTTTCGTATGTAAACTTACTCGAGAATATATGTTACACAAAAAAATAACGGATTGACAACATATCACGATCAAATTCGGAACAATCGTTTTGTATTTGAGACCAACTGATAAACTGTATAAACCGAATTGAAATTATATTTGTATGATACTTTATTACTATAATGTTAAAAGAAAGATAAAAAATGATTTTTATTTGTATTAGGTAAGAATTAAAAAAAACCTTGTCCTAACCAAAAATTTGCACAGCAAACTCATTCAACATGCAAAGCAATTTGTATTTAAAAGACAAAATTTTGAAAAACTTGAAATCCTTGGATCATGTTCTCTGGTTTGTATACATAGGACTATAAGCAGAAAAGAAATAGTTTAAATTTTAAATATATCAGCTATCTAAAATATTTCAAAATTCCCGCTTTAATGAATAGTTCTCGGAGCAGTCGATTGAGACGTTACAGGTTATGGTTTTAGTTGTTAGCATTGCAATTCTATTCTAGTGTATTTAATCCATGATTTTAGGGCGTATTTCTCAAAATAATTATATTATTTATGAAATTTTATTTTGACTAAACTATGTTTTTCTAAACTAGTCTGCTTAACATTCTATACACTTTTACATACTTGTTAACCATTTCTGTATAAGTCTAATTCTTCGGGAATGGAGAACCGAGCAATTTATTTTTGCTGTGGGAAACAGAAAAATTTGTATCGTTTAATCTCTGTTATCTCCATAAACTTTTTTCCCTGTGTTCCCGTTTTTGACTGTCTTGAAGCTTTTTGAAAACTTTTTGCAAGTATTTGTGGTGTCCACTGAACAAAAAAAAAAAAAGCAGCAAAATTTTTATGAAAAATTAGTCTACAGAAAAAATTGCTAAATTATCATTGTATTAAGTATAAGTGAAGTGGTAGATTATAGCATAATTACATCAAAATACTGAAAAGAAAATAAAAAATACATCTGAAGATGTGTTACTTACTGGCTTTTTTAAATACGAGGTATGTGAATGTTAAAGTAATATGAATAAAAAATATTCTCAAACTAGTATTCTATTTAAAATATAGAAAAAAGTAGTCACGAGAAAAGTTAAATGGCGATAATCACATCTCAATATCTTGATTAGTTTAAGAGATGCAGAGGGATGCGTTTCATTTAATAAATAATAATTAATAATAATATTAATAATCGTTCTCTATAATGCCCCATAACTTTCTTGTTTGTAAAATTATTTTATTTTTGTAAAGAGGTGCTTTTCATAGTTTACGTAAAGTTCAGACACAATGTTTTTCAATCACTTTCGATTTTTCAGTTATAATACAAACTTATACAGGGTGTTTCAGTCTTAATGTCATTAATTTTAAGGGATGTTAGAAAAAATGTGTAGAATACGAATACGTGATTAACTTTAACACCTATTCTTAACGTTTTTACTGTTTTATAATTGAATAGGAGTTTTTGGTATTACATATATTCAAGTAGGTAATTATTCAGTTTGTAGTACGTATACCTTATTGTGTGACTTATTACTTTTCAGAATTGTGTGGTACCTACTTATTTAAAATGACAAATACGGCTAAAAAACTCACTCATTCGTCCTTAAAGTCTTAATAAAGTTGAAATCCGTTGCACTTTGCTCTTGAAAGCAATTGCAAAACTGGACGAGACGACGACTAGGAAATCAGCTGTTTCGCTACAATGTCCGATCGCTCTGTATTCCTCCGGCTTGCGCGGGGCACCGAGTTAACGGGAGTTAAGGGGTAATTTGCTTATTTTTTAACGGCTAAATTTTTTTCGATTTTCTGTCTTGTAACGGTATGCTACAATTACATTTAGTACCTGCCCCAATAAGTATATTTTGCTTACTGGGAATTTATGAGCCATATAAATTATACTTTGAATTATCCGAGATTATCCCAAATTTATTTAGCAAATGAGATTAGAATAAGTAGGCTGTAAACATAAATTAGTTGTTGTTTATTAGGGTACATAAGCACAAACCGAGCAGGTAATGACCCGGATAAGTGTTAATTAGGATATGGTAATAAAAGTAGGTACCTGGGGACAAGGATAAAAACCGAAACATTTCGAGGCACGAACAAGAAATCTTGAAGTTTAGTTCCTGCTCGGTTGTGTCTCGTGTTACCAGCGAAATCAGTAGAATAAAGTTTTCCATGCTACTTACAGTTTTTCTCCTCACTTGAAGACCAAACCACTATAGTCTTTATTAAGCTATCCGAATATGTACGTGGTCAAAATTAATGATATTATGACGGAAACACCCTGTATATATATTGTTGAATGGATCACCTTATATATTTTTTCAATTTCTGAAATCATTCTGAAAACGCGTCTACTCGATGAGCACGTGTTATCATATTGACACAGACACAACTGTCTGAAGCACGAACATGCTTCGATTTAATCTTTTTCGACAGCGTTGCCAAACTTATGAGCGTTGCCGGACTTATGCCGATTTTTCGAGAGCGTTGCCTGACTTATGCCGACCCCTGTATGAGCAAAAATGATTTTTTTCTAAAATTCAACTGCCAGCCTAAAGATTCGGTGGTTCGGACGCTAAACCGTGCGATTGTCGACGAACAGCTGGATATCACCGTCTTCGGCGGCCACTTAAGAAACCCAATAGCGCTAATAGTTGCTGGTTAATTAACCGAGCGGGCTGAATGGCGGCTCGCTCGCACCGAATCCGAATCTCCCGTTTGGAGATGCCGATGGTGATTATACGCGCCGCAGAAAGTGTAATATCATTGCGTCTAATTCAGGTGCTAACTGGTATTTATCTAGATGAAGGAGAGGTAGCCGAGGAATTTACATTCACGACGATTATGGTATGGGCCTGTATTGTTTGGGTGTTGTAATGATAAACGCTGAGATCTGCTATACACATTTATAGATACGCCTTTGAAAAAAAGATGACAAGAGCAGATCCAGTAGTAATGGGATCTATCAACTTTTTAATACGTACAATAAAAAAGTTATTCTCATTAGAATGTACTTGAGTACAACGTATATTTTTATTTTGGAAGAGAGGAGTTATCGCATTTACTTTAATGATTTAAAAATACACACTGAAAACTGTCCACTGTAAAACCTGGCCTCGCACGGTGCAAAGTGATAAAAAAGGACAAAAACTTTCGCAAGGAAAGGAATAAAAAGAATTTTATAGCACCTATTTTATATCAGCAAATTCAACTGCTTTTGCCGGTATTATTATTATTAATCAATAAAATTAATGTGTGGGTTTAATTAATAAAATAATTTGATATATCTGATGTTATATCACCTGTTCAAAAGTTTGTCCACCGACGTGTAAACACATTTGAGCCCATCTTACTCAGTTTCTACGAACTAACACAAATGTCCTGCTTTACCATAAATTAAAACGATATCCATCAACTCCGAGTTAATTTACACGCAAGCCATTTTTGACACTAACTACTAAAAAACTATTGTAAACACTATCGAAACGACGATCGTAAAATCGGATTTCAGTATTAAAACTCCTCATATCAAATTAGAACAAAATTCCTTAACGTATCTCCGAGATATGCCTGAAAATCGTATTTATTTTTTCAACATCAACACCCTGTATCTCGAAAACAAAGCTTTTAAGTAAATTTATTATGTTGTTTCTGATATATGAATCGTAATATTTTTAATTTCTACATTTCTTGTTACTTCTTCCTTTCAATGTAACGTTCCTACTCTGTAACTGTGTTTTATACAGGGTGGTTCAGAACTTATCCAAAAAAAAATTTAGGATGGACAGGGGACTCTTACAAATACGATTTTGAAAAGAAATAATCCAAAAGGGCAGTTCGAAAATCATTCAAAAATACACTAGTTTTACTTAATAAAATAATTTGACATACCTGATATTGCAACAACTGTTCAAAATTTTGTCCACCGACGTGTAAATACATTTGGACCCGTCTTACACAATTTCTACAAACTAACACAAAAAATGTTGTGTTGCTTCACCATAAATTAAAACGATATTCATCAACTCCGAGTTACTATACACGCAAGCCATTTTTGACACTAACTACTAAAAAACTATTGTAAACACCATCGCAACGACGATTGTAAAATCGGATTTCAGTATTCCGAGTCGCTGAGGCCACGTGGCTCTCCACGCGTATTGCGACTGACGTTAGAGACTACAGTTGTCCAGCGATGTAATGCTTGAAAGTACTATAACTTCATTAATCTTTTCTCGGAAACTATAAGGATTTTGACTCCATTTCTCATGCCGCATCTATTCCCAAATTTTTTTGGATATGTTGTGAATCACCCTGTACAGCGATGATTGAAATAGTACAATACTTCAGTCATAGGGTACTAAAGTTTCCAAAATCCAATTACTGCCATCGAAGCATTCTTGTCCTGTATGTCAAATTTGGATTTCATTGGACAACACTTAGACAACAAAAGTTACACAGGGTATGCAATTTAAAAAAAAACAGCACGTGTTTCAATGAAAAGTGAATTTTCATGTAAATTAATACACAATGAATAAAAAAATCCAAAGACCATTTCAATTCTTATTTTGGGAGGGAGAGGTTAATCGTTATTGTGTGTCACATTTATCCAGCAATTTCCGCTTTAACGTGTTAAATTAGAAATCTCTTGATCCTCTAAACAACCATTTCTTCTTGTAATCCTCGATTTGTGAGTAATTATTAATTATTTTAGTGGAAGTGGAATTTATAAAATGAGTTTTCATTAATTAAATATCGCTTTCAGTTTTCAAAAACTGTTCTAAAAAGGTTTTGCATTTAACATTGTTTGACTAATTGTAATTTGCTATATTAATGGCACCGTGTTGCATACTACACAATTTCATGTTACATAATTTATTGTTCTAATTTAAAGCTTTTTAGAATAAAATTCATTCATTATGTTGCAAAATACAAACATTGCTACACTTATGCCAGACTAATGAACGCAATTACAATAATAACGTATACCAGTAACACATTTTTAAAATACGAGACATATCCGCAAAGTAAGAGTACTCAATTTTTTAAAACTCGAAGCGGCAGTATATTTATGAAAAGTTTACATATTCAGAAAGCTACATAAAACACTATTTTTCAACGTATCGCCTTCAACTGCAATGCTCTGTGAGCCGAAGGATGAGCTTTCTGAAAAATCTCCCGCCGCCTCTCTCATTGTTTAACGGTAAAGTGGACCTCATCCTCGGTAGAAATCCTTTTTCCATCCATAAACACCAGAGAAGAGAAAACATGAAAATTAGAAGGTTGCGATCCCAAAATTAGATGCCATGAGTTTGCGGGTCGAACCAATGGTTTTGAATTTTTTCACTGATTGTGAAGACGAATGTCACCACTGCACGGATTGTCTTTTAGCCTCAGGGGTGTAGTGGGTCAAATACGTTTCGTCGCCAGTCAAGGAATTGTTCTTCAGTTCGAAGCGCTCGCAGCTGGCGGGATTCGGAATAGCGGCATTCATTTCAACACGCCACTACAACAACACTTCTCAGTTGACGTGTTCTGTTCGCAACATCTTGGCCTTGGACGCAGTCTTGTCAACTTTGACGAAGACAAAAGCACAGAGCATCAGAGTCTCAGTACCCTTACTTTGTGGATGTGCCTCGTATTAAAAAGTGTTTAAATTTTAGAATGTAATTGGAATTGGTACTATTTAATAAGTATTAAGTAACTAAACTTCTCAAAAATTGGCAAATAAACTAGAACCAGTCCTTTTATCTCAAGCAAGTTATTAAAGTTTCAACATAAAATAATGTAATGTATAATAAACGATTGGAGGCGAGGGTGTGTTCGTTTTTTCTCGCTTTGAAGCTCGATACATATTACTAAATTACAAAATAACTGTGATCGGGTAATTAATTACCATCAAAACTTAAAATCCACAATAAATCTTAATACCCTCATTTAAGTACACAATTTCGATTAAAAGGATAATAAATCATATAATAACAGCGTATTATGAGCAGTCGAATTACAGTGGCCGTAATAACCACCACGGAGTGGAGCTTTGATGCTATTCAATCGTATAGAAAAAGTAATAACGATCTAATGACTCTAATGGAGGCGATTTTTAAATTGGGTGCCCCCAGAGAGCATGCAAACTGGAATAATTATTGTAGATCAAACCATGATACGAGTTACGGGCCAAAAGTAGCCGAGGAAATAATTGGATTTGTTATAAATGAAGTTTAATTTTCTGACGTTTAATAAATTATAACACTCGTGTAATTATACTTAAACAAATTCTCATTCGATTAAATAACAAGGTGTTCTATCAAAATGGAACGACTCATGGGCGTTTCTAATAAAACGCCTGAAAATTCTTGCCAAGGTGTTAAGCAATAAGATTGACTTTACTATACAGTACGCGCCTAAAGTATGGAATAAATTCAGTAAAAACGAAACAAATTTTTTTTGGGAAAAATCCTCGAACAGGTCGATTTTTAATTTAAAAATACATATTTTGGCATAAAAGGCGATTTTCAACCGTCATTTGTTTTCGAGTAACGACGTCATCGACATTTTTTTAAATAGCACCCCCCTATTCTTTTTCTTGATTCTGAAAGATCGTTTCATTGTCGATCCGACAGTATTAAAATGTTGCCATCTTACATAGGAAAGTTTTAGAGTAAATGATGATTGAATGTTAGAAAAACGTAAATTTTATTCATTAAAAAAATAACAATTCCTATGTCAAGCAAATACAATTAGTTTTCTACCTAAATTAAGTGTTCGAATTACCACCCACCGACTTGACAATACACAACTCTGTGTAGAAATTCTTCTTGCACATTATGAATTATTTCTGAGGTAACTCTGTGTATTTCATCTATAATACAATTTTGGAGTTCTTCTAAATTCTGTGGTCTATTAACATACACTTTGGACTTTAAGTAGCCCCATAAGAAATAGTCCAGGGGTGTAAGATCTGGGGATTTCGCGGGCCATTCCATCGGTCCTCGTCTGCCGATCCAGCTCCTAGGAAAACAATTGTCTAGAAATTCTCGAACAGGGTGCGCATAGTGCGGAGGTGCACCGTCTTTCTGAAACCATATGGTGTCATCAGGAATATCAGGGTCATTATCGTTAGGAAAAAATACTGCAAGCGCTGGAACAAGGTCATTTTGTAAAAACTATAAATATCTTTCTCCTGTAAGCGTTCCTTCAAAGAAGAAAGGCCCTACTATTCTGTTGTCAACTATTCCAGCCCACACATTTAATTTCTGTGGGTGTTGGGTCTGCCATTCAATGAGGATTTTCCCGACTCCAATACCTGCAAGTTTGACGGTTCACTGTACCATTGAGACAAAACGTGGCCTCGTCTGAAAAAAGAATTTGCCGGTGTAAATCTCTATTTACTTGACATAAATCCATCATAATTTCACAAAAGTGTAAGCGGCGATTGGGATCTTCTTCATTGAGTTCCTGCACAAGTTGAATTTTGTAGGGATGATATTTTTCCTTCTTCTGGATACGTAGCACTGTGGTTTGACTAATTTCATTGTTTAATTCAACCAATCGTGAAGTATTATGAGGATTATCTACCATACTTATCAAAATGTTCTGTTTGTGATCTTCACTAACGCTTGGACGTCCAGGTTTTGGAATATCTACAACATTGCCANTGCTGAAACCATATGGTGTCATCAGGAATATCAGGGTCATTATCGTTAGGAAAAAATACTGCAAGCGCTGGAACAAGGTCATTTTGTAAAAACTATAAATATCTTTCTCCTGTAAGCGTTCATTCAAAGAAGAAAGGCCCTACTATTATGTTGTCAACTATTCCAGCCCACACATTTAATTTCTGTGGGTGTTGGTTGGGTATGTGTCTCTGCCATCCAATGAGGATTTTCCCGACTCCAATACCTGCAAGTTTGACGGTTCACTGTACCATTGAGACAAAACGTGGCTTCGCCTGAAAAAAGTATTTGCCGGTGTAAATCTCTATTTACTTGACATAAATCCATCATAATTTCACAAAAGTGTAAGCGGCTGTCGGAATCGTCTTCATTGAGTTCCTGCACAAGTTGAATTTTGTAGGGATGATATTTTTCCTTCTTCAGGATACGTAGCACTGTGGTCTGACTAATTTCATTGTTTAAAGCAACCAATCATGAAGTATTATGAGGATTATCTACCATACTTATCAAAATGTTCTGTTTGTGATCTTCACTAACGCTTGGACGTCCAGGTTTTGGAATATCTACAACATTGCCAGTTTCTCTATTTAGATTCTATCTTACTGACTGTTGATTGGCTGATACGGAGATCTGGATGTTTTTCATTAAATAAATCGCAAACTTCCTGTAGCGTTCTAGTCTTATCCCGGCATCCGATAAGAATTAAAATTTAAATTCTTTGTGTGATAGTTAAATGTGCCATATTACTTTAAATTCAGCAATAATTTTTATATTATACAATAGTTAGAAAGTCGGTATGACAGTGACACTTTGTAAAGATTTACACCTACGTGATCCATTAAAAATCGACCTGTTCGAGGATTTTTCCCAAAAAAAATTTGTTTTTATTGAATTTATTCCATACTTTAGGCGCGTACGGTATAGTATTTTTGTTTCCCAAATAATAGAAGTCCCAACAGATCCTCATGAAATAGTATAGGATAACGATGATCAAGATAATTCGTTGTTTCAAAATATGAACGACATTGGAATGTAAACAAAAAACAACCACTTCTAAAGTCATGGACCATTATATTTCACTCATTTGGTTTTACATAATTAACTCTTCGGTAGTTTAGCGCACTTAAAAAGAAACAAATTAAATGTCATTCGAATAAACACTTGAGTAAAAGTTAACGTTTGTCCGTCTTTATTTTTGTTGACCACTTGAAGATCCCAAGATATTATTTTAGATAAAGCTGCCTAAAAATTAAAAAAAACAACTTAATAACCATAACAAATTTTTTATAGACCTTATCTCTGTATTCCTTAGTATTTGGAAAGTGATTTAAATAACGAATTGTATAAGTATGATGGTACCCACAGTTGAAAAAAGTTATTTATTTGCTTACTAGAAAAATATGCACTGAATGGAAAAACTACTTTATTAATTCATTATTCTAGGACGTCGCTGCTAGAGGCATTGACGTCCCAACAGCAGACTGCATCGTCCAGTACACAGGACCTCAGAGCGACGAGGATTATATCCACAGGGTCGGCAGGACGGGACGAGCAGGAAAATCGGGGTTCTCCTTCATATTCCTCACTCACGAAGAGCAAGACTTTGTTACCAGGCTGCAAGAGCACAAAGTATTGTATGTAATCCACGTGCTTTATCTTCTCGTATTTATCCTTAATTATTTTCATTCAGTTTGCAGCAACATGATCCGGATGACTTCTTGAACCACCTCAGCGTTTTAATGGAAGAACCTGATCACCAGAACGCTGCCACTGCTCTCCAAAGACGTTACGAGAACGCTTTATCGAATGATAAGGACCTTCACAAGTTGGCATGTCTTGGTGAGTACGTGAATGTAATATATGGTAATTTCAGTATGAAATAGCTCGTAGAAGACAAGTTATTTAACGAATTGCGCACAGAAATTTTGTTTTTAAACAATGAAGAGAAGCAAAAAAAAAATCTTTTAAATTTCTTTTGCAATGACATCCAACATTTGAATGATTTGTACACAAAGGAATTTTCATCAACATTGTCATCGACACATCAGGATGTTGGATGCTCCAGCAAAGCTAGTGCTTGTCATCGCAATAAAGACGAGCCTCGTTTAACCTTTATTGGCAGCAAGCACAATAGGTATTGAAAATCCGAGAGCACACTACACCGCATAATCGCAGTACATATATTCAAATATCCAACAGCGTTATTAATCACGTGATAGAATAAAATAATGACATGAACCGAAATGGTCTAACAGACGTTCTAATATTATTATTATTGTTATTATTATGTCACCTGAGGACAGTCGTTTACACATGTTTATAAAGTTATTACACTTTACATTTCCCTTTGTATTGCAACAATGATCTTTATTTAAATTGATTTAATAACAATCATTGATCTTAGCCAATTAGAATATAATGTTAAACTATTTTAAAGTTTAAGAATATAAAAAATTTCCTTCGAATTACCTACTGAGGATATTAAAATAATAAAAAAAAAACTCTACTAAAGTTGCGCATAACAAAACCTAGTACATATTTATAAGGTCAATGTTGTGATATTCTGAAGATGGTCGTTAAAGAAGAGTTGAACATCAAAGGATATTTCCAATTTTTTAAAATTTTTCTGAGCATCGATTTTGTAATTAAATTGAATTTTATCAATTTTTTTTAATATGAGACAACATTGCACTTTTTTTCATATGATGAGCGTAAAGAAGGATGGACAATGCAGGTCAATCGCAATGTCGTTAATGAATGAAATAAATAGCAGAGACCCCAATATCGAACCTTCAGTTACACTCGATAAGTTTAAAAACTTTTGATATATTTCCTATGTTTTGAACAAATTGATTTCTACTACACAAATACGATTGAAGAAAATCAACTAACCGTAAACAAAAACCAAAAGAACAATGTAAGTAATTAAAATTACTCCGTGATCAAAACAGTCAAATACTTTACAAAAAAAAAAAAATCAGTAATAACATCAATTTGACTGTCTTCATCCGTACCCTCAGTCAAATATTCTGGACTGCAGATTAAATTTGAAACGGTTGAATGTTTAATCTGCGAATAGAAAGCTTTATGCAATTACAATTTTAATTTTATCAACATATCAGAAAATTAAGCGGTTTTAACAGATATATTAAACATACCTTGATGTTAAGGTCAAACCACGGCCCTGGGTATTTTTATAGAGACTAAGAGTATTTTTTATTTACATTGTAAAAGTTTACGCCACCACATTTTTTTCCACATGAAATATATAGGGTGTGGCGTGATCTATAAAAATTAAACTACAGCTTCCTGATGATATTTGTAATAGAAAACTCTATACGAAAAAGTTCTATCTTCGCGTTTTTTTCACGCCCCATGTGCAAATACAATCCTACAGTGCGTTCAGTGGCTGCGAGATACGGGAAGTGTTATTCCTCGAGAAGAAGGACGTGGTCAGCAAGTGTACCTTGTGTTAAAGGAGTAGTGTTGGAAAGTCTTGACGAAGACCCCACAATTAGTACTCGACGACTCGCACAGCAAGTAGGAACCTCATCTCGTACCGTACACCGCATCTTAAGGCGCCAGCTGTTGCACCCCTATCATCTGCAACCAGTTCAACAGATTTTACCCTCGGATTGTGATCAACGAATGCGTTTTTGCAGATGGTTTTTAGGGCAATGTGCCAATCAAGTAGACTTTCCTGCTTATGTTTGTGTAACAGATGAGGCGAAATTTACCCGTGATGGAGTGAATATCCATAATATGCACATATGAGCCGATGAAAAACCTCACGCGATTAGGAAAACTCATTTTCAACATCGGTTCTCGGTAAATGTTTGGGCTGGCATAATAGGCGATGTACTTGTGGGTCCCTATTTCTTTGAAGGACGACTAAATGGACCAACATATGCTGACTTTTTGGAGAATCTGTTGTCTGAATTATTGGACGATGTGGCATTACAAGTTCGGGCGCGCATGTTTTGTCTTCAAGATGGGTCTCCTCCACACAGTACTCGAGAAGTAACGACACTTTTGAATTAAATGTTTCCTCAGCGATGGGTTGGACGCTTTGGTTCTGTGCCGTGACCACCTCGGTCACCCGATCTAACTTCAATGGACTTTTATCTTTGGAGTCACTTGAAATCATTGGTTTACAGTACTCCAATTGCTACTGTGGAAGAATGGCGAAACCGTATACTTGAAGCTGCGGACACAATTAGGGGAATACCTGGAATTTGGGTAAATATTAGCCAAAATTGGNTCATATGATGAACGTAAAGAAGGGATGGACAATACAGGTCAGTCGCAATGTCGTTAATGAATGAAATACATAGCAGAGGCCTCAGTATCGAACCTTGAGCTACACCCGACAATTTTAAAAACGTTTGATATATTTTCTAAGTTTTGAACAAATTGTTTTCTACTACAGAACGACGATTGAAGAAAATCAACTAACCGTAAACGAGTAATGACATCAATTTGACTGTCTTCATCGATACCCTCAGTCAAATATTATGAACTGCAAATTAAGTTTGAAACTGTTGAATGTTTAAGCTGCGGATAGATAGATAGATAGCTGCTTCATGCAATTACAATTTTATCAACATATCAGAAAATTAAGCGGTTAGATATATTAAACATACCCCGTAATCCCCACCCGATACAATGCATTTATGTCAACGTTTTTTCCAACTCTCGAAACAGTTTGAATAGTCCCTCAACGCTTTCGTCGATTCGGCTATTTTCTCGATCGAGTCGAAACGGTGTCCACGGAGGGGTCTTTTGAATTTACGAAATAGCCAGAAGTCACTCGGTGCTAAGTAAGGTGAAAACGGTGGTTGCTGGACGATATGAGTTGAAAGAGCACAAGATCTTTGATTTCTGCCTTCTTTAACGTCTCAACAAAATCATACATAGTGAAAATCGATAAACTCACTTTCATATGTTTACAAAAACACGAGTAGCTCTGTATCAATTGAATATATTGACTTGAAACTGTGGTCAGGTATCAAGGAGAGTACTACCAACCTACAAAAAAATGCTTTCATAATACCCGCGAATTTTAAATAATTCACATTATTTTTTGGACAGAGTATAAAATAGCGGCGTGCATAATATGCGAACGCAGTCTTTTTCGAAAACTAGCACATTCTGTCTGTCGGTAAACTTCGGTTCAAAGTTTTCGAATGTTTTTGAGACATCTTCAATTATCAGATTAAGTTATTTATTTTTTATCAGAGTAGAGGTTATCCGACTTTCCGTGAACGGAATTAAATAAATTAGCAAACTCGTTAGCGGTATCTTGGAGTTTATCTGTGACGATGTTAACTAATAACAGATTTAGAAGTTGAGAATTTTTTTTTTTTTTTTCTATAAGCAAAATCCAAAAACCCTTCAGATTAAAGGATGCATTTCTTTCAAGTGAGTGCAAGTAACAGGGCCATGTGGCCTGAGCCAGTGCATACAATAGTATTTTGATCCATTGAATCCGAATCTAAAATCGGAATTCCCGGATTAGTTCGTGTTTTGACCCTAACATCAATAAACTAATCAATGACTGGAAAAACATTGGAATTCATAATCTCGCTGCATCATAACTCCATAAGCCTATAGTCCCATAACTCCGTTAGCCCATAATCCTGTAGCCTGTTATTTAGTTAATCGATTTTTTGATGTTAAGGTCCAACCACGGCTCTGGGTAATTTTTATAGAGACTAAGAGTATTTTTTATTTATATCAGTGTAAAACTTTACACCACCATATTTTTTTCCACATGAAATATACAGGGTGTGGCGTGGATAATCTATAAAAATTAAATTACAGCTTCCTGATAATATTTGTAATAGAAAACTCTATACGAAAAACTTCTATCTTCGCGTTTTTTTCACCCCCCATGTGCAAATACAATCCTACAGTGCGTTCAGTGGCTGCGAGATACGGGAAGTGTTATTCCTCGAGAAGAAGGACGTGGTCAGCAAGTGTACCTTAATGTTGAAGGAGTAGTGTTGGAAAGTCTTGACGAAGACCCCATAATCAGTACTCGACGACTCGACAGCAAGTACGAACCTCATCTCGTACCGTACACCGCATCTTAAGGCGCCAGCTGTTGCACCCCTGTCATCTGCAACCAGTTCAACAGATTTTACCCTCGGATTGTGATCAACGAATGCGTTTTTGCAGATGGTTTTTACGGCAATGTGCCAATCAAATAGACTTTCCTGCTTATGTTTGTGTAACAGATGAGGCGAAATTTACCCGTGATGAAGTAAATATCCATAATATGCATGTATGGGCCGATGAAAAGCCTCATGCGATTAGGGAAACTCATTTTCAACATCAGTTCTCGGTAAATGTTTGGGCTAGCATAATAGGCTATGTACTTGTGGGTCCCTATTTCTTTGAAGGACGACTAAATGGACCAACATATGTTGACTTTTTAGAGAATCTGTTGTCTGAATTATTGGACGATGTGGCATTACAAGTTCGGGCACGCATATTTTGTCTTCAAGGTGGGTCTCCTCCACACAGTACTCGAGAAGTAACGACACTTTTGAATGAAATGTTTCCTCAGCGATGGATTGGTCGCTTTGGTTCTGTGCCGTGACCACCTCGGTCACCCGATCTAACCCCTATGGACTTTTATCTTTGGAGTCACTTGAAATCATTGGTTTACAATACTCCAATTGCTACGGTGGAAGAATTGCGAAACCGTATACTTGAAGCTGCGGACACAATTAGGGGAATACCTGGAATTTGGGTAAATATTAGCCAAAATTGAGTAGCTAATAACGTTTTCCACTAAACGGACAGTTGAGTTTATGTCCTGTTTGTGTTTTCTAAAACCTGAAAAACAAAAATAAAACTGAAACAAACCCAAAACTCTTGTTTCCATCAAGCGGACTACATTTTGTTCGAGTTTTGTTTTTGTTTTCAGTCCTTTTCCACTGGTTGTCGCGAAGAAGTTAGAACACATTTTTCCAATAACCAACCAACATGTTTAGAGAAGATTTTTGTATTCTTAGTTATAGCTGGTTTATACTGAAGTCCTTGGAAAAAAAGTAAGTGTCTACAGAGTGTCCCACCTCGAACTCCATCGATGGATGTCTGGGAAACCGCTCTAACGATTTTTTTGAAATTGTGATGGTGTGATACGGACCGTGGGGCCCACCAAGTTAAAATATTTTCAAGATCATTATACTTCCGGTTATACCGGAAGTCGATACTAACTTTCTTATTTTAAATGGAACCCCCTGCATATTATTGCATTTTTGGAAACATCAGCCATTTTTAAATTGAAAACATATAGCACACTCCATACTTGGGATTGACCGTTTCCGAGATATTTCGATTTTTAAACAAAAATTGACAGATGCAGACTGCCAGCAAAATTTAGTTTTCCCGGTTTATTTTTTTGTGCAAATTGGACATTTTGTAGAGGAAGACCTACTTTATCGAATTTGACATGAAAATTTTCCAGTTTTTATACAGAGTGGTCAAAAAATTTTTATCGAATATGAAGTTCAGAATATGTGTAAAACTCGAAATTTTTTAATGGAAACGCCAAATATTTTTTTGCAATAATATACAAGGGGTTCCATTTATAAATAAGACAGTTAGTATCAACTTCCGGTATAACCGGAAATACGATGACCTTGAAAATATTTTAGCTTGGTAGGCTCCACGGTCCGTATCCCACCATTACAATTTCAAAAAAATCCTTCGAGCAGTTTCCCAGATATCCATCGATGGAGTTCGTGGTATATGTACGGTTAAAGTGTGTACTTGGTTAGTTAGTTACTTTGTATCCTAGCCAAGTAAACACTTTAACCGTACACATATATATTTTTTAATAGCTATAATTCATTAATGATTAAAATATTGTTTTTGGGAAGAAGAAAACGCCAACATAGACATTGGGTTGGATCACTTAAATAGAAAACACAACACGACCGTTTCAACTAAACAGACTTGAGTTTCAAAACACGTCGAAACCTTTTGATGTGACCGCTTTCAAGCGGGACCCGAAAAACAAAACTCCAACTGTCGCAAAACACGCCAGTCTTCAAAAAGTTTGCGAAAAGTTACAGTTCTGTTTTATTCAACACAAGTTTGTGTTTTGTTTTTGTTTTGTCCGTTTAGTGGAAAACCGCCCTAAGACTTTTCTATTACAAATATCGTTAGGAACCATCCTGTATTTTTGACATCTGAATTTTACCGAGTATGTTTCCAAACTGCCTTGATCCCCATCTAATGAAATCTATTGTTTCCGCGACAATTTTGATGACTTGTCCTTTGACGGATAGGCTATTATATCGTCACAGAAACCTTCACATAGACAAACGCCAAGCCTCCACTTACTCTGCTCCACTCGACTTCCATAATACCGGTCATTTTTGTACCATAAATCAAACCGCGATTAATTAAGCGTTCCTCGGATTCCGTACGATCATCATCAATTATTGCACTTAACGGTATTATTTAGCGATATATATTTATCATTTCCGAGAGTGATTAGCCATCATATATTTGCCACCGGGACGTGGGGGTTACTGATCGCCCTCAATGGACACAGAAAGGCACTCGGGGTTGTCAGCGTCGCGGAGCTCAATGGACGCCCGTCAGTTCCGGTGGCTGGATGCCGATGGCGGCACCTTCCCATCGCCGGCCCGCTCTCATTGTGCATCTAAACTCAGTTTTGTATGAGCTGAATGCATCGTTTTACACCGACTATCGATCATCGAGGTGTGGGGCATTTCTTTAAGATGGTCCGGGACTGGCAAAGTGGCGGTTATAATTTTTATCACGCCTGGAAAGGGAACTACGTGTTTTGATGATAAATTTCACTCCCAACAGTCCGTACGATTTCATTCCAATTTTTCATCAGTGAAGATTTTTTTTAGCTTATACTTCTTGGTCTCGTTTCTACAACACCTACTCGTCCAAGATGCGTTCCATTTTCGACTTCAAGAACGTCAATTTGGGACACTACGTCGCCAGTTTTGGATTGAAAGAGACTCCCACTGAAGTCGCGGGGATAATAAGGGGACAAATGGCCAAGGTGGAACGGCCTAGATTGAACAGGAAACTGGCAATACATGAGTGAGTATTTTTTTTCTGTTAGTTACATGTTTTTATTGGTATTGATGCAATTCCACGCTCTTTAAAAGATGTTGATGAGCGAACCTTTATGATTTATGCCATTTGGTGGATGTTTTTTTCTCCAATTCGAAAACTTTTAAGTTATATTCTCAATAAAATCAGTTCAACACAATTTTCTTCCAAGTATTATGTTATATACACTTGTTTGATGAATTCTGGAAACGATTGTAAAGTGAAGATGTAATGTAATCTACTAATTAGACTTCCTCTCAATACCTAACATTAAAGGAATGAATGAAGGAATGGAATGGAGGATAGGAATTGATGATATTGAAATTGCAAACTGGAAAACAAGAGCAATTTTCCTCTGTACCATTAAATTGCAGTGCCACTTTGTCAACATTCAATATCATCGAATATCAACTTGATCTTGATTATCTCTGTTTTACTACAAAAATCTAAAGTGGGTGCAGCTTAAATATGTGACTCATCATATTTAGGACATAAATATCAACTTGATTCAAATCATAGCTAACCAAGGAATGTTTGGGAAATTTACAAATCTAGAAATTTGAACTATTATTTGTTTACTTTATTCCAAATGAAATTTTTGATAATAACCTTCTGGTGTGGGAGAAACATCTACAGTCATTTTTATTAATTCATCACGTAACCTACAAAAAATTACGTATATTGTCAACATTTTGAATGCAACCACTAAAAACTATGGAAAATACCTTTGTAGCATGATAATCATGGTTCGAGGCTTCTGTTTAAAATTTGTTTACTTCTTGTCTAGTACAAACTCTGGATTTATTTGCTTTATATCCCACAGATTTTTTCTTTAAAGATATTAATTTCAAAAATTTGATATCAATACTCCACGTAGTTTAATTTTTCTGCTAATAATCCGGGCGAATTAGACCAAACATGCCTGTTTCAAAAATCGGGCCTAACTCGAATTTTATGAGCTTAAAATTAAGTAAAAAAATATGCAGAATAAAATCCCAAATTTGTGTATTTGTGGAGGTCGAGCGTCATATTGTTTATAACAAAAGAAAAAATAATAATTGCTCTTTTTTCAGTTTTTCACTTATATCTCCGAAAATAAGCCTCTTAATCGACGTGAGGTATACTTATCTATTTTGTTCCTGAGGAAATTTGCTACAAGGATAGGCTTTTGCGAAAGCTCGCAAAATGTTTTTTACATTGCACAATTAGCGGTGAAAAAAAAATGTGCAAAATTTTCAGCATTAAATAAAAAAACGAATTTTACTGAAATTGGATGAAACTACAGAAAAAGATAACTGTTGAAGTGTTCAACAAATACCCGCAATCCGAACCACCAACTTCAAAATGGCGGTCTACTGCAAAGTTATAGAGTCGAAAATGCGAGCGCGTAGATATATCTTCTGCCCAAGTCAAGATATCGAAATTCGGTAAAAAAAAAAAAAAGGATAAAAAAGTTATTAACAAAAAAAAACAAAAAAAAAGCTAACTAGGGTCCTTAACTCTGCGGTTTTTTAATATACAGATTTCAGATTACAATTACATCAAATAGTGCTTAAAAAACCATGAATTTAAAAAAAGAAGTGTCTCAATCCGACCAATAGGTGCCGAGACAATTTTTTTCTTAAAAACGGTATTCTGGCTGTTCTATTTAATATTTTGTAATAAACTTGGGCTCGTTGTAAAGTAGAAGACTTCCTTTATACGCTGTATTTTTTTGAATGGATTCGGCTAAGAAATGACCATGTAAACGTTCATTAAAGGCAGAGTGATACGCGCGGCGGCCCGTGCGGCTGAGCGGTAGCCAGGAGAGGGGAGCGCTGTGACGTCATAGTGCCCATGCTGCGCTCGGCTTCTCAACTCAACTTATTTTTTTCCACTCTTTCGAATGGTGTAAGAAAAAGTATGTGAAAGTTGTCGCCAGACACCGAAAAATACATTTTTATTGACTTTTCACGTTTTCTTTTGTAACTTCATTATGCTTTCGATATTTTAAAAAGTAAGGTCTTTTTACGTATTTAAAATATATAATTTTTCAAGTTAATGGTTTACGTTGTAGAGCGCGTGATTTGAACTTAAAAATCTGAAATTTACGCAAACGCGAGACAATGTAATTACCTTTCCATTCTTTTTTACCGAATTTCGATATCTTGACTTGGACAGAAAATATACGCGCTCGCATTTTCGACTTTATAATTTTGCAGTAGGCCGCTATTTTGAGATTGGGGGTCTGGATTGAGGGTATTTGTTGAAAACCCCAATAGTTTTCTTTTCCTGTAGTTTCATCTAATTTCAGTCAAATTCATTCTTTTTATTTTGCAATGTAAAAAAATGTATGCAAGTTTTCGCTAAAGCCTGTCCTGTAGCAAATTTCTTCAGGAACAAAACCGGTAAGTATACCTCATGTCGATTAGTGGCTTATTTTCGGAGATATAAGCGAAAAACTGAAAAAAGAGCAATTATTTTTTTTTCTTTTGTTATAAACAATATAACGCTCGACCTCTATAAATACACAAATTTGGCCTTTTATTCTGTGTATTTTTTACTTAATTTTAAGCCCATAAAATTTGAGTTAGGCCCGATTTTTGAAAAAAAAAACCTAATTCGCCCGCACTATAAGTAAGCTAACAGAACATATTCATTTATTACCATTACTTTTTCATTACATTTCTTGCCTTTTCCTGAATTTCATTGGTAATAAAGTCATCTCTAGCGGCAGCAGATGCTTCTTTAATAACGAATGTAATATTTTCTTCGTCACTTTCATTGCTATTCATCTTTAAACGACTTAGACAAAAACTTCCGCTGACAGACAACTGCGATACACATCTATTTTGTTTTTAATGCAAGTTTCGACGTAAGAGTTCGATAAAGTTACTTTATTAAGCTCTTATGTCACTTTATCAAGCTCTCACCCCCTTTCCGATCTAGATTAGCATGATGCACTTTCCAAACTAAAAAGAATTCGGAATAAGACATTTTCTAGAGCGGTAGCACAAAAAAATATTTTTCATTAGTTTTTGCTAAACATGTAGTTATGTGTATACAGCGTGATGATGAAGTTTGGAACAGAATTCATAACTTTTATACTAAGTAATTTAAAAAAAAAACGCCGAGACAGGTTGATTTTGTTCTCGAGAGGGGCATTTTTTAATATGATTCAGTTGAATACAGGGTGGCCCAGAAAAACTGAACGGCCAATAAATTTGTTTTATCTTATGGAACACCCTATATATTTTTTCATATTGGGATAAAGCTTTCTCTTGCGAATACAGTGATTATTTGCATTTGTTTCATTTCCAAGTACAATTTCTTTTATGTAATTAAATAATTTTTTGAAATGAATGTCATTTTCTCGCCATATCTCGCTTGTTATTTGAGATAGACCCATCAAACCTTACATCACTGTATTCGTAAGAGAAAGCTTTATCCAAATATGAAAACATGTACAGGGTGTTCTATAAGATAAAACATATTTATTAGCCGTCCAGCTTTTCTGGGTCGCCTTATATACAACTGAATCGTCTTAAAAGATGCCACTCCCGAGAACAAAATCGACCTGTCTCGGCGTTTTTTTAAAAATCACTCTGTATAAAAGTTATGAATATTGTTCCAAACTTTATCATCACGCTGTATTTATTTCTTCTTTTATTTAATATTTTCACCGATGTTTTGATCCATCATTCGAATATTCGGTGCGGTGGCACCACTTGGACTCTTTCTAATACCAAAAGAAGTATGAAATGAGGACCTCTATAATTAAATCATGTATTTGTCATACTGCGTCGGAGACAATGGCGGATTTTGCAAATTGTCCGTGAAAAATGGGCTCGACAAAGTTCCAATGCGAACGTAAAAAACGGCGGCGTTATTTATGCGTTTAGAAAAGCGCTTTGTGGGCTGGCCATGTGGCGGCCCCGGAGCATTAAGCGGAGCGATCCGGTTTAACGCGATAATGACCCCTGCATCAATCAAAATTCGCGCGGCGCTGCCGACCAGACCCGTGAATAAATTAGCAAGGGATTTACCTAAGGCGCGGGGGTCACGGAAATATGGAACTAAAAAAAAAGCTGGTGTTCAATGCGGCAATCAAGTTATACAGTGTGGTCGGTGTTTGTTGGATGATGTTAAAAATTATGAAATTCCTCAAACAGTGTTATATTTTCAGTAGCTGTCACTCAAATTTACGATACAAAATTTTTATTTGCGTATTCACACCGCCAGATGACGCTTTGATATTTTTTTTTGTCTCCCAGAAACATAACCTTTTATTGTTTTTATTGCCTCTGGAAAAAACTTTTCATTTTTAAACTTCTTTCTGTTTAGTTTTTTTTTATATTTTCAACTGTTTTCGAGATACGAGGGCGGGTCAATAAGGCCGTGACTTTTTGAATGAAACACAGGTTTTTATATAAAGTTATTTTATTTTTCAACATAGTCTCCTTTGAGTTCTATACCAACGTTTCTCCAATTTTTTTATCCCTTCCGAAAAATATGATTTGTCGAGGTCATCAAAATAGGCATTTGTTTGTGAGATAATTTCGTCGTTGGAGTAAAATCTCTTTCCGCCGAGACATTTCTTCAAGTTTGGGAACAAGAAATAGTCACTCGGGGCTGAATCTGGAGAATAGGGCGGATGAGGGAACAATTCGTAGCCCAATTAATGGATTTTTGCCATGGAAACTGCACATGTGTGCACCCTTGCATTGTCCTGGTGGAAAAGAACATTTTTCTTGGCCAAATGCGGTCGTTTTTTTTTTTCAATTCCTCATTGAATCGACCCAATAAGTTGGTATAATATTCGTCATTGATTGTTTTCTCCTTTTGAAGGTAGTCAATGTGGATTATAACTCGTGCATCCCAAGAAACGGTCGCCATGACTTTATTGGCTGACAAACCCACCTTTGCCTTCTTTGGCGCCGATTCACCCCGAGAAACCTACTGTTTTGACTGCTGTTTGGTCTCCGGTGTGTTGTGGTGGATCCACGTTTCGTCCACGGTTACAAAACGGCGCAAAAACTCGTCCATATTGCGGTTGAACAACGCCAAACATTCCTGCGAAATTGTCACACGGTTGTGTTTGTGGTCGATTGTGAGCAAACGCGGCACCCATCTTGCGGAAAGCTTTCTCATACCCAAGTGTTCATTCAACATTGAAACCACTGAGCCATGTGAGATGCCTATGGCTTCCACAATCTCTCTCACTTTCAATCTCAGATCGGCTAAAACCATATCGTGAATTTTTTCAATTGTTTCGGATGTAGAGACCTCAACTGGGCGTCCAGAACGTTCGGCATCTTCCGTGCTTGTACGGCCACATCGAAATTCACTTTTTTCCATTTTCTTCTCAAAACTCGCGGTAGTCTGCTATCAACGGCTGCCAAACACCAACTAAATGACGCAGCTTGTTCACATTTAGACAGAAGTCAACTGACAGTTGCCTGTTGACAGGAGCAGTGTTGCTATTTCAATTAAGAGGCGGGAAATTCAAAAAGTCACGGACTTATTGACCCCCCCCTCGTATGAGGTTGACTTTCTTATCCTTGGCCTTGGCTTACAAAATAAAAATATCGTTTTGCAGAGTAAATCTTTGTGAGACAATTTACAACCATATTTGATGAGTAGCTTAATATTTAATTCACATCAATGGTGTTTATAAATCCCAATCATTCTGTAAAATAACTTTAAATACTTTTTCAAGGAAATATTTCTATTAACTATTAACCTTTTTCCGTTTTTGATATATTAAAGTATGTTATATCTTAAATGTCATTGCTACTATATGCCTACTGATACAAAGCACTAGCGATCTACTAATCATAGAACAATGAAAGCACAACTAGTGTACGAATTAAACTTTTTAGCTACTGATATTGTGGGAAACAACTGTGTGGCTAGAGATACCGTACAGTATTGAATACCTGCAGTATTTAATAAACAACTAAAATCGTTCGTAGTAGAGTACTTGCTTGTCACAATATAATTAGTTTGTTTCGCCTAGTGCAACACTTCTCATACTTTCATAACATAGTCTTTCCAAAGTCAGTTGAACATGTATAAAAACGCCTAGCAATAAAATTTAATCAGTTTCATAGGCGTCCTTAAAAAAGTTTTCTGCTAAACGTAAAAAATTATAATAATTTTTATATACTTAATGTGTAGAAAATTTCTATTATATGTTCATTTGGCCAACAACATATTTTAATTATGTCCTCAAGCAATTTTATTATATTGATGGTAAATTTCGTTTTGTTCCGTTTCAAAAGGTCTCCAAAATGCCATGTTGTAAACAAAATATTTCTCTTATTTCTCCCTTTTGCGATGAATGATTAATAGAAGGTGCCTGTAATAAATTAAAATTACCTGAATCACACCAAATTCCGCATTGCTGCACTGCACTGCTAGGCAATTTGTCAACCACTTGTCAGCAGCTGAGGTTTATTACCCAGTTCGGCTGTCTGTTTACGCCGTTTGCCCGCGCGCGCATTCTTCAACTGGGCGACCAGACCTGTATATGGATATGGCTAAGTAAATATGGGAAAAAGTTTTTCAAATATTTCAATACCGAGTTGCTGCGTCAGCGACCGAACCTGGTACATACTGCCAACCTCTTGATTCATCAATTGAGATCGGAAAGACTACACCTGCAGATTATTACTTCGCGTTCTTTGACGGTAGGTACAAAAAAATCCTTTTGTCGGTGGGCCTTAGGTAGTAGTGACAATTAATATATGACACACCTTGTGGGTATAATCTTACACAAAACATGCAGATAGACATTCAAATAGCTAAATTTTCGGTCGTTCAAAATCCGTCTGTTTGGTGATTCTGCTGACTAAAGATCTTAGCTGTTTTCTAGGTATTACGGTTGTAATTCAACGCTGGTCGAGACCTGTAGTCTTCAGAGTAGTTGTTTCCTACAATATCGTTAGTTACTACGATTTTGTTGAGCTATTATGTTTCCATTTGCTGTAAAAAATGCCTTTCCAGAATATGAACAATATTCCGCTACTTTTCCACAATGGAACACATGTTACGTCCCTAGCTACACTTCTTGTAACTTTTATCGTCGTTTAATGAATTCATAATAAACCGAATCGAATATTAAACCATCTTGTTTCACCCGGATCCCATTATTCCCTCGATTGCTCCTCTATTATTAGGCCTAATTTGGTGGACTGCCAAATTTTTTTCATTATTCTGTACGAAACATTAATCTTGAAGCAGTTACACCTGCACTCAATTCACAATTTTAGACGGAAATAAAAATTTGTATATCAAGCTGTTAAACAGTATTAATGGTGGTAATTTAAAGATAATAGATTTGACAGGTATATTTGTAATCTAGAGAATGATTGTCTTAGCACAATCATTATACAACCACACAAACAAGAAGTGGTCTGTTTGTTCGGTCAAACCATGTTTTTGTTAAAATTTTTGGAGAAAATGTCCCCAAATCTTAAAAAAAATAGGTTTCGGAAGATTTTAACCCCCTGATGGAGCTAGTCCATATACTGGATTCCTTAACTCTACGCATGGGCGTCACCAAGAGGGGGCAGGGGGGGAAAGCAGCTCCCCCCCTAGAGATTCGAAAAAAATACACACATTTTCTTAAGCTGAGAAAATATTAGTTTGGAAATTTTTAATAAAATATTTTATTTACTTCAACTTTAATTTTAAAAATTAAAACACTACTGTATTTAAAAAAAAAACAATTTAGTATAAATATTTGTTGACAAAAGAATTTAAAAATTTAGCTCTGGAATTTAAAATTAAAAAAATAAGAATAAAAACCTGGCTGAGAAATGCTATGGTACAAAATCATCTCAATAGCTTAGCAATGATGAGTATAGACAGAAAACTTATTTTTGACAACCATTAAGATTTTATTAATAAAGTGGTCGATACATTTTCAAAAAATCCGAGATTATGTTTTACCTAATTTTCGTAAAATTTCTAATTTTTTTTAGTCATTTATGTATATATTTTTTGTTTTTTTTTTGTATTAAAAAGGTTTTATTAAAAATATTTAAAAAAAAAATAATTCACTGTAGGTACGTACCTATTTCTACTTATAATTTATATTTTTCCCATCATCTCTCTTATCTTGCCCCCCCCCCTCCCTGCCCATTGTCTGACGACGCCCCTTGACTTTACGCCTATATTTTCGAACCCGATGAACACGAATTTGAAGTCAGTTTAGCATCAGCCTCCACTATTTTCGAGAAAATGCACTCAGTTTATGCAAAAGGGCGTTTCACGAAAATACCAGAGAGGTATGCTCTTTAGTGTTCAATGTTTTTTTTTTTTACTTTAACGCTTCCGCGTCCAGCGAACTACTTTGTCTTCAAAACATCCATATAATGTGTCGTAATAATACTAAGTCATCTCCGGCGACCATTGATTCCACAACATGGGCTCGCAACGGAGACGTCGAAATAGGCATACGAGCCTCACATTGGGCGTCATGTCATTATAATACATGATATGTATCGGGGATTTCGCACTCCATGGTATCAGAACGTGGGTCTCGAATGCCTATTTCGACGTCTCCGTTGCGAGCCCATGTTGTGGAATCAATGGTAGCCGAAGATGACTTAGTATTATTACGACATGGCGCCCAATGTGGGGCTCGAACTCCAAGGGAGGCATCGACTGCCACCTACTCCCCACGTTCTGGTGCCATGGAGTGCGAAATCTTCGATAACGGCACGGTTACATCACGACATGGCGCCCAACGTGGGGCCCGAATGCCTATTTCGACGTCTCCGTTGCGAGCCCATGTTGTAAAATCAATGATCGCCGAAGATGACTCAGCATTATCACGACATGGCGCCCAACGTGGGGCTCGAATACCATTTTCGACGTCTCCGTTGGGAGCCCATGTTGTGGAATCAATGGTCGCCTAAGATGACACAGTTATATCACGACAAATGGGTTTAGTTTTCTCTTTTTACCTCTAACCTTATACTCCTTTTTCAACATCCCACTTACTCTGACACCTTTAAAGATTTATGTATTTAAAAAACAATTGAAAAACCAACTTTTTTGCAGGTACGCCTATTGATTTTTTTTTAATTGTCGAATACCTACACCGCGAAAAAAAATTATTTTCAACTCCGTGTAAGTAAGCCTCACAAAAAAATTGTATGGAGTAAATAAATTATTTTTCACTGATCTATCACTCTGAAATTTTCTGTAGATACGTAAAAGTAATACGCCCCAATAAGGACTGTCGACAAGAACAACTCGAATTGTTTCGCATTCCTCTCCTAAAGATTTCACCTTCATTACCCGGTATTGCTCTACAAAACGATCTTTACCTAAAAAAAAACGGTAGCAGCGCCTCGTAATAGGCGTTCTTCCCACAGGCCGGCGGTATTTTTCATGTGTTCCAGGCCGGTTACACAGCGGCGCGCTTTTTTCCCGACAGCACATACCAGCGCACCATTCAGTAATCATACAAATGTAATTAATGAATCTCGGTGATTAATAGCCGTCGTTCGCGCCGCAGAAGAGTGGCCGCCTCATTAGATTTATTACTTTTTATACATTTTTATGCTGTACGCGCTCATATCCAATTTAGGGCTGGAAACAATGGCTCGTAGGTCGGCAGCAGGCCCTCATTATCCGCAATGGACTTCATGCAGTTAATATTTGAAAGTGTTCTGTTTTCTGTTAAAATGGCACGTGCAATTAACGAAAGTACAGTTAAAATGTTAAGTCCTGACACACTTGTGTTGGGTTTTAGTCTTTATAGAGTTTATTTATCATTTCCTAGATTTATTTGATTCCTTACACTTTTTAAAAAACTATTTTTTTACAATTTACAATGTAAATATTCTTAAACATCTGTAATTCTAACCTCCAAATACGTCAATATGTGTAGTTGCGTGTTTTGACACTATGGCGCTGTAATTTATTTTCAGATCAGATTGCAGTATTTGGTCTAGGTCTAGGGACTTTATACGTCAGATACCTTTAAATGAACAACATATTTACTAATTTTAAACTCCCCCCATCTTATTAGTCAAAAGGAAACATTAGATGTATTACTAAACATTCAATTTAATATAAAATTACGATAAATAAGGTCTAACAACGAATTTAATGCTTTCAAAATTTCCTCTATGTTTTTAGTCAGAAAGAGGATTTATAAAGAGCAGATAGGGCTTTTCAAAACTGAATAATTTTTTATGGATGAAATTAACGGTTTTTGAATCAATCTGTCAGGTAGAAAACCAGTTGGTGGTAGAATACGATTAGTTTAGAAACAAGCTTTTACTATAGACAACGGAATTTTCAAAGGGAATTTTCTTTTGGTTATTTCACCTCGCCCTATTACTACTATTATGGCTAAACACCAACGCAAGGAGACGAGCAACCCCCAACCTGGAAATTTTTGCCGAATCCCCACTTTGTCGTAGGGTAGGAATTTTTTACTTGCCTAACATTGTTTAGACAAGGGACCAACATCCTTTCCGAGTGATGGTTTGTTTTTCTATACAAATCTCGACTAAATTTATATAGCTTCTGTGAATACACCAACATACAGGCCATTGGAAGATGGACGAGCATCGCGAGCCTTCTCTGGATCATCAGTGAGCACCCATCAAAGTACTAATTAGCCGCGATGAGCGTTGCTACTTGGATTTTATTTATGTTAAGAGCAAAACGTCATATTTTAATACCTTTTGATATTAAAAATTGGTACATTTTTGCTTAAACAACGAAAACTAACAAAATCGTATTGACTTACCAATTCAAAATAATGTTTAGCTTGTAACAAGTGCTACCTGTTAAATTGGTTAAATCAGAAACACGTATTCTTGCCACGGCTGAAATTAAAAATCAGTTTGATGCAAAACCGATTTCCATCGGTATTTTTCTAAAAACACCCATATGAATATTGTGACGTAATTGTTATTGAGTGGCTGATCAGTGACTAATCCTTAATTACTGCGTCACAATATTCCTTATCGACTGTGACACTTGTCACCACCATAACCAATACAGAAATCACAATATAATCTATAAGGACCCTGTTAGTTTCTTACCCAATTACGAATTGCTGTGTTTTCCTAACATTCTTTGATTATAGCGGATGTATTACTAATAATGGGCCTAAGAGAAGGGGCGAAATCCTTGAAACAAAATGACTATCAAAAGCAAAAAAAACGAAAATATAATTTCAACTTTGACACCCTGTATCTTTTTTCAGGGCCACATTTTTCTAAGACATATTTTGCCCTTGGACTTTTGTCCATTATTAATGGCCCACCCAGTATAACAAAAAAAAATTGATTTTAGTGGATCATACAATATGGATGTCCCCTTTACATACAGGGTCGGAAACTCCCCATGGTTCATCGGCCGTTACGTGAGAGCGATAAAGTAAGTCATAGAAATCCATGCGGTAGAGAAGGATGGCTATAATGAAGGCGTCTCATAATCACCGCCCGTTTCGCCCTTCCACAAATAAGATCCACTTCCACTTGTAATTCAGCGACCGGTGGTCATTTTTGTTTTCGTCGTTTGCCTTTTCTATAATAGATGTCACTACTTATACAATTTCGACTTCGTATTCCGATATGTTAATACAATCCGTTAACAGAGGGCAACACAAATTGTCTAAGGTGAGGCGCAGCCCTAGAAAAAGTGATGCCAGATCTACAGGTTTTTTTGGAATTGGGGAAATAGGGAATTTTGCTTTATTTCTTGGGATTTTTAAGTCATTTTAAAAAGTATACAAAAGTATACTTAAATAACAACTAAATGAACTTTAAATGCAGCTGAGCACTAAACTCCATTTGAATAACTTCTCAGTAGGGGAAACAAGGTCACTAGATCTACAAACAGAGGTATCTACTAGCTACTGTAAAAAGTTTTCTTTGTTACGCGTTGTGCTGTACTCTGTTAACGGATGGTATTAACATATCGGAATACCGAAGTTGAAATTGTATAAGTAGTGACATCTATTAAAGAAAAGCCGAACGACGAAAACAAAGATGACCATCGGTCGCTGAATTACAAGTGGAAGTGGATCTTATTTGTGGAAGGGCGAAATGGGCGGTGACTATGAGACGCCTTCATTATAGTCATCCTTCTCTATCGCACGATTTCTATGACTTACTTTATCGCTCTCACGTAACGGCCGATGAACCATGGGGACTTTCCGACCCTGTATATGTAAATCTTGTAGTAATATTATTTGCTAGCTCGTCCAGCTCATTTTACAGGAAATAAAACATTAAAAAAATATGTAATAAAATATGGAGTAAAAACCGTCATTAGAATCTCAAGAAAACTGCTGTTCTGTATTCTACGGTCTAACTTCCAGTAAAAATCTTATTTTGTCAAATAATTTAAATATGTATATAAAACAGATTCTAAAATTTTACGAATTTGTCGAAACCAGTTTAATCAAAATAATTTGGTAGTATTAATTTTTATCAAATTTGATTAAAATTTTATTGTGGGTAGATATATGTCTGGTGGTTCTACTAGTGGATGATTTTAACCGATGTTTACCAAACATATCCGCTTTCATTTTATTGCCGGACGAAACTTTAGTTCGCAGAGTAGTTATTTCTCACAATACCATTAGAAAATTTATATTTTGACATAGACCTATGTATTATTTTATGAATTTTTTAAATTTTGTTCGATTACCACCATAGAAGTAAACAAGCTACAGGTTACGTTTTTTCATTGGGTGGGTTTTAGAAGTTATCCGCTTGTCTATATCCGAAAACAATGAATTATAAATTACACTCCTTTGGCTACTTTATAGCGCAGATGGTTTTATTTTGTTTCGGGCCGGCCGTTTTCATATTAATGATAGATATAATTGAGTTTTATCCACATTAAGCCAGAGTCCATTAGCAGCACAGAGTTATACTTTAGAGTTAATTATAATGACTGATATCAATAACACTGTGTGTTCCTCGCAGGGACGACCAACCCAAGAGGCCGGCGCAGAAGAGGAAAATCAAGTCCGTCAGTCTGACCACGTCGGAGTACGCCAGCGGGTTGGCGCCTAACAAGAAGAGGAAGAAGAAGAAAGACGTGAATTGAGATTGGTTATGTTGATATTAATATTTTCTTAATAAAGTGTATATTGTTTTTAAGGATTTTGTTAATTATTTGGACACGCAGAGCAATTAGAGCAAATTTTGAAAATAAAAATTAATTTGAAGAGCCTGTCAGAATTACGCAGTACTTGAATTTGATTGACAATATTCGAGCATGCGCTATGCTTACTGCTTTATACTCGGCAAGTGTTTTCGTCGCATATAATTAAAAAGTTGGAAAAGGGGTAAAATGCAATGGTCGAGTCTAGGAATATTTAATAATTCAAATCTTCACGTCTCCTTCTAATTCATGTAACTATCGACCCTAACCGAAACACAATTAATTAATGAGGAAAATTCACGAAATATAAAAACTCGTATATTCTTTAATAAAACTTAGTCATCTTCTTCCTTTGCTTCCATATTTGTTAGTATACCGACTTAAATGGATTTTCTTCTGCTTCTTCTTCTTTTCCTATTGGTTGGTTCTGATAAGGCTCATGGTACCGCGGCCTTAATAGACCTATTGTTCGTCCCACTAGTTAGTCCTATTCAGCAAGTAATTTTGTCTTTTTAACAAAGTCCGAAAGCTTCCTTGCTGACATTTCTCTCAGTTCCTTGGATTCCAAATAGAGTGTCCCCAGGAGTGTCATTCTACTACATACAAAACCCGAGCACTCGCTTAGGATCTGTGTTTTCTGCGACCATAGTGCTATAAAAATTCCTAGGTCTTACTATCGATGTGTACATCCAGAATGACATCTTTGGCTTCAGCTTCTCCCAATAACGCGACGACAACGGCATACACACAATGTCTGCTTCGCCTTACTCACCACTTTTTCCAGTGTGCATTCCAGGTAAGCTTATCATCCAGTATTACTCCTAGATGTTTTACTTCCCTGGAAAGCCGAATACATCTCTCCCCTGTTATAGGTTCAGAGAGTCCAATCAAATTTCTTCTCCTGGTGAAGGGTACTACGACCGTTTTGTCAGGGGTTACTGACAGTGCCTGCCCCTTACACCAGTCATCTATCCATTTCAATGCCCCTTTCATGAGTTCACGGATGAAGTAATTTTGATAGAAACACTGGGTTTGAATTAAAAATTATAAATTTTTTATTGATTCTTACAGTATAAAATCCACGGCCTTCAAGGCACATGCGCACACTTCTGTCGAAATTTCCATGACCATTTTCCATAAATGCGGCTGAATTTCGCTGATACAGCGCACAATTTCCTCCTTCAAGGCTTGAGTGGTCGTGGGGTTACCTTAAAATCCAACGACGTTAAATTGCATAATCTGGGAGGCCAATTCTGATCACCTAGACGGGAAATTACAGGACCAGGAAATTGTTTCTCGATATGTAGGGCATACCACATGTCTACATGGGAAAGTCATTAACTGTTATTGCCTAAACAGCCTCATTCTCGAAGAAGAATGGTCCGATGATGCCTCCAGTCCAAAATCCACACCAAACAATGACACGTTGTGAATGCATTTGCTTCTCAACAATCACTGTTGAATTTTCTGAGCCCCAAATGCGACAATTTTGTCGATTAACGAAATCTTCAACATGAAAATGAACCTTATCGCTGAAGATGATTTTCTTCGAAAAATCAGCATCCACTTGTTCCATAATTCATCCAATGAACTCTCTTCGCTCTGCGTTTTCCGTACGCTTCAGTTCTTGAGTCGGTTGAACTTTATAAGTATGAAGATGCAAATCTTTCATGAGAATACGTTGTAGAGAGCTTCTCGAAATGTCCAATCACTATTCCGACCATATTTTGTACGAAAATTGCGAACTGTAGTTGCCAAACCCTCATTTTTTTTAAAATATTGTTCAAACTTGAAAATGGGTTCTTCTTTCGTGTAGCACTCCATATTTAATAACACTGTGAACTGTAATGCTGTCGTTTTTTTTTCCGTTGGCACACTTTACCTCACAAATGGCGCAAAATTCAAGTCTTGCGTGAATTTTGGGACATCTGATACTTAGGAAAAATAGAAATAAAAATTTAAAATGAATATGAATGATTGATGATAATAGAGAACTTGTTGAAAACCGCTGACTTTATTTCACAGTAAGTATAACATAAATAAATTATACAGAACTCTTAAACTGCAAATTTTTATATGGAATAAAAAAAAATTATAACTAGTAATAATATATTTTTTAATTATTCCACAATATTTTTAAATAACTTCATAAGAATCAATTAACTATTTCCATATACAATAATATCGAACTTTTACTGTATGGAAACCTTACTAAATATATACATCAAGTATTTGTTTAACTTTTGCTATATTTCTTAAAAATTTCTTAGATTTACATGTTCAATTAGCCACCTTTCCTTGATATTTCTAACAAATGTGCCCACGCCCTTGGCTTTTACAGTATTAACTTATAAAGCAGGTACTTCCGTTTATTTATTATTTTATACTTTGTACCCAATTGCTTATAAAATTTTTGCCGCACGTGCACTATTTGCGCAGAGAATATGCTTTTAACCTTTCTACCATTTTACGATTCGTGTAAATCACCTTGAATACATCATAGTTCACTACAAATTGTTTAGACCTTTTTAAGATCGAATAATGTTTTGGCATCACGGCGCCATCTATGTGACTGTGTTAGTAGTAAAAGTTATATCACAAGATTTAAACCACTGACCATGTTTACAAAACTAAAGAGAATTGTGAGGGGAGTTTTTACTGGGATACCTTAACCTTTAACCGAACTTAACATAATCTAATACGATCTAACCTAACCCATATTTCATTCACCTCATTTAATAGTCTCGCTGTATGTTTATTTATTAAGAAATGAGACCAGCAATAAAAAGAAAAATAAGTAAGAATTCTAAAATTGTAAGAAAATTTATATAAAATTTGTCCTGCACTACTAGTATGGAAAATTGTAATCATTATTTTGTATGTACATCTTGGTATCTTGATGACGTATTATTTCTGTGACATTTTAGATTTTAACCCGCAATTCCTCAATCGTGTTAATTTCTGCTTTGAAAATTAACGTTTTTAATTTTCATTTGTCCTCAGTAAGTCACGGGAGCGTGATTGTTTTCATTTATGTAATCACGAATTTTTCATCGGAAATAATGGTACGCATCATGTCAAAACCACAAATATTTAACATATTTTTTTAAAAAATTCTGGTACATTATGAGATGCTGCTGCAGTGTTTTTCCAGCGTTCACCGTAAATTAACATGTCAACAAGTTCATTATTCTCATTCATGCCAGTTTATAGTATCACTAACTTATTCTAATTACAGGCATGTTGGAACATTTGCCTAATCTCTGACAATGACAGTAAACTTAGTTTTCAGACACCACCGACACGTCCAATTTGTATGTGTATGTATGTATGTATGTATGTATTACTGTAGACTCGTCAGCAAGTAAGGCGTTAAAGGATGAAATACATGGATAATGCTTTTTTTGTACTTAACAAACACCTGCTAAAAGGAATATGCCACTTTTAATGACACCCTGTATAGTTTACTAATCGCCTTTATAGCAAATTATTTCCTGGCCTAAAAACCAAGTTTACGTATACTAATTATGCTTACGATATTAAAAAAAAAACAGGTGGCCCTAATAACCGTAGAGATTTCTTATTTGGATTTCCGTAATTAGGAGTGATGATCCTTACAATCTCGGGCCAGCGGCGGCAGTTAATGCGTTTTATTAAGGCGTGACTAATTGAAAAACAAAAGGCCATTAATTTTACCGACTAACAGTCTCTTAAGTGTTAATCTATTTTACCTAAATTAATAATTTATAACGTGAGAAAATCCAATACCCGATTCTGCCGACGTCACTGTTACCGCCCGTCTGAGAAAATTGCAATTACGAGGAAACCAGTTTGTTAAACGCTCCTGTTTATTTTAAATAATTTTATTTATCTCCCATTATTTTACTGCAGATGGAAAACTCTCATACAAACTCAACTTTTACATTGAAATTTGGAAATTAAAGGATGAAATTGACCGTCAACATCCAATCCGTTTGATCTTGGCGGAGTGTCAAGTCGCTCTACTAATGCTCAATTAGATGATGGTCACGTGGTCACAAGTAAGTATATGGTGATCACACATGCATGTAGATCCAGGCTAAGTTTTTTATCCTTAGGAAACACATGAAATGAAATTTTTAAATTGTCTTGTTTAGCACTATAAAAATTATTAATTCAAATTGCAACACTATACCTCACGCCTGGCATTTTTACGTGGTAAATTAATAATTTATATTGAACACTACACCATTAACTTATTAAAAACTATTATTAATAACTAATTAGTTATTGAAAAATACTCACACAACTATGAAAGATTTACTTAAATAGAAAAATGTAAAATTATTTGTTAAGTCGTATGTAAACAAACATGATTCCTAAATGTGAGGAATCTTGTGACGTAGTATGAGTTAAGCCACGCTCATAATTTCTGCCGTCTTCTTTACAGACCTTGGTAGCTATTGAATAAGTTATGTTGCTTCCAATATTTATCACCGCATTTGTCTCTATCTCAAAGTTACAGAATGTTGATGGTTATACAAACGAAGAAATTTATTTTAGGTCTGGAAATTGGAGTTGTTAGACCCCTCGAATAGCTTCAAATTGTAGTTAGAACTGTTAGTTTAAATCTTTTTGTATAGATGGCGTGGCGATAGTAAAAAATTTTTTGTTCCCTGGAATGTGAAAATACAGTCCATCTGAAAGATCGTTAAATTTTGAATAATTTTTATAATATAAAGTTTTTCCTTTTTTACTGGTTTTCGAAATATGTCGACTTTAATATGCAATGTATGATATAACAAGAAAATCTATTATTTTATCACACCGAGACAAAATATTATTTTATAATATTGTTATAATGACTTTATTCACACCACGTACTAACTAACAAAAAATAAATTATAAAAAAACAAATGATCAACTACATAAAAAAAATTGTACAATGGTAAATCGTATAACTAGTATATAGTTATATTGAAATACGCAAACTGATAAAACTGTCATTATTAGAAAACTAATATGTATCATTTGTCATTGTTTTATTTTAAACAAATGACATGAGCCACCTATGACTACATTTTTTAATAACATTTGATAAAATACTGTTCGTCTCTGCTCCTTATAAGATTTAACATTGTACAATTTTTTTTCAGTAGTTGATATTCGTTTTTTTATAATTTATTGTTTGCTAGTTAGTATGTGATGTGAATAAAGCCATTATAGCAATATTTTAAAAGAATATTTTGTCTCAGTGTGATTTAAATAAAATAAAAGATTTTCCTGTTACATCATAGGTACATTGCATATTGAAGTCGAGATATTTCGAAAACAAGTAAATATAAGGAAAAACTTTATATTACAAAAATTATTCAAAATTTAACTATCTTTCAGATGGACTGTATTTCTACGTTCCAGGGAACAAAACATTTGTTAGTATCGCCACTCCATCTATACAGAAAGATTTGAACTAACAGTTCTAAGTACAATTTGATGTTATTCAAGAGACGTAACACCCCCAATTTCCGGAACTAAAATAAATTTCTTCATTTCGGAGATATTGGCAGCGGGAGTGTCAAATGGCACACCCTGTATATTCACAAAAAAATATTTAATTTTAATTTACTATAAATTTACTTTCAGTAAAAGTGTAAAGTATTATCTTATAAACTTAGGGGTAAATAAAGACTAAAATTTTTTGTATTTGTCATTAGACCAGTGCGCGCACATAAGTGAGGTTAAGTACGACAAACGAAAACTCCCGTTCGCTCCGCAGCACACTGTGTCTTTCCTCCCCCTAAGATTACGGAGACAGGCATCCGGAACAAGCACAATAATAGCATTAATGAAGTAGGTTATTTGAAGCTAATGGATGAGCACATTAACGTAGTTAGCGGGTTACAAAGGCGGGCGCGGCCCTACGAGGGGGTGGTCTTGTTTTCGTAGAGACATGTTGCCGCTTTGATGTGATATCTCGGTTAGTTAGGCCGCATCTTAGACCGCCTGGTGTGTGTGTGTGCGCTTCCGAACCCCCCGATAATGCCATTACGGCGATATACCCGCCATTCTAATAGGGTAAGCACAGAGCCCCAAATTAGGTTACGCCTCTAACAGAGAGACAATACCTCCGCATTTATATAAGCTGAATCTAAGCGTAGGGCCCCAAGCTGCTGGCGAAGGAAGATTTTCGATTTTCCATCATTTTACTTGGGGTCCTCATAAGCCAAATTTGGTTAAAAAGTAAGTACTTTAAAGATTAATTTCTTTAGTTACAGAAAACTGAAATTTCGTTTCGTTTCGTGCTTTTAAATATAATATTATGTTTATCAATTTTTCCAGTTTTTTTTCCGAATTGTTCAGTCTCTAATTATTATACAGTTAATCGCGTTATCCATGAATGAAATAAAATAGGTATTTGTTTAACTAGGCAGTAAAGTACAAGATTTTGTTACATTTAGCAATTGTGTTGGTAGTGCCAATAATGGGCAATAGTAGTCGCTTAAATATGAATCTGCAATACAGTAGATTTAATCACAACGAAATACCAATACAAGTATTTCACTCTACCGGCAAATCTTAAGCTGGGATTATTTATTTCTATCGAAATCAAGAGAATCAATATTTGCCTTTACATTTGCTGGAAAAATAGTTCTGCTGCTCAAAGCTCAAAGTTCCAAAAACTTCTTCTGCACAGAACAACCGAAATTAAAAAAAAAATACGATATTCTAGATTGCCAGTCTAGCTTTAGGTCACAATATAGTACTACTACTGCATTATTACATATAACAGACGATATTGCGAAGGCTACTGATGAAGGAAGAGTGACTTGTCTTGTTTTGTTGGATTACAGTAAGGCATTTGATACCTTGAATCAGGATATTCTCATCAGTAAGTTAAAATTTTATGGATTTGATGATTCATGCGCATCTCTAATCAACAGTTTCTTACATGATCGTGTCAAAAAGTAATTTCTGACTCAAAGGTGTCTGACGCCTTACCAATAAATTTTGGCGTGCCTCAAGGTTTCATACTTAGCCCCTTATCATTTTCTATATACATCTCGGACTTCAATCAGGTATAAAATATATGTAATATTCATCATTACGCTGATGATTCTGAAGTATACTTCAACTTTTTTATTGAAGACTTACAGTTCGCTAACGAAGCAATCAACAACGATTTAAATTCCTTATTAAACATTTCAGTTGCTCATAAATTAAAATTAAATCCTAAGAAATCTAATATCACCTTTTTTGGTCCCAGAATTAAAAGAAATTTAATAAAATAATCTCTAGACATTAAAATAGCAAATGAGTCTATAAAAATTAGTAATGAATTGAAAAACTTAGGTCTATGGTTTGATGAAAGTTTGAGGTTTTCCAATCATATAAACTATTTATGTCAAGTATCTTATAGTATTTTAAAACAGCTGTACCCTAATCGAAACCTACTGAACCCGGAATTAAAACTAAACCTCTGTAATGCTTTAATATTCTCAAAAATCTCATACTGCGACACTGTCTATGGACTCGCACTTTTAGAAACTGATTCCACACCTTTACAGACAATTCAGAATTCGCTTTTGGTATAAAAAATTTTGATAGTAGTATTACTAACAAGAGTCTTTTGTATATTATAAAAAGGATACCAAACAAGCACTGCATACTCTAATCTAGAACGTACATACGCAAAATACAAAGTTTGAATAGCATTTATGTCTGTGAATTGCTTACAGTTTCTTAATATAAATTTATAAAATTTTAATGCTTCATTTATTTTAAGGACTAAATGATCAGTAAAAGAAAATTTTGCGTCAAACAATACACCCAAATCCTTGCAAGACTCACCGGAATAATACATATCTGGAAAAACTTAAGATCTTGCATTTGAAAGGGTTAAGATGTAATCTATTTTCAACACACCAGGATTGTATATTGTCAAGTTCTTTCTGCAAATTATTACAATCTTCAAGACTAGTTACGGATGAAAATATTTTTAAATCATCTGCATACAATAACTTACTACAGCTGACTACTTCATTTATATCATTAATGAACAAAACGAACAGTAACGCACCAAGTGTAAAACCCTGAGGTACTCCAGAGGTTGCTACATAAAATCAATAAAATCGTTAGAAAAAACAAAGTTTGCTAGTTTGTAAGTTTATAAAGTAAAATCTTGTGATCTATCCTTTCAAAAGCCTTTAAAAAGTCTGTATAAAGCACATCAGCTACCTGTCCTCTATTATCTGAAACTTGGGTGACATATTCAGCAAAGACAGCTAAATTGGTAACAGTTGACCCACCACTAACAAATCCACGCTGGTATGGAGAAATTAGGTTATGAATAGAAAGATAGATACGATTATACAGAACTATTTCGAAGACCTTGGAAAAATTAGAAATAAAAGCAGTTAAACTGTCACCTCGCCCTATTTATTGACACTATGTATTAAAAAGACAAAAAATTATTATTATTATTATTATTATTATTATTATTATTATTTTTAGTTTCTTCACAGCCTTTTGTTATTGGTAGCTGGTTAGTCTCGTCTTACATCCCGGGTAGCTTCCTGCTTCCTTAGGGTTATAATACTCTTCTTAATATGACTCCTGTTCCGTATAATGCTATCTCCTGAATTCTCCCAATCCACTGGTCCCCTGGAATCATTTCTATACTTTTCTTCAGACTGTCGGGAATTGTTCCTAGAGCACCAGTTATAACCGGCACTATTTCCGTTTTCATACCCCACATTCGTGAACACTCAATGGCTAAATCCTTATATTTTAGTTTCTTTTCTGCTTCTTTTTTTGTAACATTATTGTCGTTAGGTACTGCTACGTCAATTATTAAGCAAGTTTTACTTTTCTTATTCTTAATCACTATATCAGGTTTGTTAACTCTTATTTCTCTGTCTGTGTGAATCTGTTGATTGTAAATTATCGTGACTTCATCATTAGTTATAACTGGTGTGGGTGTATGTTGGTACCATGTATTCACTGTAGGGAATCCTTTTTCTTTGCAAATAGTGAAATGTATGTAACTGCATATTTTATCGTGTCTACTAATGTACTGTTGTTCTGCCAGAATTTGACACCCCGCTATTATATGGTCTACTGTTTCCGCCTGTTGTCTACATAATCTACACATATCATCCTGTCTAATCTTTAATATCTGTTTTTCATAATTCCTCGTTCTTAAGGCTTGGTCTTGTGCGGCTGTTATCAGAGCTTCTGTTTCTCCTTTTACATTTCCTCTCGTCAACCAGGCAAACGTTTCTCTCTTATCTACACCTTCTTTAGCAATTCTCTTTAAATACTGTCCATGGAGACTTTTTTGCTCCCAGCTTTGTTTCATGTTTTTTTCTATCAAGTCCTTGATGTTGCAAGCCTCTATTTCTATTTCGTCTGCCATGTATTTCTTTATTATTTGTTTTGCTTGTTTGATCACNATTATTAATAATAATAATTGTTAATTAGTCTTAAATATTTTACGCAATCAATTTTTGAAGAAATACTATGACAATGGAAAACAACCCTACTATTATGGACTTTTTTAGGATTTTCCGAATTGAACGGATCTTAAGCTCATAACTAATAGCTCGTGGAGGTGACTAACGAAAAAGCCAGCGGCTCTGGAAGACAATGGGCGAGTAATGACGTTCCGAGAGTCCGGCCGCTGCGGAACGGCGAACGGCAGCCGAGGAGCTATTAGGTCCCCATCAGGCCGGAATGGCCACTCACGGCAGCCATAATTAATTAATGTCGACGCACACAAAACGCACCGCGCCGCCGGTAGTGAAGAATTAGAGTGCGCGCCCCGGGAAACCAAGGCAGTCCGAGAGAAAAACTCTTAATTATGGTGCATTACTTAACGGACGATAATCGTCAGATGGAGTAGATTAAATTCCTCGCGATAGGCAAGTAGCCGGTTGAAATAGGGCCGTTCCTATTTTTCCTTATTGCAAAAGATTTGCGGAAACGCTTTTTTTATTCGTTTTGTGCAAAACAAAGTACAAATTATTTAATTTCGATTTACGCGTTATAGTTGTTACGATCTCAACTGGAAGCGCATAAAAACATAAATTCAAGGAATCCATAGACGTCCAGAAAAATGTAGTCCTGTCTCGTCTAGATATACTATATTTAGCTTTATTACCATATAATTATCATACGATTGTCAAGTTTTTTATGTTTAAAACCGCATTGTAATAAAACATGTCGTAAAGTATCTAAAGATTTATAATTATAATCAGGATAATCGCTTCATTTATCTCGAATCATGTTTAAAGTAGGAACTTTATTTTCTTTATACATATTATAAATTGTGCGCCGCATTACATCTGGTAAAATCGTCAATCTTCTTTAATTTTGTATTTTTCCGTTTCCTCTTTGTACCGTGATCAATCCTTCTTTAATTACGCGATAAATTGGCCTTTTTTGAATATCTTAGTTAATTCGTTAATCCGTTTCCTAACTTTTTTATCACGTTGTTCACTATTTTTAATTTTCAAACATTAATATATATTTAATATAATACGTTGACTTTTTACATGTAAATCTTTGGTTTTAAACTCTGAGTTTGTTTCGACACTTTCGACAAAAACCGTTCCACTATTTTGGGATTTTCCCAAGTTATTTCGTTATCCTCCACTTCAAAGAGTCTTCAGAGAGCCACGATAAATTACTAGATTATTACATATAACATTTATTTTAATAACTTACCCTTTACTGGTTACGATATAAACAAATAATAGTATCAACTGGCAAAGCGGCAAAGCTAAGTGAACCCGTGTACCATACAAAAAAATTATATACGACCTAGTGGACCAATACAGGTTTGCTTTGGTGGCCAGCGCGCCGCCGTCAATTCTACATCAGGCGAACTAGTTTACCAATACCGGACTCGACGAATTGCTATTCGAGTATGAATTACGAGACACACCCCATGGTCAAAGCTTAAGAATAAATTTCAGGAGAAGTGCATACAGTCCTGTGCTTTAAGATTTACATGTTCCAATTGACATCGTAACAAATATAATGAAAGTTTACGTATTAGATCAGTTTTTCCAACAACTGTATATATCTTTAAGACTGACAGGTTTTGCTATTTAGGATAGACGTAAACAAAAATGAAAACGTATTTACTTACAAATATAGTAACCCGCTAATTAATTTTTACCATCATTAATAGCATAGGAACTCCAAACTGGTTTAATCATTCATAATGTCTGTTTGATTTTACCGTTTCTATCAGAACAATATAATACAGGGAGTAAGAAGTATGACTGCCATAACTTCAGCATGAGATAGATTAATCATAAATGAACAAAAAAGCTGTATATTATAGGGGCGTAAAATTAACAGTTTTCTAAATACAGCGAGTAATAATATTGGGGAGTTTCATCACTTGAGCGCTACACAGTGCTACACAGCTGATGCATACTACATGTGCACGAGGCAGACTTGTCCTACGGAAAAAATGGAAAAATGGAAAATGGTAAACAACTATTATTGCGAAACATTTAGTAACTTTCAAGACAGTTTTTAAATAAATAAAATAAAATGTATCGATTTTGTAGTACGAAGATAGTGCTGTGCTTAAATTTTAACTCGAATTTTAGTAATTATGAATCTCTTTAAACAGAAACTTAACTTTTAATCAAATTATGAATTTGAAAAATATGTAATTAATGTACCCAAAGATTCACGTCGTCCAAATAATCATACGTATTAAAAATAATTTAGGCTCTTACCTAAAATCAAAATTCAGTAATTTTTAAACGCACAAGTACAAAACAAACCACCACCACCATTTTCGATGCACGCACGACACCTTCGAATCCAATTGNAAGTATTACAATTTGCTAGGCATAGTTGTATTTAGTACTAAATTCGAGTAAATAATAGGTATTAAAATAAATATATGGGTACTGTAGCAGATATTGGCCATTTTGCTTGGCCTTGACGACCGGCCGGCGAAGTGTTGGCATAATATTGCAGACTGTGCATTTAGGCTTTTATAAACTATAAATGAGATCACTCTAAAAATGCTTAAAGATGTATTAGTCAGTCAGTACGTTACTGTATCGATAGACAGACCTAACTTGAGCTGTATGCTTTATACCTTAAAACCGATTTAACTAAAGTAGTTGTTTTGAACTCGGTGATGTTATTGCAACCCTTGTCACCTTACAGTTGAGTTTATTACCCGTCATATAAGGTTTTTTGTTTATTTTAATGGATTCTATCGTCTGTTAAAATTAAGTCAGTCAAACTTCTAACACCCTGTATAAACAAAATATCTTAAATCCCCATGAATAGCGCTGTTCAACCGTTATATAAATACTATAAAATATAGTTCTAAAATAGACTTGGAAGACAATAGAGCGTGCTTTATGTTTTTATCGGGAGCAAAAGGACAAGTGAACAGATCACCATATTTGCGGAACAGCTCCGTGACTAGAATCTGAACACTGTTCGAACTGGTTCCTAATATTTACCTGTTCTGTAACAACTTTAAAGGGCTCATTCAATAATGTTAATTTTATAACTTGTATTTACATTTTCCATAAGCAGTTAACCCCCTAAATATATTGTGAAAAAATCAGGTTTATAGCTTTAATATTAACCAGGTTAACAAATAACTTCTAATTCGTAAAATATTTGAAATGGTTTGCCGATCATCTGTGACGTCACACCACTCGACTGGCTCGACCAGACACCTCAATGCGCTATTAGCCATTGTGTCAAGTTATTTATTTGTGGTATAGTTTATCTTTTTTTTCCGTATATTGGTAAAAGGAGAAAAGTAAAATATACGCATTAGTGTTATTACGCACTTCAGCTGAAGACTCTGATGCAACAAAGGGATAAGTCCAGTTTTACCTTTTAAATAATATTTCTGTAGATCTATCTAGGCAGTGATTTCATCTTTAATCCGACTCACCATTTTTAGCAGTCAACACAAAAAGAAGTACGCCGTTTGTCAATTCTTCGTATAAAATTGTGTGTGCCGCGTTATCCCACAGCAGTCAATACTGCACAGTTTTAAGCATTCTTCTACTGCAGCAAATTCTAGACTTTCATTGATGTTTGATGCGTGACGTCAATTGGGTTTCATTTGGCGTGCACGAGATATTCTTCTGCTGCAGCAAATTTTAGACTTTCATTGGTGTTTGGTTCGTGACGTCAATTGAGCTGTGTTCATTCGGATCCGGATAATTATATCGGCACAGGCAAATAGACGAACGCGCGGGAGAAGTCAAACGATGCCTTTTCGTTAATTTAATTATGATTGTAATTAATGTATTAGAGATTTTGCCAACATCAGCATGGAGAAATGCGGAAACTGGTTAAAATCGAAAAATCTCGAATTCGAAGAAACAATGCTTAAAATCGAATTACTGAAAATCACGGAGAGAGAAAAAAGCCAATACAATAAGTATGCAGTGGATGAAATGGCTGCAGCTCATGGGATTACAGTACTTCGCTTGCCACCCTACCACTGTGAACTAAATCCCATTGAGTTAATCTGGGCCCGAATAAAAAAATGGAGTAGTACGAAAGAATACGACATTTAAATTGCAAGATGTAAAATTACTCTTGCACGAAGACATTAATCTGGTTACAGCAGAAACATGGAGTAAATGCATTATGCATGTCCACAAAGAGGAACAACACATGTGGGATCTCGACACGACAGTTGATGTATTGGTTGATCTACTGATAATGCCCCTTGGTGATGACAACAGCTCTAGTGATGACAGTGATAATAATAGAGCTAGTGACCAGTAATGTATACGTGCACAGTGTAGTGTATAGGTACTACGTATAATAAGTATAAAGTATTCTACAATAAGTTAGGTGTAAGTGGGTGATGGTGGGCCATCACCGTCCGAAAAAACGGTACTCAACAATTGTGGAGGGGATGACAGATGAATCTATAAGCTTTTTGAAGTAAATATTTACTGTGAACTTATTTTTTATGATTTTCTGTTCTTTGACCCCTTCTCAACTAGTACGCCTATGGAATCTTGTCTCCTGCACCCCTCACCTACCTTACTAGTCTTAGTGCTGCACTTATTGTTATTATATATAACTTATATCAAAAATTGAGACAAGTTGACCAAAATTGCGATTTAAAGCCCATTTAATTGGACTACTACCCGAATTTAAATTTGCCCAAACTGGACCTCGTTAGAACTAAATGTAACTGAACGTAAATATTTACTGTGGTGCCCCCTGTACTTTACTCGTCTAGACTAGCTTTAACTACTTCCTTTTTTTCGAATCGAGACGTGGACTCGTTTGTACTACCATAATCAGAACAGCACATTACGGTGTTGCTTATTGTTAATATTTTCTCGGAAATAACAGATCCCAAAACAGATATTACTTTCCACATTAGTGATAAAGTACGTTCATTATGTCTACACTTTGGTCGATTATTGTAGAGGCAACAATAGTCACCTAGTTAATCGCATTTAACTCGCGAAGTGGTATTTAGGATTTCTTTTAGATACAGAAATCTCAGGTCATGCGATTTAAATATTAATCTATTGTGGTAGACTGGGTGCGCAATTATTCAAATAAATAAGGGGAATTGTAAAATCTCGAATGCCTTAATGATAATGGATTACGCTACCTAAGGGTGAAAAAGTCGTACAAAAGAAGTACATACAATAGTACAGGGTGTTTTGTTAACAAGTTGTATTGGTACATGTAATATAGTAATTGTGTTAAATTTTCTAGCTTAAAAAAATTTGCCGAGAAATTTGATTTTAGTGTTTTTATTACGAGTAAATTTCGGATTTTTTTACTGGCTTTTAATAGGTATTTAATCAGTAATACCAATTTTAGTAACATTCTGAAGTTTTGACACTTGTTTTTATTTTATAAGTTATAGATAAGACTATTTAGTTTGTGTTCGGTTGTTATCATTTATGAGACTGAGTTTTGTATTCAAATATAGTAATATCGGTAACGTTAAATCACCGATGAATGATGTAGTTACCTGGATGTGTATCTATTGACATGTTTTGAGTGTGGGTGACACATAACCTACATAATGTGTTATATTACTGGCAGGGAGCAACCTACTAATCTGTGGATACCAAAGCAAGATTAATGTGGGTACAAAGCGATGATTTACAGGTATGACAGTAGGTCTGACTAGCAGTGACAATATACTACAATTTTTTAGGTCATATATAGTACCCGCACTCGAAATACGTGCGTAGATAGACGTCCAAATATCTGAACGGTCGTTTCACCTAAGGCATACTGAGCGAAAACCATTGAGTTCAAAAGTAGCAGCAGTTTTTTCCACAATATCATTAGTTAATAAAAATTTAAAAACCTGTCGATTTCATTCATTCATCACTAGACATCGGAAACTTTGTGGAGACAATCAAATAGATAGACAGTAGTTATCTATATTATGCTAGTAAGCGGTAATACTCATTGTAGTAGCAGAAATAGGCTAAAGATGTTCAATACGTGTACCGCTCTACGCTCACGATATACAATGCTACTGACTGCCATAAAAACACGTGCCATACACTCAACTAAGCAAAGCGTCACAAACGACAATGAAATGCACGACCAACGTCCCTCAACAAAAAAACCTGTATTGTTCACTGGTACGTCCGACCGACAGGACAGGAATTAGGATGCCACTAGATACGTAACGAATAAATTGATCGATGCGAAGCTTCAGATCAAATGCAGACATGTACATGTTATTGCACTATGACGCGGATAGTGAGATTACTAAAATTTGAAAAAATTATTGGTTTGTTAATTTTTGCTGGTACTTATTATTACGTACTATATCTATATATTTTATGGTAACTTCCATGTGAAGAGTCTAGTGTAGAAACATAGACAGTGTCCTTTTTTGTTTCATACTTAGATATATATATATCCATAGACAGTGCAGTTTTAAAACATTTTGAAATATGCCCGTTATTATTCACATTACCTTACAAGTAATTTAGTAAAGGGGATGATGACGTTACGCCCTTGCATTCTCGTAGCTAGATTAAGGCGTCAAACCATCGTTTAAGTTTTAATTTCGGCCGCTGCTATCATTTCAAGAAATAACGCGGAATATTAATAGGTGGTAATTTACGAACGGAGAGATAAACTGCCCGGCATTTTTCATGTCAACCGAGGCGTTATTGATGTCTTAATGTTCAGTTTTTTGTCGTTTAAGACATTGCTACCAAATTATGATGAGGACTTTATTAGTCGGGGGGTAATAATAGACGGTAAATTAGCGTTATTAAAAACTTAATGAGCTTGGATTCTCTACATTTGATGGCGGTAATACAGATGCATCAACGAGAACTACTACGGAAAGTTGTGTTATTAAATACAGTTTATGAGTTAAGCAACGCTGAAAGTTTTGGCTGGTAATTGCTTGGTCGAAATGGTGTCACTGTCCAGTAATATGTGCACCTTGCGTTATTAAATGATATAATGATCTGAAAAAATCATTAAAAAAAGTAAGTATTTCAGCAATATATTAATACAAGGTGTCTTAAGTTAATGTTGATACAGGAAGAATGCGCTCAGTCATGTTTTTAACATGGATACCTTCTATGTTAAAACTAGACTAGACTATTAAAATGAATAAGATTTAAAAAACAGATTTATTTATTTTATTTATAAAAACACAATTATGAGACCATAAAATAAATGTCTGCCCTGCGCTAATTCATCACACATAAATGTAGAGACAATGTATTGAGCATCGGCTTCTTGCACCTGGCGGAATTATGTAAACAAAGGAGAGACCACAAAAGTTATGGCAGCAATTACTTGGCATAGCAAAAGTAAAATTGTTCTCTTCTAAGGACATTTAAATAAAGGGGACTTATTTATTTACATTTCTAGATGAAGCCTGGTCTATTCACAGTCTAATTGTATCATTGTTGTCAGATGTATAATTATACTGGAAATGTACTTAATATTTTTATCGCAATTTTCATCACAATTGTGAAAATTATTATTATAGGATNTATCATAATGTCACTATGACGCCCTGTATAACTTCACACGATTAATCATAAAATGAAGTTTCATTATTGAAAAAGGAATATTCATTTTCTCAAGTCTTTAAGACCGCTTAAGAATCCTTTTTATGAGTTTGCCGCAGTATTAATTGAACCTTTCATGAGAAACAACAAATTAATATCTTAAGTTGAAAAACCGTGCTTCCAAAGAACCACTAATGAGCGTACGAAGAAGTTCCATTGTATTTTTTAACTAACCCCATTGTCGTGGTAAAAGATTGCGGGAAATGGAATAATTAGTCGGGAATGTGTTAATATGAAGGATTTCTTTGATTTTTCATTAGTAGGTCAAATCTAGGACATTAAGAGATAATTTATACAAGGATCTAAAGTGAAATTTATATTTTTTGTATCTATATTTATATTTTTCTACACATATTGGTAAACATAAATAAGACAGTGGATCAAAATATAAAATAATGCCATAATAGATATTTGATCGCCTTGCAACTCATTTTAATAGTAAATACAGTTAAATACCTATCTTCAACCTATCTTTTCTGAGTTTTGCAGTAATGAGCACATAATCATTTTAGTTTGAAAAAATAAATGCAAAAAGTCTTTAGTTAAAGAAAATAATAAAACAGTAAATAAAAAATAATAGTTCCTATGCCTTGTCAGGCTTTGATCTAAACAATTTAATGTCGTCATTTTGACGTCATAACAAATAACTAACCTAACTTTTGTTACAAATTACGAATTGTTCTCTGTTTTTCTATGTAATAAAAATGCATACAACTGATTATCATACAAATAAGATGTTCTCCACACAAATCCATCGGTAACATTAGCTGCTACCTTATCTAGCTCGTGTTTTACAGAAAATAAAATAAAACTTTACAAAACTAAATGACTCGGTAAAATGATTTCGAATTTCGCTCAACTTTCGAATCAGATCTACGAAGATGTTTACAAAATCATTACGCGCAGAAACCCCAGTTGAAAGTACCGTCCATACAATATTTGTTGAGATGGAATTCCAAGAAGACCTCTGCGTCACTTTCTTGGAATTAACCGCATTCGACAAGAGTATCGTGTTTAACGTGTATAATTATATTAAGAAAATTTTTCCAAATGAAAATTTCAAGGCACTCCCTGCCGCGGTAAATTGTTACAGTAGTTCCGATAACAGAACTTTATTGGCTTATTCTTTTCCTGGAATTATATCAACAAATATTGTACGGACTGTATGTTTTTTTATTGGTCATCGATGTTTATCGTTTACATATAAACTATTCTGTTACAAATACATATAAAATATGTGTTCTATTTTCAAAATGTACGGAATAAGCAGGATAATAAAACCAAATATTTGTCAAATATTCATCTACACTCTGCGCCATCTGCTGTCAACTATACAGGGTGTAAGAAGTTTGACTGCCATTACTTCAGCATGAGATAGAGTAATCATAAATGAACTAAAAAGTTGTATATTACAGGGGCGTAAGATTAACAGTTTTCAAAATACAACGAGTATTAATATTGGGGAGTTTCATCACAACGTGACAACAGCGCTTAACCAAACACTACACAGCTACTACGTGTGCACGCGACAGACTTGTCCTACGGAAAAAATGTAAACAACTATTATTGTGAAACATTTAGTAAATTTCAAGACAATTGTTTTCCAGTTTTTAAATGAATAAAATAAAATGTATCGATTTTGTAGTACGAAGATAGTGTTCTGCTTAAATTTTAGCTCGAATTTTAGTAATTATGATTCTCTTAAAACAGGAACTTAACTTTTAATTAAATCATGAATTTGAAAAATATGTAATTAATATACCCAAAGATTCACGTCGTCCAAATAATCATACGTATTAAAAATAATTTTGCCAAAAAGCAAAATTGAGTAATTTTTAAACGCACAAGTACAAAACAAACTACAACATATGCTCAAAATGTTCACCTCCATTTTCAATGCACGTACGATCCAATATTCGCGCACTTGGTGGAAAACACCTCAAAAAAAGGAAATAGTGGTACGCAAAAAACACTCCGATACGGTCGAATTCCAGATACCAACTGAATTGTGTATTGGTGGACAGCTTAGTACCTCGTGTTAATCGCCGCGCCGTTGTCACATTGCCCAATATGAATTTTATTGAATTTTAAATTCATTACAACGCTAGTTATTTTTTAGAATTAAACATAAAGAAGTTCAAAAAAGTGATAAACATTGTATTGTATGGTATTCTATGCACGCAGTTATGTCAATATTCCTTAATTAATCGAACTTTTGTGCATCAAGTTGGAAAATTTGATAATTTTTTTCTCGGAATTTATTGAGTTTAGGATCCATGTCATATAAGGTTTGTTTGTTTATTTTATTGTATTCTATCGTCTCTTAAAATTAAGGCAGTCAAACTTCTAACACCCTGTATAGACGTAAATCGCACTGTATTTAGTAGTAACACGAATTTTCACTTAGTGATATGGAATATTGGAACATATTTCTGTAAAACACTCTTAACAAACAGCTTTATTTTCATACTTCAAGGATCAAAAACCCACCCGGGGCACTCTAATTTCGAAAATTATCCACGAAACAAGCGTCCTCCGATCGACTGGACAGACTGATAATCAAATTGTCAATTAAGGTCGAAGTGTATGTGTAAGAATGAGATTCTTAATATCCAATTAACTTCACAATGGAGTCACTATTGTACAGAACACAATGGGAACAGGTAGTGGACCACTAACGAAACGTACTACTAATTGGGGTGCACATCTGCGTCCTAAAGAATTGATTTGTAACAGATAAGGATTCTTACAAAATTCTTGGACGTTTTTGTGACATATCATTAATACGTCTTAATATTTAACTATAAAAGCTCTCAGTAGCAGAACTGCTCTAGACAGTAAACATATTCTTATTTAAAAAAAAGATTAGTATCAAGTCCACTAATGTTCTGCAGTGCTAAACTTGTATAGGATATTTCAAGGGATACATCTTTCTGAAAGTAAACGGGTCAAATTCAATATGAACATTTTGTGGTAATTTTGACCAAGAAACGCCTTGTTGAAGTTTGTAGCGTTGTATCATACTAGGACAAACATTTTTTTCTAAAGTAATAATTGATAAAGTTCTACAATTCTTCAAAAATACTCAAGAACAAGTGAAGTTGAAAAGTCTGTCACAGTACCACCTACAATACTTACTTTCAAATTTTTTGCAAAAAGTACCCAAATGATGTCACAATTTGGAGATGTCTGAAAGGATATAACGAGCGTTCAAATAAAAACGTGGTCGAAGTTGGCTCTGACACATTGGACGTAGGGAGTAGCTTATAGCGACCAACTTAACCTCATTTCTCAACGAGCTGTATAGCAGCTGTCAGTTTCAATAACGTTAATGACTATATAACTTTATTTTAAAGAATAATCGTGATAACAATAACAAACAATTAAAAGGAGCTGCGGAAAGTGTCCCCCTCCTTGTTATAACAATAAATTAAAGCAGCTGCTGAAGGTGTCCCCCTCCTTGTTCCATGCACTTTTCATACCTGTTCCTCAAAGAATTAAAGACATTTTCTAAGATGCTCGGGATATTGTTAATTTCACGAATCTTGTCTATAAGTCGAGCCTGCAGATGGTTTAAATCAGGAATAGGCAGTTCAAATATAGTGTTTTTAAGGTAAGGCCACAAAAAGAAATCACACGGCGTAATATCACATGACCTCGGTGGAAATTCATGTTCAGCAATTGAGACTTATTAGTCGATTTTGGAAAACTTCCCTCAACATATTCATCGTCTCGCCTGCCGTATGTGCCCTTGCGCCATCTTGTTGAAAGTAAAAGTTTGTAATTTCGTTTTCTTCCAGCTGGTAAACAAAAGGAGCGATAATTTCTCTATACCTTTGCGCAGTAAGAGTACCATTAAAAAAAATAGGTCCATAAATCCTCCTTGGATTGAGAGCACACCAAACTCCAATTTTTTGAGCGTGTAGAGGGCCCTCGACAAAAAAGTTATCTGTTTTTTCAGAAGACCACATTCTCATATTCTGTGAGTTTACGTAACCACTTAAATGAAACCAGGCTTCATCAGAAAAAAAGGTGATATTATGAAGTTCACCGTAGTTGTTTAAAAACCATTCACAAAATACAGCCCGTCGCGGAAAATCAACTTCATGAAGTTCTTGCTGACAAGTTAAACGATAGGAGAACAAACGCAAATCTTTTTTTAACACTGTATGGCAGGTACCGACTGATACTCCCACCATTTGTGATAAAACACGTACAGAAGTTCTTGGCGCATTTTCCATTATTTGTTGGACATTTTCTTTTAATTCTTCAGTCCGCTTATAAACACTTTTTGTTCTTGAGAAAACACCATTTTAAACGCTTTTTAAAACGAAAATATTCAAATTGATAGCGGCGATATAGCGCTTTGACAGATGACGTTTAAGTTCATTAGCTATACGCTACGCCCTACGTCCAAATTTTCAGAACCAACTTGACCACGTTTTTATTTGAACGCTCGTTATTATTAAAACCTTTTTTAATCCCACTTCTGATACAAAGATTTTCTTTCTCGCTTTTCTCATCATCTAACGTCCTACCATACTCCGGTCTATTTTCCGTATAAAAGAATCTAATATTTATGGGGCAGAGGGTGGCGTAGTCGTCCAGCGGCGGGCGAGTACGCGCTGGATTGGACATTAATAGTTAATAATGTGAGTATAATTACTGAAACTGCCTCATCAATCAGGTGCCTGTCACCCAATCATAACTCGAGAATCATTAATAGCGATGAAATCCACAATATTAAACTACATTCCTCTGGTGAGCGAAATGCAATCTACTGAATGTAATTATTGAACGCATATGGTTATTTTATTCAGTTAGATTACATACATAATTTGTAAATTACACAACTGGATCACATTGCAGTACAATACATATATCACACGAAAAGGAAAAAGAAAAGGTATGGCAGATTCGACAAATTAATATTAAATGCATGTGTTGGAAAAAAATATGGACATCTATAAACCGTTGTAACTTGTAACATAGACTCCAATTTGTCAGAGCAGTTTTAAAAAAGAATATCGCTATCTCGTAATAATTTTTTTCATCCCCTTGTGTGTGTTCCGGAATACGATACAGCTTTTTATGGAAAAGGACTGGTTTTAAAAAAGATTTTAAATTATCGCTCACCACCAGTCCAAAAGCATATCGTTTTCGAATCGGGGTAATTTTTGCTGCGGCGCTGTTTAAAGTTAATTTAAATTTTTATCCAGTTCGATGAAAAATGATTACTTTTTGACGAGAAAGTCTTTGATATTTAATAACCTATCATGGGGCAACACTGACACAATTTTCATATTTCGCATTAGTCGGACGAAATTTTTAATTTAAATGTACCAGGACTAAATCAAAAGCATACCTACATGTACATTATGTATCGTAGTAAAAATTAAGAAGAGTTTATAAAAAAAAATCCCAGAATTAACTTTTAGTCCAAACTTAACGTTTTAAGTTTAGTCTTTGCCGTAAAAAGTTAAAGATACAGATTTCAATTAGCCAATTTATAAAAATGTTAAGTTTTAGTCTTAGCAATATCCTATCTTATATTTTGGAAGTAATACCAAGACCACAACAAGTACACATGCTCAGAAGTCCTCATTTCCTATCTAGCTATACGTATGTTCCGTTACTGATGGCCAATTCTAAGCCTGGGACTACATTTTTATAAAAAAGTTAAAGATATTGGCTTAAAATTAAGACTAGAGTTTAAGATTATTGTAAAGTTACGACTAGAATTAAGATCTTTTTAAAAACTCATTATAGACCCATGTGAGATTGCCAAACTTCCATCAAATTTGTTTGATCAAAATAATTTGATGACATCAAACTTAACTTTTATACCATCAAATTATTCAAAATGATTTGGTCAAATTAATAAAATGATAAAAGCTAAGCTGAAAACGGACCCAAAAGTTATCAGTTTATTTTTTCAAATATTTTGTACTATACGCGAGTGTGAATGGTATATGGTGTATAAAGAATACTTGCGCGTATGGTGACAATAACGAGACTGATGACAATGAGACAATATGAAAACATATATTGGAATAGAAAAACTCGTTTTTTAAATAATTTACTATATTTCTAGCATAAACATCGCATCATTCATTTTATTTTGCAAAAACTCTTCTTCACACTTAAACTTGACAGACTAGAGATTTATGAAAAGTATATCTGGGTGCTCAGACCACTAGCACTACTAGCAGTCCTCATTATTATTTTAGAGAAAGTACCGTGTTAGATCACTACAAGTTAATTTTTATACTTATAGTCCTAATATCTAAAGTTATACATTCATGTTTAGACTCTAAGTAGGTACTTAAACTGACTTTTTTAACATGTATCACTCCCTACTTTTTCAAATGATAAATAAGTAGTAAAAACAAATTTACATTTAAATAAATACAAAAAAAATTAATTCACCAAAAATAATCATTTAATAAAAATTGATTCCAAAATTTTCGATACACTGCCCTGCTTTGGATAAAGACCGAATGTGCAGTTTTGTGACAAATTGAGAAAATTACATTTTCGAAATCTACATCGCATTATACCTACCCATCTACAAATATCAAAAACATAGTTTTTGTTTCTTTATATTTAAAAATTTGTGCATTTTAAATTTCTAATATTGTGTCATTCTTATTTTCTTCGGCGCTATCCTAGAAAACTAGAAAAAAACACCGTATGTGTCTGATATAGACTTATGTGCATGTATTTTATTAAGGGGTACATAGTATAAACGCCGCATGCGACTTTCTTCTCTATCAGAAGCGTTGAAATACGATGTTTTTAACAAATTAAATTCGTATGTGTTCACATACGTTGTTTTAAATTAAACAACAATTAAACATTATTTGCATCACAATATATTAAAAAATTGTAAAATATCCTGTAAAAACATCCAAAATATCATGTATACGATGCAGTGCCTGATTTACCTAGAGGCTGGTGTAGGCTGCAGCCTACAGGCCCCCACCAACTAGGAGCCCCCACCATATTAACAAAAAATTTTTTATGAAAACTAATTTTTTTTTAAGATTTTTTTAATACCCTATCATGAACCAGAAAGAAAAATTATTCTGAAAAATATAATTTTTTATTAAAATTTGAATAGGCCCCCACCAATTTTCAGCCTACAGGCCCCCACCACTGTAAATCTGGCATTGATACGATGTACATGTTCTGGTTCTTCTATTAATTTCTGTTGAAAATGTAGCACGCATACATGCGCCGTATATGCATTTTTATCTAGCAAAATCTTAAATTTATTAAGACAAAACAATAGTGACCCTGTTTTTATTGAAATTGCAATGTTTTCTAACATTCTTGACATACATTAAAAAATATTTGTTTTTCATTTGCGTTGATTCTATATTTTTTGTATAAAAATAATACATGAATCTATTTACTAATTTTATTAAGTGATCTACGCAGTACATGTACATTCACTCGGCTACACGGTACACGGGTAGCAGTGTTCTAGAAACTAGACAGAAGACACATACAGAAGAGAAGAACTAGTCATCATGACAAATTCGGCTCAATTGAGCCGGTTCCGAGAAACCGAAACCGATGAACCGGGTCAACAAAATGAACCAGATTTCTCATCTCTAATTTTGTCAGTGGTTATTATTTTCTTAAAAGTTCATGGTCTGTGTATCTGTTGAACTACTCGATAATGTAGAGAACTGTAATATCTGTTATGTCATGTCAATTTAACTGACGTGTGTGTCATGACGTGTAAATAATAACCTCTTCGATTAATACGAAAACACATCATTTATTTAAAATAAATTATTTAAAAAATTGGAAAATATAAGTAATAATTATGGTTTTAATGACAATGATTGCCCGAGTGGCAGATGGCCTTCCACTTGCGGCAAGTATGCAAGAAGATGAACAGGTTTGTTACTTTTACAAATTGTTCTAATACTTATTCATAACTCATAACATTTTCAGTCGGGAAGAAGTATTTTGGACTATCAAAACCAAGCAAAAATGTTATTTAGAAAATTAGGACCCCAATCTCCCCCTAGATGTACAATAGAAACTGGACCATATTTATTTCAGTATGTTAATTTCATTCGTTTGATTTCCCATGTTTTATAATAAAATTATTATTGCAGTTATTTAATAGAATATGAAGTATGCTATTTAGTATTATGTGAAAAAGCTTACTCAAAAAGACTAGCTTATTCCTATTTAGAAGATATAGCTCAAGAATTTCATGCACAATATGGTAAACGAGTAAATACAGTTACGAGACCTTATACCTTCATAGAGTTTGATACATACATTCAAAAAGCAAAGAAATCATTTACGGATTCAAGATCAAGAAGGAACTTAAATACAATCAATAATCAGTTACACGACGTCCAAAGGATCATGGTACAAAATATCGATGATGTTTTGCAAAGAGGGACCGTTTTATCAGGTAAGATACTCAGTTATATAAGTTATTACAAAACTGTAGACGATGTAAAATAAATTTCAATTATTCTTATTATTAAATTTATTTTTGTAAACTTCTTGAACTTGACATATTTTATACTTCTATTTATTTTATCATTAAAAGTTATCAGTACCTTATATCATAAAAGTCTTATTATGTGGATGCAGTCGTAAATAGATTGCTTTAAGAATGTGAAAACATTGTGTGATAAAAGGACATTGAAAAAATGTAAACATAGCGCATTCAGTAATTTATTAGGTACGAAAAAAGATTGTTTTTATCGTAATACTTTTTTTCAGAATTGGATACCAAGACACAGAATCTCTCCATGTTAACAGAAAAATACAAGAAAGATGCAACATATTTAAACACAAAATCAATGTATGTTAAAGCAGCAATAGGAGGTATAGTTGTCTTTGTGTTTTTCTTGTACTTCTGGGTACTTTAATCGCTGGCCGCAGAAAAATTTTAATTTACAAGTGGCGGAAAATTATTCAAAATGATTTTTATCACAGCTATTTAAGGTGTAAGTTAAAATAGCCTTGTGATAGGATGTAAGTTGTGGTTTATATGCTTAGTGGTACCAATCTTCACATTTAAAATTATTGTATATTGTTGTAATAAATAACACTTATGGTTATATTTTTAACTTGCGTTTTACTTTTTTACTCTAATTTGTAGTAATATATACATATACAGTTACGGAGTATAACTTGGTGGGGATTATTAAGAAAGTTTACTTACTGCATATTTTTTATTTATATTTTATTTAGAAAAAAAGAAATATTAAAAAAAATCAAAATTAAATATTCGCATTTCCTTAATTACACCCATGAAATAAATTTTATCACAAATATCAAGAAAACAATTATCCAATTTCTTTCACAGGTACTTTAATATCCTTTATCTTAATTGAGAGACAATTCTTCATCAGAATACTCAGAAACAAAGAGTAAATTTTTGAGAGACCTGTACAAACTTTCATCATTCTCAGCATTATTCACAATACTTGTAACAACTTCGTTTCCTGATTTAATGCGACCATCTAACGAGTCATCCTCATCATCTACAATTAAGTTTATCAATTTGAAGAACAGCCGATTTAAATAGTGATAATAACTCACCCGAGTCTATAACGTTATAACCACAAAGATGATCCTTTAAAACAACATATATAGTCGGATATTCTATAATTAATTTCTTTTCTAAACATTCCCTTAAAGTTAAAGTAGGATCTAACTCATAAAACTTCTTTCCTTTTGTCTGTTCCGCTTTCATTAATACTCTTATTCCAGGGATATCCGCAGCCTGATAATACTGTAACTTTTCCTGTAAGCAGTTATCGCTTTGCTTGGATAAATGTTTACTTAGAACAGAACTGACTGGTGCAATTTCAGGTACATTTTTATCAGTTAACTTCAAATTATCTGCACTAACAAATACCCAATCTATTTGCCAATGAATAATATTAGTTTTATAGTTTAAATAAGTAGAATTAGCTCTACGTCTTGCAAATTTATATGGTAAATATTTCAATGTAATCCTCTTCGACTTAGCAGCATTTCTCAGTTTCATTAAGGGCTGCAATGTTTCTTTTTTAGTCGAGAAAATATTAAACAGTATATACGTCTTACCCCAGATATGTGTGTCCATCTTTTTCCAAATTTCTTTCTTGACGCCTCTACGCTCCTAGTTATTTCTTCCAACAATCTATAATCACTAGAGAGATCTAAATTTGTGAACTTGTTTAATGGGATAAATTTAGTCCGATCTCGTTGACCGTCACATTCAATCTCCAGCTTATGTATTTTGTTGCATTTTAGAGAGCAAGTTTTGACTTCACATCTTGGGCAAGTATATTTAGCATCGTGGAAAGCACAAACTTCGCATACACCTAACCTAGAAAAAGTAAAGTAATAAGTAGCATCAATAATTCGTAGATTAATTTACTTGGAAGAGGTCCCTGCTGAACTAGTACTTGGTTCAACTTTTATATCCATGGGTTTTGTATCAACTTCCATTTCTTAATATTAATCCTTATAAAATCTAGATATTTGATTTATACAATTCAAAAACAAAAAGCACGTGTAAAATTTCATATTGCCAACACATAAAATTTAAAAATTAAATTTAGTGCTGCCAACAGCATTTACGTATGTATCGATGGTTGAAATGAAAATATACGTTTATTTGTCTCATTTGCCTCCACCGAATCCCTAAATAATAAATTTAAATCGTTTAATTTTTCCTTTTACAAAACTCAGTAAAGATAGATAGTACAGATAAAACAAATTTATATTGTTTACTTTTTGCTTTTACTTATTAATTTTTATAATATTCGTAGAAATATTTAATAAATTTGAAAAAAATGAAACGCTGAAATGTACTCCTTCAAATTTTCTTCGGTAAGGAAGGTCAATATCCTTCTACTCTACTTAACCCCTGTATTAGTAATAGTTTCTTTGACTGCATGTATAAGGCGCCTTATTTGGTTTTATTGCTTAAGTAATTAAGGCGTACCCGTGAATTACCCTTGTGTAATTAACGAGACCAATTCTGATTGGCTATGTTTAAATGACAAATTTTTTATCATTTTATTTTGTGATTTTGTTGAAGTACGGGAGTGGTGGTTGCTGCATTATCTTATCGTTATTCACAATGAGATAACAATTGTAGAGATAAGTTTATTAATTTTATCCCATGATAGCAGAAGCATATCTCACTACAAAAATATGATCGTTTAGTTCTTTTTGATTCACTCCATTTGATTTTCCGGATTTCCTGTGAAGGTCAACATTCCGAGTGAAGGTAGGTATTCACTTTAACAAAAGAATTGGTAATTCGGTAATTGTAGTACCACAAGTACCAAGACCAAGAACGAAAACTTCTGTGGCGTAATAAATCTGACTAATAGTTTATTAATAGTAAATTGAAACGTTCTTGCTAAAATTATCATGACAGGTACTGCATTTTAAATGCAACAGAATAAATTGATTCATTTATACTTTTTTTTAAGAGACAGATAAGACTGATTACAATGTTAAAATCGTCTGTCCAGCATAAGATACTTAATTCTTTGCCTGATGATAGACCTATCACAGCTATACAAGTAAGTGTTTATAGTTATTAATGCCAGGAAATTATATTTAAATTAAGTTATTTTCAGATTATAGAAAACTTGGACAAGTGTCCAGCTGGCTTTTACCCCATCTGTAAAACATACGATCAAGATTCTGATGCTGATTTAAGAGAAAGCTCAATATTCAAAAGCAGTGGCGCTAGATACTTGTGTCTATCAAAAACCGAAGGTAAGCAGAAGACTTGTAATTATCGACAATAAATATAATCTTCCTGTTTTAGGACTGCCAAATTTTGTAGTGCAGGAAATTTTAGTATTAACAGATAAAGCTAATCCCCCGAAAGGTTTTAGTTTATTGAACCGAACTGCCGATAGTGAACAAAAGGCGTGGAGGAAAAAACTATTTTGTTACCGTTTAGTGAATAAGAGAGAAATAAGGACAGCAGTGACCGATATCATAATTTGTAGTCGTCTAAAGAAAGCTCCAGCAGGATTTTCATTTGCGGGGTAAGTCATATATTGTAATATAGCCCTTCCAGTAATGAGTTCTGATATAATCGTAAAATTTGCTTTTTTATGAAATATCTGTCTCACACAAATTTGTGTAATATTGTTGAAAATTAAAGAACTTGTGTTGGCAAAAAAAATAAGAACAAAATATTTGGTTACTGTATTGAGAGGAGAACATGTTTTAATAAATATAAATCATTATGTACCAAAACTACCAAATAAATTACAAATTTAAGATAAATTCCTGTAATACCTTGAATATTTTTGATATGACGAATAATTTAAATAGTTAAGAATTTTTACTTATATCCATTATTTATTGAAAGTGTACTGATAAAATCATGATTATTGTAATCAAAATAAAAAGTAGCAGTGTAATCTGTAGTTCAAAGTACAACCTAGTAATAAGGATAAATAAATCCACTCACAAATTTAAATGTTTATTTACACATAGTAAATATATTGAAGTTTACACATTGTGTTGTGTAAATATTGTTCTGATAGTAGAAATCTATCACCTGGTAGGTATTACAAAATTTTAGTAAACTTAAAACATGAGGATATAAAATATAAACTATTATAAAACTTAACCTCACTGTTCTTAAATTGTATACTTGAGTATATTATTAATCGGTCATGGTAGATTATAACAGTATTATCTGTTGCATGTTCAGTAAATGATAATGGCTATTTCTTTTCAAACAAACTTTTTTTCAGATTAGTGCTAATGCAAATAAATAAAATTTTTATAAGTTAAACCTACAATTTGTTAAAAATCCTTTTGATGCCAATATTATGAGAATGATCACGCGCCATTATTCCATGGCTAGAAATTGGCCTCAATGATTTGGGATCGAGGGGGATTATCCCTCTTTATCCTGCCTCATCTCGTGTAGGCCTGGACAGCCTTCGTAGGTGGGCCCCATCCGTCGTCTACCCCGACCGCAAATGCGACCGGTGTAGGCGCTTTGTGGGACCTCCTTTTGTCCTGGCTGGGCCCCGCCGGCTAGGGCCCTTTCTTCTGGCGCTCTTCTTGCTTCGCCGGCTCGTCTGTGTAAACCCCGGGGGTAGTGTCATGTTTATGTGTGGTATGGTTGGGTAGGGTAGTGCGGCTATGCAGCCTGGGATGCGCTTTGCTAAGGTGGCCCTTAGGCTAGCGCGGGAGGGGAGGGTTAAGGAGGGTATGGGGGGTGTGTGTGTGTGTGTGTGTGTGTGTCGTTGTCTTCGTTTCTTGATCCTGGCTGTCTCTGAAACAGAAAAGGTTAGCGGGCAGGGGGGGGGTCATTGGGGTGGTCACCCAGGGTCAAAAAGTTGGTGTCTAGGTCTTTTGTGTTTGTCGGTCACGTCGGGTACGTAGTCAACGGCTTGCCTGAGGAGGGGATTGTCATGTCTAGCGGCTACGTCAAATCGTTTCTCCGCGTTTTGTCTTATTGTCTGTGTAGCGTTTGTGTATTGTAAGTCTCGTAATATGTCAGTGTTTCTTACGTACCAGGGCGCGTCGGTGGCCGTGCGGAGGGCTATGTTTTCCACAGCCTGTAATGACTTTAAGTGGCTTTTTGCCGCGTGACCCCACGCCGTGGAGGCGTAGGTTAGCTGCGGTTGAAGTACCACCTTGATAAGCGTTCGCTTATTCCTTAAACTGAGGGTGTTTCCACCTTTGAGTAAGGGATAGAGCCTAGCCCTGGTGGTCTTCGCTCGCGCCACCGTCTCCACGATGTCCGGTTTCCACGTGAGACGCTGGTCCATCGTCACGCCCAGGTATCGTGTTTGTCGATTCCAGGAGATGGGTTCCTGGGATAGTGTCGGTCTGTCAAGGTTTTGTGGAATTTTTCGTTTGGTAAAAAGGATAGCCGAACTGTTGCACCAGGTTTCAAGTTGCTCTAACGAGTTTTGGTAGATTATAACAGTATTTGTTGCATGTTCAGTAAATGATAATGGCTATTTCTGATCTACGGATTGGGATGTGATTGTCAGGTCGTCGGCGTATAAGTATATGTTGGTGTTGGGGGGATGTGGGANGAAAGATAAATTAATGATATTATCTTAATACTTTAATGAAACACATAATCTATATGACTAATAAGGAAAGCACCTTACTTTATCATAAGAATTTTCAAATATTGTTTAATTTTCACCTTATTAGTTTTTACAAATAAACAAAAAAGATTGTATGAACATATCTCCTAAATAGATTACAGGTTAAATATGATGAAACTTACGCTAGGGATTTGAATAAGTAAATGCACAAATTAACTGTATTTGTATGTAGTTGAATAAATTGTCAGTAACTCTAAAACCGAGTCAAAAACTAATTGTTTCACAGAAAGGAATTTTATTTTTTTTTATGAATACCATCAAACATATATTTGAAAAATACATACAGTGCTATCCAAAAAGTGTGCACCACATGGGAAAAAACTTTATGCATGTCGTTAAAGCAAAATAGCGCCTATCGAACTTCATAGAACATTTGTTGTATATGAGGGGCAGACGAAAAATGCAAATAGTCCCAAGAGTAAAGTACTCTTATTATCGACCCTAGGGGAAAATGTTATAATGAAAAGTTATTTCTCTCTAAAAGATTAGCCCGAGTACAAAGTTTCAGTTCATTATGTTGAAAAAGCGATTCCTGACAATTTTGCAACTTTCCCTCGTACGTTCGAGCAAAAACATCCATTACTAAAGTCGAGTTTTTTTAGTACGCTTCTACCAGAAAAACATAATTCTTGAAAACAAGTTGAATCAGGAACTAATAAAGGCCGTAATAAAAATGGTGTAGAAAATAACAAATTTGGTGCAAGCTTTATTTTATGTTCAAGAATAATATGAAAAACTAAGTAAAATGGTAAACCTCATATAGACCACTTCAGTTACAATTCATTCGTTCGAAAAATATTAACCCTACTATAAGGTGGAAACAATTTTTATTTTACAAAATAATGCAAAAAAACAAATAAGAAATACAAAAAGAAAACTGACATCATTAACAATCAACTTTTTATATCATTCACTAATTATTTGTCAAAATTATTAGAATGTAAAAAATGTACAAGCACCAGAAGATTAAAGAATGGCATTTTAGTACCTCTTATATCAACAATGCGATACCGATAGCAATAGATAAAGACAATTTATCACTCCAGTAAATTATGTATTGAATATTATTGTATCTCTTTGTCGCACATACTGTAACTACAATTTAAGTTATTGTTAGATAAATTTAACAGGACCAAAATTTGGAATGCTCTACACAAATATAAGACCTTAATTAATTAACAATAAACTTCTATTAAACATATTGTCTGTAATTATGCTTTTTTTTATTTCCATTCTCAAAACTTTTAATCATTGCAATGTTACCACAAGTCTGGGCATCTGTTAAGGTGTTTAATTAAAAATTTTGAAAATAAGGACAAATGGTTTTCAGACAATACCTTGCAATGTGTTTGTAATTATTCTAAATTTTCCAAATATAAAAATAATGTTGTTTTTGTTGATCTGAAAGATTTTTTAGCAAAATAAATAATCAAAAATTGATTTTTTATCCGTTTTGAACTAACTACTGCAGGACTTCAACCATATACTGGGTGTTTTTAAATGAAGTAGCAAAAATTGTACCAGTGAATGTAGAGCCAAAAATAAGAGGATTGAAGTAAAAATACCTTGTATGAAAGTTGCACCCCTGAGGCGATATACCCTCTTAAAAGAGGGGATTGAAATTCTCATTTTAAGGTTTTTCTTTAACATGGGGAATGCTAGAGACACGAAACTTGGTATTAGCATCCTATTAATAAAGAGAACTTTTCAATATTTTTTCGATCATTTGTGTATTTTATAAAGGAGTGAAACAGTCAACCCCATTGCAATATTTTATTAAAAATTTTTATATGAAGCAAATTATTTATTTTAAAATATTTATTGGGAAGACTGATTTATTGCGCAACTTTTTTACCATTTGTAATTTTTGATAAAACCGATAGTTTTCTAGTAACAAAATTAGACGCGTCATCGGTCACTAAAGGGGTAATTGCGAAAATTTGTAAAAACAGTAGGCGGATGTCATAACAAATAAATTGTTATTTATCATATTAATAAATTGACACTTTCTGTCAATAAGCTGGTAATTTAATAATAACATTAAGAATAATTTGTTATTAATTAATGAAAAATTTTTGATAACTTTTGACTATGGGACATGTATTAGGTAAAGTTATTTATCTGAAATAAAAGTTAATACAAACGAAAAACAAGAAATGCAAAATTAAATTTAAAGAATATTCTCGAAATAATTTCCATTTTGCTGCAAGAATAACCTAATACGTCTGTGGAAGTTATAACGCACTCGCACAAACAGTTCTTGGTTATTGCGAAGGTCATCTGCTGCCTGAAATATTCTTAAGCGTAGTTCTTCTGAGGAGGCAACAGGAGTGGCATAAACAATACTTTTACGTGTCTCCACAAAAGAAATCCATAGGCATTAGGTCAGGTGAACGTGCAGGTCAACAAACGGGGGCATCAGAACCACGACCAATCCAGTGATTCGGGTAATTTAAATTTAACCATTCTCTAACGGCAAGTGTACTATGTGCAGGCGCCCCGTCGTGCATTTACCACATCACCTGACGTGTAGCGAAGGGTACATCCTCAAGTAATGTTGGAAGATTTTCGTTCAAAAATCTCTCGGCGGCTCCAAGCTTGTGTGGAAGAATAAAAGGACCTACTAGAGTATTTCCAAACGTTTAACCAAACCATCCAAACGTTTAAACTGAAATTATGTTGACATCTTGAAACAAATATTTCATGAGTATTTTCTTCCGACCATGAATGAACATTATGAAGGTTTAGTGCACCTACTCTAGGAAAATTTGCTTCATCGGTGAAAAGTATATTCATTAGGAAATTTAAGTCATGCCTGGAAATATTAATGTACCATTGACAAAAATCCACATGGTTAGGTTAATCAGGGTCATTCAATTCTTGCACGGGTTGATGGTGAAAAGGGTATAAAAGATTTTCATGAGCTACATTCCACACAAGACTGTGAGAAACTTGCAGTTGCCTGGACACCTGGCTTGCGCTTGTATCACAGTCTTGTTCTAGATGTTCCAGTATAGCTTCCTCAGTTTCAACAGTTCGGACATTACGCCTTCTTCCGGCACCCTCACGATTGTGCTGAATTTTACCAGTTTTGCAAAGCCTTCTTTCCACCACTGAAGCCAATGTTTGTCTATGAGGAATCGGTCAGTTTGGATATCTTAGGTGGTATAATCTTATTGCAGGGTTACTATTTTTTCTGGATTCGAAAAACACTTGGAGCATGTCGACATATTCGTCATTGGTATAAATATTATTTGCCATAATTATTCTGATAATAAATTAATCAATTGGTACTAATTTATTGATTGACAGAAAGTGTCAATTTATTAATATGATAAATCACAATTTATTTGTTATGATATCCGCCTACTTTATTTTTACAAATGTTCGCAATTACCCCTTTAGTGAACGATGACGCATCAAATTTTTTTACTAGAAAATTATCGGTTTTATCGAAAAATTACAAAAGGTAAAAAAGTTGCGCAATAAATCAGTATTTCCAATAAATATTTTTAAATAAATAATTTGTTTCATATAAAAAATTTCTAATAAAATATTGCGATGGGGTTGACTATTTCACTCCTTTATAAAATACGCCAATGATCGAACAAATATTGAAAAGTTGTCTCTTTATTAGTAGGATGCTCATACCAAGTTTCGTGTCTCTAGTATTCCTCATGTTAAAGAAAAACCTTAAAATGTGAATTTCAATCCCCTCGTTTAAGAGGGTATATCGCCTCAGGGGTGCAACTTTCATATAAGGTATTTTTACTTCAATCCTCTTATTTTTGGCTCTACATTCACTGGTACCATTTTTGCTACTTCATTTAAAAACACCCTGTATATTCCTATTTTCAGTCAATCCTCATACTGCATAATTTTAATTGAAAACAATCATTCTTATTAGTTTTCTTATATTTACAACGGTATTAAACTATGCCAAATAAATTCAAAGCAATTTTTTCTTAAAAAATCCGATCAAATGTATTCAAACAAATTTTTTGAATTTATTTGCAATAGTTGATTTTTCAAGTATATACATTTCAGGGAACTGAACGGAGTTACTCTTTGCTACAAGATGGGCAACGTTCAGGACGGTGGTGATGCAAATGCAGACTCGAACAAACGTGACGGAAACTCATTCCCTTCTCCCCCAGTTAGGCCGCCAAAACCATCACCCATGTCCCCAGGCAACCCCGTATATCCCTCGTTAGGAGAATCCGACCACGATTACGAAATTCTTAGGCCTGGCTATCCCGCCTCTGGACCCACGAGGCCCGCTCCCAAGCCCCCAACACCAGCAGTGCCTCATCAACACTCGACTCATACTCTTGGTATACCTCATGCTCTGGATGGTGTACCGTTCATCGTGAATCCCAAGTTCTTGACTTCTAAGACGGCTGACAAGGTAAATACGTACTAAAATACGAGATACAACTTTTAAGAAAGCGTTTTTGTTTTAGTTTCAGTTCCCCAAAATAAAAGCAAGAGCGATGCAACAAATACTCAGAGATTACGACTACCCATTCACAGTGGAGAGACAAACTTAAATTTAAGCTGACGATTGCTGCACTTTTTTAACCTTCCAAGAACTGCTGTGGGATTGTTTTTATTCTTCTTGATTTAACCTTCGTTCCTGTCTTTTCGTCCACGATCTTTTAGTTATGGATTGTAACGTAATGTTAGAACCTTTTAATTAAGTTTAGTCGTGATTGTGTAAAATTTTGATGTTATATTACTAATTATTTTAATATGAATTTCAGTAATTTGAAATTGTACGTGTGATAGCGACCATTTACATACACATTTTAAAGCACTGAGGAAATATATCTAATGTAGTTAATATATTTATAGAGATTATTCGATTATCATTATCATACTGTTAGTTAGTGCCAATATTTTATACTATAAGTTTTTGTAAATATACTGTAATGAGTTACATATTGCGTTTTGTTCTAAAACCTATTTTTTTTTTTAAATCGAGACAGAAAAAATCAATATGTTCATAAATTACTTAAAATACGCACATGATAAGTAAATAGAAATCGAACTGATATCTTTTATTGAATGAAACTGAAAATTCAAAATAGGAATTCCCCAAAATTAACGCCTAAAAAAATTTTGCATATTTACATTTTGAGGAAATTATAGGTTCCAAATATCCCATAGAATCAATGTAAAATAAAAATTATTTGTTTTTTCTTTACTGTGCTAATGGAATATACACCAATAAAGCGGGACAACTTGTATATGTAAGAAAATCATCCTTAAATAAAGCTATTTTTAATTGAACAAAAAGTTGTCCCTCTTGCTTGAATCACGAAAGAGTCGAGGTATATTCCATCTGGTCTAAATATCTATGGTAAATCCAATGGAAAACGCTATTAGTAACAAATGTAGATCAAATGTAGCGTATGACCGCTTAATGATAGTTCTAATGAATCAAAACATACAACGAGGTTATGTTGACGAAAAAAGATATTCATTGTAACCTCCTGTGTTGATGCATGGTCTTTTTATGGCATGGCCAAAAATTCGCCGGTTAATGGCTCCATAAATTTTATTAAACAATGTATATTATTCATATTTATTTAATTCAGATTTGTTTAATATTTATTTTTTTAGGGCAACCATATTTTTTGGATTTCGCTGCAAAGCTAAACTTGTACACACCAGTCTTTTTAGAAATTATGTAACAATTGCTAAAAGAGAATTAGAAGTACCAACATTTTGTGATGTGCATATAAATTTGCCATATAATTTAGTGGTGAAACCCCTAAATATTCACAAATATCACAATCTCGATAAGCTGATAATTCAAGTTCATCCAAGCATAGAACAGAATGTAGAGCATGATATTGATGGAAATCAAGTAAAAATATTTAACAATAAGGAAGTAAGTCACGATATTCCAAATGATATATTTTGCAGTGTTAAAGCACCAGTTAAAGCCAGTAAGTATTTAAAATTGCTAGCCAACCTGTTAAAACTGAAAATATTTTCTTTCAGATGTCTATGTTAACTCAGAAAAAGATATTAGCATTGGCTATTTTCATGGTGACAAATTGCATCTAAACACTAATGAAGGCAATATATTTATTGATAAGTTTCAAGGAACGTCTGTAAATTTGAAAACTAACAACGGCAACATACGTCTCAAGGAATTTATACAAGCTTCGACGATAACTGCGGAAATACTTAATAGTGGTGTAAGTACACAATATTCTTTCGGCATTGTGTTTGTGTTAATTCTGATATTGTAGTCCATAAGCAGTGGAAGACTCCAGGGTTTAGACCTCAAACTTAAAACTAATAAAGGAAATATTTCCGTCGAATCTGCATATTCTTATAAAAGTTTGTTCGAAGTTGGAAACGGTAATCTTGATCTTCACAATATTCATAAGACGTGTACAATTTTGCTTAAGAAGGGGTATATGTACTTGGGTAGATATAAAGAAACCATATTTTCTATTCTTAATAAATTGATTATTTCAGCTGGTTTCGATGGTGGTCTCGACGCACTTATAGAAAATGGTCACGCTGATATCCAATTAGCCAGAGTGACTAAAGACTCGGAAATAAACCTCCAGAATGGTGCTCTAAACCTTAAACTAGCCGATGCTTGCCAAGATTACGTCCAATTCAAGATTCAGGCTAAAGACTGTGATGTAGCTGAAAATATCAAATCAACGATAAACAGACTTGGAGATGTCATAATTTTGACACCGGATATTAATGAAGATAATACGGTTTCCGTCAGTTGTGTCAATGGTGCAGTAAACGTTGAAAGCGCTTCCTGGCAAGATATGATTAAGCTTAAATTGAAGAAATAATTTATTTGTAACGTTCTTCCAAATTTAATATTATATTATTTTTAATTATGAATTTGCTGAACATCTCATTTATTTATAAGTAGTATAGTTTATTGAATTTACAAGTATAGGTCTTGTATTTTATGTGAAATAAGACTGTCGAACGGGTTTACCAACTATAAGGATCTTAATGGAGAATTAAACTGATGTATATTATACATACAATTTTTTTTATGTAGCTGTAGCTTTTACTTTATTATATTACAGCCATTTAAAAAAACAGTTTACAGTTCGTAGTTATGTGTATAAATTTTAGCCCAGTGGCTAATTTATGGCCAAGAGACTTAAAATTGCCAAATCAAAATAAAATTAAAAACCATTTCGGTTCAAAAACTGATGTTTCAGGTTCGTTCGTTTTTGTGAATGTTTAATATTAATATTTATTCTGATACTTTTAAAAATACGTTGAAAAAAGATTAATAATAAATACAGTGTCAGGCTTTCACACGTACTTCCAATTTTCTTTTGAAGACAGTTCAAATAAAATTTGCTGTACTGTTATTTTTAACAGTTTTACTTACTTTCTGTTTATTGAAAATTTTGCCACCTGTGAAAAAATTAAAAGAAAAAGAATGTCGGGTTATTTTATTTAAACAATTTTGCCTTCCAAAAATCTCACACTGAAAAAACAGACAAATACAATTCTCACAAAATTTTTGGGAAACGTAACGGGAGTGAGAAATAATCTCAAGTCTATTTGAAACTTTTATTAATAACCATATTAGTCAAAACTCTAATAACTTTGAACACATACTTACCTGTATAAAAGTAACAGAGTTTACTTACTTACTTACTTTTAGAGAAAGATGATAGAAAAACTATAAAAATACACAGGACTGTAAACAGGAAGATTTACTGGAAAATTGAATAAAAAAATTATTTATTTTAAATCAATAAAAATTCTCAAGAAACGGCCCACGAGACAAACTCGAAATGAATTCAATGCACCCTATCTGCTATAGTCTGTTCAGAGGAACAGAGGATTCCTCTGAAATAAATTTTATCTACATCAGAAACGCGATGACTGAATACCCGTGTATGTGAGCAGAAGTCAGAAATCTGAATCACAGATACAGCTCACCAACATGGGCTCGATCAAGAATCACAAAAAAAACCGGACCTTAGGTATTACCAGTGTGAGATTTTTGGTTAGACAAATATAGTTTAAAGGGGCGCTATCGCAAATAGGCAACCAGCAATACATTTTTATAGATTTTATTACACAGTTTGTCTAAATATGAATGAATGCACAAATAATAGGCTCTCCCAAACATATTGAAGTTAGTCCGGCTCTGGTTCGGCAAAAAATACCTTAGAACGACAACTGTGACTATCGTCCTCTTTTCGACAGTATCCAAACTATAGAAATGTTGAAATACGAAGGATTTCTTCAATTGTTCGGCATGAAAAGATGACGGATAATATAAAATATCAGAACATGTACCTTTCCTGTTTTATCCAATTGATTTATAAAACTACTCAATAATTCTTATTAATTCATGTATAAATAGTATCCCAAAAGCATTCTGCTGGGTGTGGGTATGTTTATAATACCGTATGCGTTTATCTGTATGTTCAACAGTCGTGTAAAGTTCAGGAAACGTAAGATAACAAAATTTCCTTCTTTTTCCTTGCTTAAAAAAAATGTGTTGCCAGTTGTCTCGCACCCTGAAAACTTGTATGAGTAGTACAGTGAAGAGATATCGTTTCTAACTTGCTTAGATTTTTTAAACAATTGAACAAAAAATTCATTGAAAATTGCGCATAAAAACCCCCCCTAACGCAGATTTTCTATACTTCATTTGAAAGTTTGCTGCTTGTTCAAAAGCGGCAAATTACTAATTTCTTTACAACAAAAAGTAATTTAAGTTTCAAACTAACTCCATTTTATAGAAAATCTGTGTTAAAATGGGGGAAAATCTGATATTTGTGCATTTATTCTTATTTAGACAAACTGTGTAATAAAATCTATAAAAATGTATTGCTAGTTGCCTATTTGCTATAGAGCCCTTAATAAAAATAACCTTCGACTGATCCATTTGGCTAAAGGTTTATTTAAATTATTTTTTTTATTCATCACGTGGCAAAATATCTGATAAACAGGAAAAAAAAATCTATATTTTCCATAAGCCCCTAAATCATTATCTACGTTTGTTTCTTTAGCAAAAATAGATAATGTCGGTACAAAATTTCGCATAGTTGTGTTCCTCTTTTAGGCCAGGAAAAAGAGCTAGGAAATGACAACTTCGCGACTTTTTGTTTCGGCAAGCTGAATTTATCACTATAGATGCTAAATATTATGTACAATAACGTATTAGTTTCCACAGTCATAAAAATGGGGGGAAGATTGTTTACAGGCTGGTTAATTGTATAATTTTTACTTAAATGCACGTTTTTCACTTATAACTTTTTTCCGTTTATTTCCACGAGAAAACGGTAATGGACTTTTTTTTCATCTTTGAAAGACCCACAAAATTAGCCCTCGAGCATCAAAAAATATTGATTAGATCAAAAGTTATAAACAGAAGAAGTTTATTTATGACTTTTGAATTAAACATTTATAAACTGGGTTATTATTACCAGAACGTTTTGGAATCGTATCCCCTCATTCCTTATCACTGTCTAATAACTCACACGAAATCTGGAATCGGTAAGTTGAATAGTTTACAAGTTATGGCCTTATAAACAATATTAACTAATTATTAGTCTGGACGATCCCGAGCATCTTCCGCAATCGCACTGATTTTTTTCATGGTAGATTTCATAATACATTGAAATCTATCAATTTTTTTTTTAAATTTCAAATTTGCAACCTGGAATTTTTTTTATTTTTTAGCCTTAGTTGCAAAATGAAATATACGACGCACCCGCGTGATATAGTTATATATTATATTCGGAAAGCTTATGAAAAGAGTTTTAAGTTAAAAAAAAAATTGTCAAGATTCGTTGAAAAACAACGGGAGTTACATACTGTCAAAGTTGACGGCCTATTATTAAACAAATTAGGTTGGTAGCGGCAAAAAAAAAATACTGTCATAACCGGCAACCCGAGTACTTTACCAAATAAAAATATTTTATTTGTGGAAGTATGTTAAGTGCATAACAAATATTGTCAAGTCAGTGGGTCGCTTGATTTTTTGGCGAGCCGTGCCACGGCGGAAAGGTGGGGGAAGCGAACGACAGCAAGTCCGAAGAAAATGGTGATAATATTCATAGTCCTGCCGTTAAAAAAACGAAATTTGCTTGAAAATAATATATGTATTTGACAGTCTGTAACTCCGTTGTTTTTCAACGAATCTTGACGATTTTTCTTAAAGCTCTTTTCATAAGCTTTCCGAATATGTAATAATATATAACTATATAACTATATCGTATATTCCATTTTGCAATTAAGGCTAAAAAATAATAAACTTTCCAGGTTGTAAATTTGAAATTAAAAAAAAATGATTGATAGATTTCTATGTATTATTACGAAATCTACCATGAAAAAAATCAGTGCGATTGTGGAAGATGCTCGGGATCGTCCAGACTACTAATTAGTTAATTTGTTTATTATTATTATTACAAAATAGGTTAGGGGAGAGGACTTACGTCCTATTATACCCAAAATTAACAAAATATGTACAGCACAATAGGTATAATCAACATATTAAAGAATTAACTTAAAACTAATCTCAATTACAAAAGGTGAGCATTCAGTCTACTTTTAAATGAATTAAGCGACGGTGCACCAATTATTGAAGCCGGTAAATTGTTCCAAGTTGTAAAAATTCTGTTGGACAGGAAATATTGCCTAGCTCTAGATTTAAAGTTTTCTTTTTTTAACTTTAATTCATGACCACAGAGGCGAGCATCAGAATTTAACGAGTAGATTGAAGACAAGTTGCCGAAATTAAATTTAAGAATTTTAAGTCATAATTAAATCACCTCGAAGGCGACGCTGCTAGAAGTCTGTGAGGTGGGCCATCGAAAGTCGCTCCACATAGGCCATAACTTGTAAACTATTTAACTGACCGAGTCCAGATTTCGTGCGAGTTATTAGACAGTGATAAGGAATGAGAGGATGCGATGCCAAAATGTTCTGGTAATAATAACGCAGTTTATAAATGTTTAATTCAAAAGTCATAAATAAACTTCTTGTTTATAACTTTTGATCTAATCAATATTTTTTTACGTTCGAGGGCTAATTTTGTAGGTCTTTTGAAGACAAAAAAAAAAAGTACATTACTGTTTTCTCGTGGAAATGAACGGAAAAAAGTTATAAGCGAAAAACGTGAATTTATGTAAAAATTATACAATTAACCATCCTGTAAACAATCTTCCCCCCATTTTTATAACTGTGGAAATTAATATATTATTGTACATAATATTTAGAATCTATAGTGATAAATTCAGCTTGTCGAAAGAAAAAGTCGAGTCCAATTCTATGTTTCCTGGCCTATTTTATATATTGTAAAGGAAAGTTTTCAATGTCATCTCAAAATTCAGAAATAAAACTGCAGTGATTCGTAAACAGAGGCTTGTATTATATTAAAAATAAAGTAACTATTAAAACTTTTTCTTCGATTTCTTCCCTTTACCCTTCCCTTTCTTCTGTTTCAACCTTTTCTTATCCGCGACAATCCTAGCCTTTACAATTTGGTCCGTCGTCTTTATTTCAGACCTCCTTTGTTGTAACTTAACTTTTTCGTTATGTCTCGCCCAGTGAGTGTGAGACTTACTGTGAGGAATATCTGAAATATAAATCCAGGAATTAAATACAAACCCATATTTGAAAATGCCAATGTAATACCTTTTTGAGCTGGGGTTTCTTCGTCGTCCTCTTCGTCGTGATCAATTTTGGTTTTCTCTTTCCACTGAGCGTAACGGTTACTCTTATACGTGGCAGGAATCCATGCTCCAGACTCGGTTCTTATTTTTCCTACCTTGGAATTCTAAAAAATATTTACGCATTTCGTGGGTTAAAAGTGTTAGTCTAGTTTCAGTTTCACTATAGTGTGACTTCCAGTTCCCCAAAAATCGTCCATAAAAAATAAAGAAATGCTAACTTGTCAAAACTTCTCAAAAGACAGTTGTTAATCTTAGTTATTTAGTGTTAAATGTAAGATAAAATATATTATCTAAACTTCACTCTATACGTTTGCTTCTGTATATACAAATAAAGCCGTTTATTATTATTTCCGGCAAGGATATTATAAATGTTTACATTTACATCTCCGATTGTGAAATATTGGCATAGTTTTCAAGATTCATATCTGCCAGTGTGTGCGCCTGCTTTATAATTAGTCAATAAACTGCCCATTTTTGCATGAAGTGTAATTTACTCAATCAAAATTCAATTAGTAATGAATTGAATATGTTTACTCATAAATTTCGATAATTTCTTGAACATTTTTATTCTTCGTTGTTATTTTAGTACAGAGCCTTCATAAATGATTACAAGCCATGAGACCGTCGAGATGAGGCAACCCAATATTACACGACGGGTACCGTAGACTAAAAATCCTTAAATGTTAGCGTCAACGTTAATGATTCGTTCACATTTAATGCGATTGTTGAATAAAATCCCATGAAAAATTGCACTAATCACCACCCAGTGAAACAGAGTGTTGTGTTTTTAATGTAATCCTGATCTTACTGTTTTAATAACACCACCACACAAAAAAAAAGTTGTCTGAAATGTACATGCGACATATGATTTCCGATGTATTTTGGCCCGCTGAACACGAATCCGGAGTCAGAATTGCTCCATCACCCTTCAATTTTCAGCAAAACGCTGAAAAATCTTCTGAAAAATGAAAATTTACCTTTTTTAGAAGATTCTTCAGCGTTTTGCTGAAAATTGAAGGGTGATGGAGCAATTCTGACTCCGGATTCGTGTTCAGTGGGCGAAAATACATCGGAAATCATATGTCGCATATACATTTCAGACAACTTTTTTTTTGTGTGGTGGTGTAATTTTTAATTTCACCGAAATTTAATTGTCAACGTTCCGAACAAAATTACTGGTCATGTGACTTATAATCATTTAGGAAGACTAAAAACTCATTGCCTAACCTCATTCTGTAAATACTCTTATGTACATGCCACTAGAAGGAGGACGAGTATCGTAGGCCTTCCCTGGATGGTCACCCATCCATCCAAGTACTAACCGCAATCAGTGTTACTCGACTTTTATATCGATGAAAAAATGCCAAGTCGCTAGGCTGCACTCGCCCTCAAGTTTTGTAATTTATTTTGTGTTTTATGTATGAAAGACAATAAATACAGGGTGATAGAAGTTAGACTGCCTTAATTTTAACAGATGAAAGAATACATTAAAATAAACAAAAAAATCTTATATGACATGTCCTAACTCAAATATTTCCGAGAAAAAAAATGATCAGTCTCCAACTTGATGTATAAAAGTTCGATTAATTAAGGAATATTGACAAAAGTGTGTGCATAGATTACCATAAAATACAATATTTATCATATTTTTGAACTTCTTTATGCTTAATTCTAAAAAAATAATTAGCTTTGTAATAAATTTAAAATTCGATAAAATTCATATCGAGCAATGTGCGAATGGAGCGACATGTAACACAAGGTACTAAGCTGTCCAGCAATATACAATTCAGTTGTTGTTGGTATCTGGAATTGGACCATGTTATAGTGTTTTTTGCATACCACTATTTCCTTTTCTTCAGGTGTTTTCCAGTGAGTATGCGAAAATTGGATTCGAAGGTGTCGTGCATACATCGAAAATGGTGGTGGACATTTTAGCATATGTTGTAGTTTATTTTGTACTTGTGCGTTTAAACATTACTGAATTTTGCTTTTTGACAAGTCCCTAAATTATTTTTAATACGTATGATTATTTGGACGACGTGAACCTTTGGGTACTTTAATTACATATTTTTCAAATCCATATTTTGATTAAAAGTTAAGTTGTTTTAAGAGATTCATAATAACTAAAATTCGAGCTACAATTTAAGCACAACACTATCTATTGCTGCAGTTACGGCACCCTGTATACCGATTTTTTACAAAAGTAGCATGTTATCTCTATCGAGTATTTTTGTTTGATACAATTAGGGTTCCTGGTCGAGAATTCCCGGGAAATCTAGCATTACTCGAGACGAGAAAAAAGTTTCGAGAAATCGAGAAATTTAAAAATCACGCGTGTCTTAACTTCTTGACTTGAGTTTTTGACTTGATTGTGCTTGTCTATGCCCTCCCCTCTTGCGCCGCACACCGCTGCATGTTCGTTTAGTTCGTGCGTTCAGTTCGTCTCTCGATAAATAGCTGAGCGGTTGAAATGGTTTCTCGACTAACTCGTGATTTATTTATTCTTAAGTTTTTAAGGCTAATAAGCTAGTCTACTTTGACTATTCTCATTTTTTATGTATCTAGTTAATAAACCAGGCAATAAAAAACGATTTACCCCAAAATATCTAGATTTTCACGGCCCGGTCCGATTTTAATGCGGTTTTTTGCATTTTGTTCAGAAAGACCGCCGGAAAAAAGTCCCGCCTTTTTTATTATCCGGAAGTGGCGGAAATGCATCGCGGGTGCATAAAGTGCATCTAGAAGAGCATCGCATCCGAGAAGCTTGCCAAAGTGCACGAAATACCGCAAAAATTGGTACTCGGGGGTTTTGGGGGGCGCAGAATTCGAATATGCATATATCCAGTCCACTTGACCCCCCGGGGGGCGACTTCCGGCCGCCTGGGGGGCGGGGGGCACGTGGATTGCAAGGTTCTCCGAAAAATGGATCTCGGGTGCTGATTCCGAATTCGAGGCTGAAAAATATCCCCTGTGCTCGTGAAGGGGGCGGGGGGGTGGGTTGAAATCTAAAGTTCTTGAAATGACGGGGAAATTGTATCTGGGGGTTTTTGCGGGTGCTGATTCCGAATCTGAGGGTGAAAAATATCCCCTGTGCTCGTGATTGATAATTTTCCATTAATTTATATTCATCCTTCTTAGAAGATTAACGCCTTTCCCCAAAATAATCAGAAATAGTCATCGGACGCATGTGGCAGGGTCAGATTTGGAATCAGCACCGGCAAAAACCCCCGAGATACATTTTCCCAGTCATTTCGAGAACTTCAGATTTCATACCAATTTTTGCGGTATTTCATGCACTTTGGCAAGTTTCTCGGATTCGATGCACTTTTAGATGCACTTTATGCACTCGCGATGCATTTCCACCACTTCTGGGTAATAAAAAAGGCGGAACTTTTTTCCGACGGTCTTTCTGAACAAAATGCAAAAAACCGCATTAAAATCGGACCGGGCCGCGAAAATCTAGATATTTTTCTCTTTATTGCCTGGTCTATAAAAGACTGTGTAGAAATTTTATTAGCAGATACCTAATGTTGATGTAGATTCTGAAAATATGGCAATGTAATTTTAGTACTAAAAATATTGTTTTATTTTCACACAAATGGAATCTTCTTTTTTTTTCAAAAAAACAGTAAGATTTACATGTAATAAAATTCTTAGTGATGTCAAATTTCTGGGATTCCTAATGACAGTGATTGCTGCTATCATCGCCACTGGTTAATATATTTATATCGGAATTCAATGAGTCCTTATTTAGATAAATAATTAGAATAAGTTTCATTACTTTCCATCAAACTTCTTTAGAGATATTTTAGGAAACGTGATTTTTTCCTAAATTCAATGCCCAAAATTTCTTCACACAATATTTTTTTTCTTAATTTAATTCGAATTCAAATTTAAAGTTGTAAATCCTGAAACGCCCCCAATAATACACTACACATTTTTATATTCAGTACCAACAAATTTTAAACCTATCAATCAGAAATAATCTCAAAAACTATTAAAATTCAATGACGCTACAACAAATAAATTTTTGCAATATTTTCTAGTGTACTTACAGGAAGCGCCACCATTTTCTTTTTCTTTCTGTCCCAAACCTTCAACTGCCTATGAAGTCTCAGCGCATCCTCTGAATCCCCCACCAAGTCTAACTGAGCGCTCGAGGCTTCTTTTTGGAAGTTATTCACTGCTAACCTAAATTTTTTATCAGATGCAAACAATTAAACACTAAAACATAATTTAATAGTTACCCTTCCTCCGTATGCCGATCAGTTGGCGCGTACGGAATATAGTTGTCATCCCTGAGCTTCTGCTTCTTATTGGTCCTGTACAAATCCTCTATCTTTCTCTTCTTAGGCACGACTACAGTTTTGAACGTGTCGTTAATCTCTTCACTATTGGTGCCCGGCAAATTTGATTCCTTTGTGGGAGTCAGCAGCTCTAATTCCTCCTGTTTCTTCTGTATGAGTTGCTGATGTGCACTTATTTTATCTTTATGAAATGCCCTTTTTTGTTTCATTGCCAGGTATTCTTGGGACTTATTCTTCCCACAGATTTCAAATATCGTCTAAAAATTTTATAACGTGATATAAACGTCAGACACTTACACAGCATGTTAGATGTTCGAAGTTTGAACAAGATAGATTACGTATTTATAAACAATAACAATAAATATATGGGGCGTTCCACGCCAAATCGGACAGTTCAAAAAATTTAAATTTTCGATTTCCTTAATTTTTTGTTATTTTTTAGTACCCCTCAAAAAAGCCTTTCTGGTAAATTTTGAGATTTTTTTGATTACTTGTTCAAAAGATATATAATTTTAAAAAATCGTTAATTTTTTGTTTTTTTTGATCATAACTTTCTTAATAATGGTCCAAATTAAAGCTTTTTTTATAAAAATCTTTGTTTTTAGATGGCCTTTACAGATAAAAATAAAAAAAATATATTCAGTGTTTTTGATTAAGATTTTTGAGTTTGAAATTTTAAATCGTGTTCTTGAAAGTGAGTGTATCTTTCGATTTTTGTAAAAATTTTTTATTTCAAACTACTATTCTTTTAACAACTTTTAGGACCGGTCCGGTTGTGGGCCCACCATAATTACTTTTTTCTTGATTTTTTAAAATTAAAAAAAAAAAAAATTTCTCTATAAATCATTATAAGTGCCGATTTTTGTATACTCTTTTTTAATTATTTTAAATTAATTTTAATACTTTTAAAATCAATAAGTAAACGTTAAGTCTATTTATAAACAATTACAACAAACGTTTTTATTTATTTTCGTGTTCTTTTAAAAATTGTTTAAAAATTATTTTATCAAAGCTATTTTTTGTTGCAAAGTATTTTTTTAATTTAAATAATAGTATCGTTATATTATTAATTTAAAAAGAGTCGCACATCTTATGAATATTGATGTCAAATTTTCACCTGAGAAACACTATTTAGATGCAAAAGAAAAATTAGATTTGCGATAGAATACAGCTAAGTCAATCACTGGGACCCAAAAATTTCATTCAATGATTCCAAGGAGCAATGGAAATTCAGGGTGATTCAGAACTTATCCAAAAAAAAATTCTGATGTACAGGGGACCCTTACAAATACAATTTTATAAAGAAAAAATCAAAAAGGGCAGTTCGAAAATGATTTAAAAATACACTTCTGCACGGTACTGGAAACTGGTCCACTGTAAATCCTGACCTCACACAATGCGACCGGCATAGCGGTGTGACAAAAACTGACAAAAACAGACCAAAAACTTTCGCAAGGAAAGAAATACGTAAATAGAATTTTATCGCACCTATTTTATATCGGCAAATTTAACTGCTTTTGCCTTTATTAATTAATAACATTAATTTGTGTTTTTAAATAATAAAATCATTTGACGTACTTACCCGATGTTACAACAATTGTTCCACCAACGTGTAAACACATTTGGGTCCGTTGTACTCAGTTTCTATGATCTAACACAAATGTTGTCTTGTTTCACCATAACACAAATGCTTCACCATAAATTAAAACGATATCCATCAACTCTGAGTTGCTATACAGCAAACCATTTTTGACACTAACTACTAAAAACCTATTGTAAACACCACATATTACTACTATCGCAACGACGATTGCAAAATCCGATTTCAGTATTCGGAGTTGCTGACGCCACGTGGCGAATGACGCTAGAGACTACAGTTGTCCAGCTATGTAGTGGTTGAATGTACTATAACTTCAATATTTTTTTTCTCGGAAACTATAAGGATTTTACAATATTGATTCCATTGCTCATGCTGCACCTATTCCCAAATTTTTTTGGATAAGTTGTGAATCACCCTGTATATTAGCTAAGGAGTATTCTAGTTTACAAAATAATATTTTGTTCCATGGAATGATTCAATGAAATTTTGGGTTTGTTTGAGTTTGGCTGTATTGTAACGCAAATCTAATTTTTTTTGCATCTAAATAGTGTTTCTCAGGTAAAAATTTGACAGTAATATTCATAAAATGTGCAACTCTTTTTAAATTGGATAGAAATTCATAAAGATACTATTATTTAAATAAAAAACATACTTTGCAACAAAAAATAGCAGTGATAAAATAATTTTTAAACAATTTTTAAAAGAACACGAAAATAAATAAAAACGTTTGTTATAATTGTTTATAAATAGACAACGTTTACTTATTGATTTTAAACACCTATTAATAATTAAAAAGTATTAAAATTAATTTAAAATAAGTAAAAAAGAGTATACAGTGACAAAAATCGGTACTTATAATTTAGAAATTTTTTTTTAATTTTTAAAAATCAAAATAAAATAGTAATTATGGAGGGGCCACGACAGGACAGGTCCTATAAGTTATTACAAGAGTAATAGTTTGAAATAAAATATTTTCACAAAAATACAATATATAATTTCAAAATAAAAAATCTGAATCAAAAACACATTGAATATATTTTTTTTATTTTTATCTTTAAAGGCTATCTAAAAAAAAATGTTATAAAAATTTTAATTAATTTGGAAAAATGATCAAACAAATTTGAAAATTTTATATCTTGAACAAGTAATCAAAAAAATCTCACAATTTCCCAGAAAGGATTCTTTGAAGGGTACTAAAAAATATCCAAAAAATTAAGGAAATCGAAAATTTAAATTTTTCGAACTGTCCGATTTGGCGTGGAATGCCCCATATATAATAATTGAATATAATAATAATATNTCTCAAATCGAACCGTCGCGAACGGCCAGATCATCTCAAAATATTAAATTACGATCTGACACACATGTTTTCTAACAAATTAATAGATGTAACAATAATAAATAATAATAAATAATATAATATAATTGAAACTTACACCTTGTGGTCTGTAATTCTTCATTTTGTCCAGCAAACTCTCTCTTTCATCCTCTGCGATTTCTCCAAATTTACTAAAAATCGAATGAATCGAGCAAGTAGACAAAGGGAGCTCTTTCACTCGTCTATTACTATCGGAAGATGCGGCGGGTCTGGATCTAATATACTGTTGGTATCCATTTTCTGCTACTTTCCTCAAACTGACCTAAAAATGAAATATTGCTGCACTCTCAGCATACTAAGGCAATTACTATTCTTACCAAATCTGCGTAATTTTCATGTAGAGTTATCAAAGAACTTTGCTGTTCTTCTAAAAGAGATTGTGGTATACGTCCGACAACTCCGTCTTTTTTTCCTGGGGTGGATATGGAAAGCGGACGGCCCAGGAACAAGTGTAGATCCAGTAGGTAGGCGTATTCATCGGGAGATATTAAGGAATAAGCTGTGCCTGACCTGCCAGCTCTGGCACAACGACCTTAAAGAATAAATTTAAAAAATTAAGTTATTAAGCGTTTATTACAGTGAAACCTCTGCTTACAGATACCATCTCTGAATAGCGGATGACTTTAAATAGTTTAAATAACAAACAATTTTCCTTTTATGGGATTTTACAACGGAGTTTTTTTAAATTATCATTTTTTAATAATGAACCCTCTATAAAATGGATGCAGAGACTATATTTTAAGAAGACATGAAAATATATGTTCAATAGCGGACAGACTAGTTAATGTATGTATCTACCAACTATTATTCGTTTAATTCTGGTGAATGACTTAGATTGGTTTTATTGCTCCTATGCGTACCCTTGTACGGCTGTATATATATAACAAATTTAAATTTATGACTATACACAATCATTGCAAAATTAAGTGTGCTGAGAGAAATAGAAAAGTGTTATTCGGTACATATTTTGTCTAATTTTATATTGGTCTATGATAGTACCAATATGGATTTCCAAAAAAGAAAGCGTCTATCTATTCAAGATATCCTGAATATTATTGCAGCCAGCGAACAATATAATTTAAATGTCCGAAGATTCACAAAACAGTTTAATGTCGAAAAAACGCAAGTTATTGTTGTTACGATATCAATCGGAACCCGTGAATCTTAAAGCACAGGAACATCTGCACTTCTCTTGAAATTTCTTCGTGTGCTTTAGCCATTATCTGTCTCTTAATTTATACTTGAATAGCCATTGGGCGAGTTCGGTATTGGTAGACCAGTCCGCCTGATGTAGAATCGACGGCGGCACGCTGGTCGTCAAAGCAAACCTGTATTGGTCCACTAGGTCATACATAATTTTTTGCATGGTATTCTATAATTAGTTTAGTGTCGAACGCTGTTCACTTGGTTTTGCCAGTTCAGTGGAAATCAGTGCTTGGCTTTGTTGTTTGTTGGTATAATATGTATTATTAATTATTAGTTAATATTATTATTTGTTCATATCGTAACCAGTAAAAGGTAATAGTTATTAAAATAAATATTATATATGTAATTATCTAGTAATTTAGCATGGCTTTCTGGAGACCCTTTGAAACGGAAGATAACGAAATGACCCGGGAAAATCCCCAAATAGTCGAGCCGGTTTTTGTCGAAAGCGTCGAAACAAACTCAAAGTTTAAAAACAAAGATTTACAAGTTCAAAGTCAACGTATTATTTTGAATATATATGAATGTTTTAAAAGAGAAAATAGTGAACAATGTGATAAAGAAATTAGGAAACGGATTAGCGATTAACTAAGATATCAAAAACGACAATTTATAGTATAATTAAAGAAGAAGACGCTATTAATCACGGTACAAAGAAGAAACGGAAAAATACAAAATTAAAGAATATTGACGATTTTACCATAGATGTGATACGGCGCACAATTTATAATATGTATAAAGAAAATAAAGTTCCTACTTTAAACATGATTCGAGATAAATTAAGAGATTATCCTCATTATAATTATAAATCTTTAGATACTTTACGACATGTATTACAATGCGGTTTTAAACATAGAAAACTTGACAATTGTATGGTAATTATGGAATCACAATGTATAGTTGCACTTCGGGAAGATTATTTACAAAAAATTTGAAAATATCGTCAACTAAATAAGAACATAGCTCGGAATATAGAATATCTAGACGAGACAGGGCAAAATTTTTCTGGACGCCTATGGATTCCATATAGTTTACGAGTTTAATGTTTTCATGCGATTCCAACTGATATCGTAACGACTATAGCAATATATTGAAAAATGAAAGCGTAATTAAAAAAACCTGGAAAAAGAAAATTTCCAGACTGATGAAACAGTTTTTAATTAGTTCTGTAAAGTATGAGACAAGAATATTTCTGAACCATTACGCATAGAAATAATTATTAGAATTATACTTTATTCTCGTTTTATTTATTATGTTCCAAAATTAAACTGATTATTTGCTTATAATAATAAGCAATGTTTGTATGTACTTACCTACTCTATGTACAAATAATTTAGCTTTCGCTGGAAAATTATAATTAATAACGTTTTCCAACTGCGGTATGTCTATACCTCTAGCAGCAACATCCGTTACGATAAGCACCTTCACTTTCCCACTACTAAATTTTGCAGCATGAATTTTTCTTGCGGATGGATCCAGATTAGAATAAATATATGTATTACTTATTCCCACATGATCGAGGATCTATAACAAAAATTAATAATTATTTAAAACTTAAAAATTCACTTAGCTTCGTCTTACCATATGCAAGTATTCAACATGATGTTTTGTAGCAGCAAAAATCACCGTTTGTTGTTTAGAATCTAAGTACGACTTTAAAAGTACCAACAGTGCTGCTAATTTTTCTTCCGCCCTTACAGTGAGATACCAACACTGAAGTTCTGTCGGTAATTTCGATTCAACATCCAATCTAGAACAAATATGCATGTATTTGTTAATTTTTTGATATTCCAATAACAAACCTTAATAGGACTGGGTCACTTAAGCCAGCTTTAGCAAATTCAACCAATACTTTAGGTAACGTAGCAGAAAATAACACCGTTTGCCTGGTATCTGGCAATTTCTGAACTATTTCTGTCAACTGTTCTCCTAACCCCATTTCAAATAACCGGTCGGCTTCATCTAGTACTACATATTCGATACTGTTTAATTTCAGCTCCATTTCAATGCAAACATGCAAAAACCGACCAGGTGTAGCTACTATAATATCTGGATTTCCATGAATAGCAGAAAATTGGTCATCCATAGAGTCACCACCCAGAATGACAGCTGCTTTTAGACCCATAAAACGACCAATCTCTTTTATGAACTTAAGCGTCTGAAAAGAAATAGGTTAATATAATTTTTTTACACAAAGTTCAACTGATTTACCTGTAACGCCAATTCTCTTGTTGGAGACAAAATAAGAGCTCTTGCGCCCGCCTTAGCACTTCGTAATTTAAGCTTTTCAAACAAGGGTATGAGAAAAGCTGCCGTTTTACCACTTCCTGTTCTAGCCATGGCTACTACATCTCGACCTTCAAGAATAAGCGGTATCGTCTAAAATAAAATTATTACATAAAAGGTACACATAAAATATATCAATTACAATTACCTTTCGTTGGATTGGAGTTGGCTGTTTGTAGCCTCTCTTTATTATACCTTTTAAAACATTAAAATTCAAATTCATAGATTGAAAACCTCCACCTTTCTTTACGGGTTTTTGTTTAACTTTCTCGTCCACATCCTTATTAAGTCCATCCCCTGCATTTAGATCCGCAAAACCAGGTACTTCATGCATTTTGCTGCACTCGACTTAAAACATAAAAATGTGATAAAATTATCAAAAAATGTTCGGATAAACCATAACCTTCATACTTGGTTATTTGCACTATTTGCAGGTTAATGATCTTGATCATGGCCCGAGAACTTATACTTGAAAATATGGGGAAACTGGGAACCACGTGACTTGAGTCACGTTATTTACTTGTAATATTTTTTTATTCACCGTGAAAGCTAATACAATATAGAAAGCACTGAAACTCTATAATCATTTTCACTCTTTTTTTTCAAAATATGTACTGAAATTTGAAATTTTTTCAACAAACATTTTAAAAAGTTAGTATCAAAATGATTTCTTATTTTAAGTAGGAAGACTATTAGAGCATTTAAAAGTGTCTTTAATGCGTGAGTGATTTTAATGCTTTTTATTAAATGTACTTATTTTCTCATGGTGACACGCCATTATTCCATGGCTAGAAATTGGCCTCAATGATTTGGGATCGAGGGGGATTATCCCTCTTTATCCTGCCTCATCTCGTGTAGGCCTGGACAGCCTTCGTAGGTGGGCCCCATCGTCGTCTACCCCGACCGCAAATGCGGCCGGTGTAGGCGCTTTGTGGAACCTCCTTTTGTCCTGGCTGGGCCCCGCCGGCTAGGGCCCTTTCTTCTGGCGCTAATCGACATGACCGACAAACACAAAAGACCTAAATACTAACTTTTTGACCCTGGGTGACCACCACGGATTTCTTAAATTAAATTTAAGAAATCCGTGGTGACCACCCAAACGACATCCCCCCTGCCCGCTAACCTTTTCTGTTTCAGAGACAGCCAGGATCAAGAAACGAAGACAACGACACACACATACACACACCCCCCCATACTCTCCTTACCTCTCCCTTCCCGCGCTAGCCTAAGGGCCACCTTAGCAAAGCGCATCCCAGGTTGCATAGCCGCACTACCCTACCCAACCAAAACATGACACCACCCCCGGGGTTTACACAGACGAGCCGGCGAAGCAAGAAGAGCGCCAGAAGGGCCCTAGCCGGCGGGGCCCAGCCAGGACAAAAGGAGGTCCCACAAAGCGCCCACACCGGTCGCATTTGCGGTCGGGGTAGACGACGGATGGGGCCCACCTACGAAGGCTGTCCAGGCCTACACGAGATGAGGCAGGATAGAGTGATAATCCCCCTCGATCCCAAATCATTGAGGCCAATTTCTAGCCATGGAATAATGGCGCGCGATTGAAATAAAACTCAGTCAACGGATCAATGAACGTTCTTTCTTTAGTGATCCGTGATAAATGATCCATTCTCCCACTTTAGTAGTTCCTTTCGTTTTGAGAAAACCACAAACCTAATGGTCTGAATCAAACATCGTTAATACTAACGTATATTTTAAATTACCAAAAGTACCCTTAAAAATTGGACTATTTCAGAAAACTATTTTTTTAAATCTAATTCGTCAGCAAAAGAGAAGTTTTTAAGTGAACACAGTATCCAAGACAAATTAATAAAGATTCTTGTTTACATTTTGACATTACATACTTATACATATTAAAAAAAAATATGTACCCGATACAGTTAATAAAAAGATTTAATAATAAAAACCAAACACATTGTGCACATTTATTAATACACAATAACATATACAAAGACATCATGTTCAAGGTTCTTCCTCCTGGAGCTTGGCCAAGAAGGACTTCTTCTTCTGCGCCACGCGATCTTTGCGTTCGGCCACAGTAAGTTTCCTGCGGTTCCATCTCTTTTGTTTGGCTGGAGGGGCCTGTTCTGGCTTCTTCTCATGCTCTGGATTAGCACGGATAGCGGTGTGGGCATTCTTGTAGATAGTTTCAATCTGTAAGAAATTATTATTTTATCTCTTCAATTTTTACACAGTGGTTAAAGTTTGATTCACCCAAATAAGAACACCCTGTATACTTCTGAGAATGTATCACGTTTTCAACACATTTTCAACAAAGATTTGCAAAAATATGTGAACAAAACATGAGTTGCTGTTGTCCAATTGCGACACAGAAGTTTAACGGACTTAAACCACTGTAATTTAATTGGACGTAAACATCACTTTAGTCAAATTGTGTTTCACTTACTTGGTCAGCATTGATTCCCAGCTTAATGTACTGACTAAACTGCCTCTTGAAAGCCTCTGGATCCTCCTCCTCCAAGGACCTCATGTAATCGGCGACATGGTTACCGAAAATATGGGAACGGTGAACTTCGGCATTGAAACTTTTCGATTCGTTGTCATACCCTGGGAAACGTTTGGTGGAATGGGGAATGTTAAGGCCACCATCGACCGCACCCTTCATGGCGGCAAAGACACGAGCTCCGGTAGAAGTACGCTGGAGACCAACGTCCAGGTAACATCTGGTGGACAAAGTTTTACTCAGCGCATGTTTTAATAAATTATAAAATCTTCACTAAATAATGAAATGTCAGAGACACATTATAATCAAGATTGTGATTAACCTTGGCCTACCGTTGGATTTCATGATCATAAAACATGGCCATGAGCTATCAGTATGCTTCGATTGTTACACATCAGATGACGCGCATGTGTCGGAAATTCATCATATTAATTAGAATATTGAGTACAACTAATTTTACCAAAAAACTATAAAACATCCACAGATCGCTAACAGTTTCAAAATATAACTTTAATGTAAGTTTGTACTGTTTGAAAGTATCATGTCAAACTTCATCTTACGTAGGCATTTTATGCTATAATATATAATTACCACAATTACTAACCTGAAAGCACCTGGTCCATTTTCGACACCTTCAACATTGTATTCGTCACCAGTGACATCGGTAGTACCTTCGTACAAGTTATCCAAACCTAGTTTCTTCAACAACCGACGGGCCAACAACAAACCAGTTGCGTAGGCAGCAGCGTAGTTTGTCAATCCTGTTTTAATGCCATACTTAGGCAACTCGTGGGAGTACGCAGCGCAAACAATTTTATCACCCTCAATACGAGAATAAGCGATCTGACAGGTAATGTTACGGTTTGACAATCGCACTATCAAACGGTATTTTGGTGTGTTATATTTGTTCTTATCTTGAACAATTAAACGTTTGCGGGCATAGTAGTCGGTTTTGCCTTGACGACGCCTCTTAAATTTGACTTGATAACGCTTGAAGTACTGCTTATTCTTCACAACTTTCACAAAACCCTGAAAATAAGAAAAAAGCTTATACAATATAAATAATCACTTAATAGAAATAAATAACGAGTAAAAAGATTCGTAAAAATGTAGTAACAGAAAATACTTAAGACATGCATATTTTTGACATACCAACATGCCATCCTAGATTTGTTTTGGTAAATCTATAATCATCCTGCAGTATAAATGTTGAAATAGTAAAAAAGGGTATTTTATGAAAATGAATGCATGCTTAGTTTTTGAACTTAACAATATTGGTAACATTTCACTCACCATTTTTAATAATTACTTAAAAATTGTAACACAACCGAGGCACAACTAGCCGCCACGGTCTTGTTGGAAAGAAGACCGCTCATGCGCGGAAATGACGACATCTATATTTTGACAGTACAAGTGACACGGCTTTAGAGCTTCACGAAAATTAACTCCTACTGATATAGACTTGTTCTCTCTCTCTAAAATCATAAGAATGATAAAGATAAAGATAGTGATCGAAGCGGTCCAAGTGAATGATTGAAAACGCCTTTTGATTGTGTTAATCTGATCAATAATCTTATCGCTTGAAAAGTGAACCGTGTGTAAAGTGAAATGTTTGTTTGTACAAAAATAGCTGTTCACATATCGGATGTATCAAAGGATAATTAGTAGTGAAAACACATTTTTATTCAAAAAATAGGCAATAAACTCAGGAATCATTAAATAAAAATTAATTCCAAAATTTGCTTTCTCTTTTTTCCTTACGTACTTTCACTTTCTAAACCTGCAATAAATAATCGACAAAAATATAGAATCTATAATTATATAAAAATGAAAAGTGAATCTATTAAACAGTCTAATTAATGTATCTGCTAAATAAATATGTATATTGGGCTACACAGTACTGCTCGGCTGGTACAGTGGTACACCGATAGCAGTGTATAATTTGGCGGGGCCCAGCCAGGACAAAAGGAGGTCCCACAAAGCGCCTACACCGGCCGCATTTGCGGTCGGGGTAGACGACAGATTGGGCCCACCTACGAAGGCTGTCCAGGCCTACACGAGATGAGGGATAATCCCCCTCGATCCCAAATCATTGAGGCCAAAAAAAAAACAAAACAAACAGTGTATAATGAAGGAAGGAATAATTATGACAGATTCGGCTCAAGTATGAATTGCCCTGGCGGCCCCTTACGAAAATACGAAATCCTAGACAGCAAAATGAGCCGGATTTATCATTAAAGGTTTTTGCTTCCGAGAGGTTTGTGGTCAAAAGTAACGTTCGATATTAACATCTAGATCACATCTATGCTTTAGACATTTCTTTTTTTCTTTTCATTTGTTGCATTTAAAAGTTAAGTTAAAACATAAGCTGCTTTCCAATTGCCCGGGAACTGTTCCTAAAGTGTTCTTCTTTCTTCTATACTGTTCTACTCTTTATAGGAACACCTCTGTGAGAAACACTAATTTCAATAATATTCAAGTACTTCTTTTTAATATTCTGAGCCAAAATAATAACCATAGTGAAACATATATTAAAAATCCACCTAGTGGAAACAATTTGAGAATATAAAGCTCATCATCATCAGTAAAAGGTTCGCGCGAGGGGGTAGGGGAAAACAAAGAGGAACACTTTAAGAGTAAAATGTTCCAGTTTACTGGAACGCAAAAAGTTAATCTGAAAGTGCTTTCGAACTAGATTTTTCATCAACTGGAAAACAGCTATAATAAAACGGTTCCACTCCACAGCAGCCATGTCAATATCGAAGGCCTTTCGATTTGGCAAAAATAGTAGCTATTAATAGCTAATAGCAATTTAGAGTTACTCTGAACTGATATTAGTTGCTATTAGGTAGTATTTTTGCCAAAAGGAAAGTCCCTATATATCGAACCGAACGCTACTAAGGTCAAAATCCAATATTGAGGTTAGAAATTTAAAATTATTAAATGATACTTTTTTTATGTGCAGAAAAATAAACAGTCAAAACAGTTCAGAGACAAGACAACTCTATACTAATCGCAATGTTGAAAAGTTGAATGTGAGAAAATGTGTCAGAAATTGTTCAATATTTATAGTTTTTGATTAAATATGGAAATGAAAAAAGTGTTTGTAACTGTAGGTACCACTAAATTTCCGAAATTAGTTGATGCAATTACTACTAAAGAAATAATAGAATCTTTGATATCGAAGGGATACAATTTTATTCAGATACAAACAGGACGAGATTTTTCAAAAGTTACACTTGATCCTAATATATCACCAACACCAAGTGTTAAGTCAAAAGGAAACTCTATTATTGTAAATGTATTTGATAAATTAACGCTCAAGTATGATCCTTATTTTGAAAATTTTACGGAAGAAGTTGAAAGTAGTGATCTCGTTATTAGTCATGCTGGTGCTGGAAGTTGTTTAGAAGTTCTTCGAAAAATGAAACCATTAATTGTAGTGGTTAATGAAGATCTGATGGATAACCACCAAGTTGAATTAGCAGAGCAACTTCAAAATGATGGATATGTATATTATAGTACCTGTTCCACTTTGAATGAAGTTTTAGGCAAAGATATGTCAAAATTAAAACCTTATCCAAAGCCAAATATTCATGTATTTTCACAATATTTAGATAAATGTATGGGATTTACTGAATAAAATATTTTATAACGCTTGCGTAACATAAAAAAATAGTTGGTGTTTTAAAATTAACATTCCCTGAACAAATTAATAAATAATCTTTATTTATATAAAAAAAATTATAAATTTACAAATTAATAACAATTTAATGGCGAATTGATGAAAAATGTTGTTAAGGTGTAACAGTAACAGATAAATGTGTCTACACGAATTCTCCATTAAAATTTGAACAAAAAGTTACACCAATTTCTTTGCCTCAAAGAAACTCTTCAAATGCTTCATCTGCCAAGCTCCCATAACTAAGAGTACCGCAGTTTGTGTGACAGACCACCACAGAACTCTGGAGTTTGTGCTTTCACTAGTTTGTCTGAATCGTTCTTCTCGATACTGCAACAATACATTAGTGTTAATTTGTAACTTCAATTAAAGACAAATTTGTGCTTACTCTTTGATAATTTTGTTCCTTAGTAATTTGTTCGACTTGATCCAGAAGCTGCCTAATCCTGAGTTGCAACTCTGTTAATTTTTCCTTTTGCACGACTTCTCCATAGTTAATAGCATGTTCACCAACTTGTATATCCAAATGAACTCTCAACTGTGATCCACTGAACCAAGCTGTGCTGTTGGAATACATGCAAATAACATGCTCACCAGGTATGTGAGATGTGAATGAGATTTTTCCCTCGGCACTATAAACCCTCGATAAAATTATTTTATCATCCGGATCTCGTACTTCAACATGCATTCCAATTCCAGTAGAGGATGGCATGTATCCCCCACTTCTAGGATCATACAGCTCTACCTTATAATTTACTGAAAATAAATTACTGATAGATTTATACAAGATTAAGTGGCGGCATTTTTTGTATCAAATATTATATCTAACTGGCAAAGGATATTGTAGTGCTTTTATAGACTAGCCCAAACAATAATTTGTCTTTGCCACCTGGTAAAGGACCGCCGAATATAAAAATATGCCTTACCTATAACATTGGTTTCATCTGGTATTTCTTCTATAAAACATTTCCTTTCCGTTTCGCCAATATGGAAATACAAAGCATTCGAAAATGTAGCTAGTATTAGAAAAATTACTAGAGGTAAATAAATGGACTTCAACATTTTCGTTTTATTAATTCTGAAATGCTACACGACTACACGTCAGCCGTCAGACGTGAACCCAATTTTTTAGAAACAAAAAAAATCACAAAATAAGCAATCGAATCAGCAAAGAAATACGTCAATTATAATTCATTTCCTTTTTTTTGCTTAACGAAATAGGTTAACTCCATGACATTAGTGATCTGATCCAACATTCTAATTATCTGATCTAATTATAAACAGCACTATAAACGAATTTGTTTTTCTAAAGAGGGTTTACAAAAATTCTCTGCAGGTGCTCAGTTCACTATCTCCGTCGTTATTATTCTTATGGTTTTAGAGAGAGAGAAAGAGAATGATATGTCTAGAGCCCTTTCCTTTTATTCATGATTTCTGAATCATAACGATCCGATGGAGACCAATTTAGGTTGCTAGATTTCGGATCTTTCACGTATAATATGAACTGTTTACAGTTTACACCATAGAACATATAATGTTTACACGTGGTCTATGGTTTACATTATCTACAATAACACCAATCCATTCATTTCGCAACTGTGTAAATTTTTCACTACCTCTGTAAAAAACGATATTGGTGTTGGTGCACTAAATATATTTCACTTTTTTTATAATATGGCAGATGGAACAAATAAATATACATTACGATTGTGAAGTCAGAAATCTTGAGCATATGAATAATTCATAATTCATAGCTTTATTTCCAGTGCATTAGAAACGTTTTCAACGGTCAGACGCAATTGCATTTGTTCAAAACAATGAATTTTGAATCTTATGTAACATCTTATGTATGATGTCAAATGTATAATACACATGCATCTGAGTTTTGCAAATGCAAATTATTCTGGATACTTCATATTACAAAGGGGTTTATGATCTGAACTAAGCTGAAATGAAATCTACAATTTAGAATTTATCTAGTAAATTTCATTTAAAAGGTTGATGACGTAAGTGACGTTGGTGTTAGTGTTTTTGGGTAACTATAATTTGTCAATACAAATGTCATAATTGTCATTGATAAAAAGCAGCAATCACTTAATGAGCAATGGATGTGTAGTGTAGAAAAGTGGAGAAATACTACATTCGTAAATTTACGTTTGTTTTATTTTCTGTAACCCGTAAATAAGACTGATCCTATGACTCCAATGAAGGAAGCTTCACCGCCAGTTTCTGCTATGGCCACCCCAACAAACAGCAGCGGCAATTTGGTGGATGAATTTGAGGAGGCTTTTCAAGTAAGTAATTTTTTTTATTTTTTGTATGTGTTTATACTCTTCCTACGATTTCAGCACTGCCTCAATGTGCTTACCAAAGAGGAAGCGGTACCTACATCGGACAAGGATGAAATAAAAGTCGAAATAGAACAAACTACGTTACGTTTCATAGACCTTGCTAGACAAATGGAAGCATTTTTCTTACAAAAAAGATTCCTGCTGTCTGCATTAAAACCTGAAATGAATGTGAAGGAAGACATTAATGAGTTACGTTTAGAGTTAGCTAGAAAAGAGGAGCTTTTAAAAAGACACTATGAAAAAATTGCTGTATGGCAAAATCTGTTAGCCGATCTACAGAGTTACTCAAAGAGCCCAGCTCAGGGTAGTGCCACTTCGGGAGGGGGGTCTATTCCACCTTCTCCTTTACCTAATATCCCAGGAAATCAAACTCCCAATCAGATCATGCCAAGTATGTCGCCGGCTATGCAACAGCAGCTCCAACAGCAGCAGCAACAGCTGCAAATGCAACAGATGCAACAGCAACAAATGCAGCAGCAGATGCAACAGATGCAGGTAGACCGACGTTGATCTCATGGAGAGCATGTTTGTTTTGTAGATATTTATTTTTAGTACACATTTTCTAATTAAGGTAACTGATAATCACAAACTTAATTAATAGATAAATCAGCATAGACATTTGATCTTGTAAATACCTAACATGTTCTCTTCATATTAGGTTTAATGTGACTGTGAAATGGATCTCCATTTTTTTTATAAATGTTATATACAAATCCTCTACCAAAAAGTATGCAGTTTTTTAATCAAGTTTGATCATCTTCACTTACCTTTAAAATCGAAACATACACTTTTTGGTTTTTATACTTTTATTTTGAATTTATTTTTAAAATATTTTTATGAAATAAAGATCTCTGCAAGGGTTTAACAAGTGAGAAGCCTTAATATCCAGCTTCTGCAACAGAAAGTATATTTTTTATAAAAGTGGATGTCGTTTGGTGTACGGACCCAACAATGCATACTTTTTGGCATGCATGATAAGCAAAGTTGATTTATTGTTACAAGACCGTAGTACTGCCCTTTTAGTCACTCGTGTATGTATATTTGTGTACTAACTCTCAGGGTTTTTAGAAAGTGGCAATATTATTTGATTTTGAGGAATGATCAAATAAATGTGATATGTACAATGTAGCTTAAAAAATGTACTAAATGTATACATTGTCTACTTGCTCAAATGTGCCTTTATTGGATTTTTTTTCTGTTTTAATAAGTGTAAATTATATCCCTGAAAGAATTGTTGCAGATCTATTATTTTTATCATTTAATCTCTCTAATGTATAACGTGTGCAGATTATAATAAAATTTTCCAAAATTTATTGCGTTTTATTTTTCGTTTTCGGCTGCAGTCTAAAAATGGAGGGTTGGTATTCACAAATATATACATAAAATTCTACCAATGAATGTTTCTGTATATTTCTAGATATTTTGAAGAGTTTAAATATTGTGTAATTGGTTCAATAATTTATTTTAAAATAACGTGTACCAAGAAAATTTTTCATTCATATTTATGTTTTTATTAAGAAAAATGGCGGCAATATAATACAACTTCGTTAATGAGAATTTATTAATACACAATAAGGGTAAGAAGGTAATTGTAAATTCACAGGACATTGTACTCGATAGAAATGTGCTGAAATGCGAGTGAAAAACATTTCAGACAACTCGACAAATCTTTTAACTCCCATTGTTTTCAGATAGCACCTGGTTTGAGTGGTGGCGCAGTGGGACCGGGAATGCTGTCCCCTCAACAAGCAATATTCATGCAACAGCAAGGTATGGGCACATCTCGGGGTCCTTTTTCCCAACAGGGCCCCGGGGGAGTCCTACAGGGCCCTTTAGCCTATCTTGAGAAAACTACAAGTAACATAGGTAAGTATAAAATACTTGTTTTACAGATATATTTAGAAGCAAGGTCATTAGCAAAGTGTGGATTAAGTAGTAAGTTTTGTTGTTAAATATTGGGAGGTATTATGACGAGTTCGGCGACACGCAGCTCCTAACAGAACCGTGTTGACAAAAAATATGTCAAAGGGACAATACTAATACTAAATAATGTGTTTCGTAAACAACTGAAAAGAAAACCGGCAGAGTTGGCCGATAATTACTCTGTTAAGTGCCTTGTCTCTCGAACTCTAAAAATGTTTTACGAGTCGATATTTTGATGTACGAATAAGAAATAAGCTTGTTTTGAAGGCCGATTATAGTTTTATGTAATCATTTTGCAACTGATGAGCTGTGGAACATTTTATTTTTTAAGTAAATCTGATTTTGCAGGGATAACGGATGGCCGTAGGTGACGCGGGCGCGGGAGGGGGCGAGGTAGAGGAAGGGGCAGAGGTAGAGGCCGTGGCCGCGGGGCCTTGCCGGACTATGTATCCCCTTAATCCCCCTCCCTGGCCGGGTCCAACGGACCCGGCAACGCGGCACCGCATTCCACCGTACAGGGACACGAGGCGGAATCTCTCAGATGTTATATGTCTAGTATGTTAGTGTAAGCATTGTTTATTTTCCTTATAACCGTCAGCATTTTTAAATGTATTTAGTCAAAATTTTAAATATATTTAAAAAAAAACTTGTGGTGGGAATTGTGTACCGCTGACACAACCGCAGGAGTTAGGTACAAGGCGTGGATACATCATAAACTTGAAGTACCTGAGCTATAACTGCAGAGTGATACTAATTTGGAAAACTTGGAATCCTTAGGGAATTTCATAGATCTGGAGATATCGGAGAATTTCTCAAATTTTCATGGAATTTTTTTGAAATTCCAATTGCAATCGGTCTTTATTTACATCGCTGAAAAGTGCTGTATAATTTGTGAAGAATTTCTTGAACAAATTCATGAAGTTATTTGACAGCAGATTTGGTTGCCTCACGAAGTGACTTCACGAATAAATTCGCGATGTAGAACAGGTATAAATTCTAGCTAAAATGGCAATTTTATTGCCGTCACCATATAACTTTTAAAATAATACTAACGAAAAATTAAGAAAATGGCAATGATTGAAATATATTATACAGGGTGTTATGAAATTCGCGGACACGGACTGTGGCATCATATCTAGATAAAATGTCAAATAACGCCAGAGATGGTATGCGACTACGTTGGAGCAGTAGCACAATGTGTTGATGTATTTTTAGCAGCAGATGGTGGAAATTTTGAACAATTCGTTTGTCATAATTGTTTATCAAATGATTAAAAATTGAAAATTTTTATTATTTTTAGATATTTAAAATGGCTTGAAAAATATTGGTCTGATTGAAAAATGATAGATATTTTTTATAACCTTATCTAGCTTAACATGATCCCACAGTCCGTGTCTGCGAATTTCGGAACGCCCTGTATAACTGATATAGAGCTTATTTTTTCCAAACTGGACATTTTTTTAAATGTACCTGCAAAACCTGGGAATACAGAGTTAATATAATTTTCAAATGGATTTCCTGTTTTTGATGAAAAAATTCAAATTGTTGGTAAAAGAGCGCTCTTAAAATTTACAAGGTTAACTCAAATTAAACTGTGGTGATTTTAAAAGCTATAAAGTAAAAAAAAATTAGACTGGTTTGTTTGAGCCGAATCTCATTAGGTCTTATTTGCTTCTCTTCGATTTCTAACTAGTGCCATCAAAATCTGTTGGAAAAGTAATTTCCATAGCGCTCGCACACACACACAGTTTTTATGAATAATTACACAGGCCGACCATTTTCAGAACCAGAAACCGGACCTAGCGTACCCTAAAGATTTTGGTGCGCTGATTATGAATCCGAGCTCATAATTGGACCATTATCCTAGGTTCTCGAGATATTCTAACCTAAAAGTGCAAAAATCGCGGTTTTTCGCTATATTCGGGGTCAGATTACGTGAATTGATTTTTTTTCTAAAATCGCTTTAAACCATCTCAAAGTACCACTCTTACCCTCCTAAGTGCACTTTGATTTTTTGAAAATCTTTTTTTTCCATAGAGATGCGAGATTGAAGTTTAGTACTCCAGCGATTTCGTTACAACATGGAAAATTTAGGTTAACCTGTCGTAGATTTAACCCTCACTGGTTATTGCGCATTTAGGTTAATGTGTCGTAGATTATAGTGTATACATAGGTATTTGCTTCATATAGTATTCAATTTTAGGTTAGAAAATCTTGAAATATTGAGCTTAGCAGGTCTGTCAGTATTTTCAAATTCAGCGACTCTATATCTCGTTTTTGGATAAATTTTGATTATTTCAATGTTGTAACGAAATCACTGAAGTACTAAACTTCAATCTATCCCATTTTTGGCACTAAGTTAGTACTTAGTCGTCTGAATCGATTTATCCCTTTGAAAGTTAACAGCAAAAAACTCGTTTAATGTTTTTGTTACATCTCAATCTCTGGGATGGTTAATAGATGTATCCACGTCAAAATATTTTTTTTTGGGTGTTTTAAACGCATTGCTAATGTTTCAATTTTGTGGAGAATTCATAAAATGACTTTATTATAAGGAACGTAAGCAATTATAGTATTATTTACCTATTTGTAGATGTAGCAAAATATTATTCAAAAATTACTCTTTTGACATAATATTGTAAATATGCATTTTACTTCCATTATAAGTAACTCCTTTATTTTTTACTTATTTCGTGACGCCTTTATTCCTATATATATTGTTATTTCATTTTAAAGCGAATATAATTTGCTCTTTAATGTTTAGGTTACTTTAAATCATTTGATTACATAAAAACATTAAAATATCGTTTTGACAATTGTGTCTCTAAAAAAAATATATGTATATTAATCTGCACAAAGGTATATTAAAAGTATTGTTCAAGTTGGCAGCATCTTTTAGCCATTTTTTATGGGTAAATGAACTAATACCACCTAATACGTAAATTAGAGGGAAATATGGTTGTAATATTTTAAATCTATGTCTGAATAATATAAAATATGTAATAATTAATAATCACTTAAAAAGTAGTTCATTTACACCGGATCAGCTAAAAATTGCAATTACTATTACATGTATAAAAGTATTTAAGGGATTTTTTTTGTGGGCAATTAATGTTTTCTTTGTAAATTGTTTTATTATTCTGGAGTAATTATTGCGAGATTTAACAATATTAATGAGATTTCCCAAGTTCTCTTCCTTTCTGCACTCGTACAAACTATCGAATATGCCATCCCTTCTTTTTTCCCCTTCTCAGCTTCTCTTGTGGTAAATGTACTGTCAAATCAAAATTGAAAGCTGATTATTAGCATTTTGATACAGGATTTTCTTATAGGTGTACAAGTAAATGTACCTAATAAGCAAAAAACAAATGAAATTCTAAGACCCTAAAAAGGTGTATTTGGAAACTATAGCTTCCTCAAAATTGTAAATTCCAAATTTTTTTTTATGTGACAAAAGTTGTAAGTACAGTAGAACCTCGGTTATCCGGCCTTGCTTTATCCGTCCTCCCGATTTTCTGACCTCATGGCCGAAATGGCGATTCTGTGTTAACCGACGTTCATCCGTATTATCCGACATCCAATGACCTATGCCCGATTTCTGCTGTATTATTTCTTAAAAAATAATAAAAATAAATGAACCCGGATTATCCGACTTTTTCCACTAACCGACCTAGTGCCGGCCCACAATAGGTTGGATAATCGAGGTTCTAATGTAATAACAATTTCTTTCCGAAATCTACAATAGCGTGTTATAAAACCGTAAAAATAACTGTACAATTTATAAAGATCTATCTATTTTAAAATTTGCATATAAAACTCAACAGTATAAAATTTTTGGTATATTTTCATTTTTGTCAATTATATTATTTGCTTCATTTAATTTTTTCTTATTTAGTATCAAAAGAAAGAGGCAGTTTGTAATTTTATACCAATAACATGGTGATATTATATTTCGGATAAAAAAATTATTAGTATATTGGGCCACTAAAAAAATTGTAGAAGACGTAGACGATTTGATATTTTGGGAAGGCCACAGTTTCCAAATATCCGCCTTTTTTGGGATATATTAATAAAAAATATTTAAGTTACGTTTGTTTTTTACTTATGTTAATGGCACATACACCTATAAATTGGAACACACTGTACATGAGAAAATTAATATTTTCTTCTGGCAATAAAATATTTAGTATGTGAGATCTAATATTTCCTACAGAATCTTGGATTGTTACAACTTTCTATAATTTTAATATTAAAATTATACAAGTGATCATCATATTTCTCATATGTCAAGATATACGAAATGCTTAAATCGTTTGTCGTTTTGTAAAATGGGACAACAGTTTGACTAATAGATTTACATAAAATTTTGAACGAGTGTTAATAATTGCAACACAGTTTTTTTATATTATCTTTATTCCAGTACCATAAAATAGGTAAAAATATATGGCATTTCTTGATGGACATAAGACATAAAAACCTCCTATGCATAAAATACCATTTTTTACAGGAGGGTGAAAAAACAACAGCTATTTGGAGAGGAATTTAATTACTTTGCTCATAGAAGATTTACAAAAACACGGTTTTATACAAGAATGATGATAACTAGTAAATAGTAGGTTTTATTAAATAATAAAAGCAATGAAAACCAACCAATTGCATCTTCAAACTAAACACCACATAGGAGGTTTTTCACGCTCAACGATGATATACTCAATTATGTCATGAAGAGAAAAAACTCTTATTTGTAAAATGAGAAAATGTTATTTATAAAAATTTCTGCATCTCAAACTCTTGAAAATGTTACAACTTTCTTGATTTTACATACAGGGTATAAGTAAAGCAATAAAATATTTTAAAATATCGAAAAGTGTCATTAAAATAAACAGGGTGTTTCATTTCCGGTGTGCCGAACAAACACAGACGATAGAGAAAGTAATTTTGAGCAAAAAAGTTCATATCGACATGTGTCCGAAAACGCCCTCCTGTGGCGCTACCCCCTTAATGGGGGCCATTAAGACACAATTTTATTACAATATCTCGAAAATGCTTCGAAATAAATTGATAAAATTTTTATACAGAGATACCATTTATTACTACTATCGAGATAAATGAAATAGACCCCCGAGTTTGGAAACCGATATTAAGAAAACGTAGGGGCAAAAAAATTTGAAATTTGAACCCAGTTAGTTTTATTATCCCATTTTTTAGTTATTAATGAAAATGTTGAAAAAATCACGGTTTTCTGTCTACAAAATTGATACCTCTCACTTTAATTCGTCGTAATTTTTTTTGTTAATTGGTAAAGAAATTCCAAATTTTTACTGGCGATAAGTCGAACTATTGTCTAGTAATGTGGTCATTTGTCTCAGAAGGTCTTCTTTTTTTATTTTTAAGCAAAACAGGGGAGTGCTATCAGTAAATATTGCATTCTTTAAAAAAAGAAAAAAACTGACTCGAGTAGTAAATAATTGTAAACAACAATCTGAAAAAATTTGTTAAAATAATACAGTTATGAAGGCTGTATTGTATACCCTGCATCGGACCGTGACCGTCATTGACCATTCCGATACTGTTTTTAAGAATATCAAATTTATAACTGTATTATTTTAACAATTTTTTTCGAATTATTGTTTATAGTTATTTACTACGTATGTCAGATTTTTTCTTGTTTTAATAAACGCAATATTTACAGAGATAACACTCCCTTCTGTTTTGCTTAAAAATAAAGAAAAGAAGACCTTTTGAGACAAATAACCTTCACAGTACTAAAGACAATAGTTCGACTTATTGTCAGTAAAAATTTGGAATTTTTTTATGAATTAACAAAAAAATTACGAGTGAAAATGAGATTTATCAGTTTTGTAGGCAGAACTCTGTGTTTTTCAACATTTTCATTAATAACTAAAAATGGGATAACGAAACTAACTGAAATTTTAGCACACAATAGAGTCAATAGAGTAATAGTGAGGCTATGTATAGATTTCAAAATTTTTTGGCTCTACGTTTTCTTAATATCGGTTTCCAAAGTCAGGGGTCTATTTAATTTATTTCGATAGTAGGAATTACTTTATCTAAACCAAATTGACACATTATTTTCAGGGATGTCCCTACTGGAGGCAAGCCAAGGTTCAAAATCCGTAACTTTTTTTATTTGTTAAATTCGTAATTCTGCTTTCGAAAATCGAAATCCTTGATCATTTCTACATAAAAATGATATACTTGTTTCTTGTACGGAAAATAGAATTCTAGGTTATTTGTAATTTTTAATTTTCAGTAGAAGCATAAGAAGTTAAAATCGGCTTTTTCTGGAAAACCGTTGCAGATATCGTAATGAAACAAGTATATCTTTTTTATGTAGAAATGGTCAAGGATTTCGATTTTCGAAAAAAGAATTTGACAAATAAAAAAGTTACGGATTTTGAACCTTGGCTTAACCCTCGTAGGAACGTCCTTGAAAATAATGTGTCAATTTGGTTTAAAGTAATTCCTCGTAATAAATGGTACCACTGTATAAAATTTTATCAATTTATTTCGAAGCATTTTCGAGATATTGTATTAAAATTGTGTCTTAATGGCCCCCTTTTAAGCTTCACAGGGAGGCGTCTTTGGACACATGTCGATATGAACTTTTTTGCTCAAAATTACTTTATCATCTGTGTTCGTTTGGCATACCGAAAATGAAACACTCTATATTATTAATAATTCTAATAAAATGTGAAATTCCAATCGATTTGTAACAAAATAATTATCCTATTTCATATCCATTAAGCAAACTATTATTCTCGTAAGTATATCAAAACTGCTTAATAAATAATAATTAGTAGAGATCTGTTTAATTCAGGACTTCCAGGAGTTAACAAAGTTTTGTATAATTTTTTTGTATAACAGTAGAAATATTGGTTTCTTGGTATTTCTTAAAGTGTGTTGAGATGTTGGGAAACGCCCACGATTCTAAAACTGCAATACCAAGTAGTACATCCAATAATGGAATGGAATTAATTATCATACATTAATCAGTTTCTGGCTTATTTATGGGAATATAAGTTTGTCCAAACCATATGTATATCTGATATGAAATGAGGTAATTTGTTTGCAAAACAATTAAATTAACATTTATAATCTTCTTCGATTTCCTATTCCTAACAATATTTCCTAGTTTTAATTGCCAGTGTTGCAAGAAACAACTATTCCGCGGGCTATATGCCCCGACCGGCATTGAATTATACTCGCAACACCTAGTGGAACAGTTAGAATCGTTCATCAGTTTAACCCACCAGGCACAAACCGGTTTTGGACTTATTAGTCCTCATCAGTGTGTCATAGATCACGACAAAGAGGTACATTGTAAGCGCAGCGCAAATGGCTCCATCTGTTGTGCTGACTCCCAACTGTGCCATTCAAATGGCTACAGTAGGAAGCGACCTGCTATATTGCCAGGTACTTTGTTGCACGACTGCCACCCAGAGGGCGAAACACAATGTTTTAATTGCCAGTGTTGCGAGAAACAACTACTCCGCGGACTATATGCCCCGACCGGCATTGAATTATACTCGCAACAGCTAGGATCGTTCATCAGTTTAACTCACCAGGCACAGACTGGTTTCGGACTTATTAGTCCTCATCATAACCTTATGACTAATAAGTCCGAAACCGGTTTGTGCCTGGTGGGTTAAACTGACTGACAAACGATCCTAAGTGTTGCACTAGGTGTTGCGAGTATAATTCAATGCCGGTCGGGCATATAGCCCGCGGAGTAGTTTCTTGCAACACTGGCAATTAAAACATTGTGTTTCGCCCTCTGTAGGTGGCAGTCGTGCAACAAAGTACCTGGCAATATAGCAGGTCGCTTCCTACTGTAGCCATTTGAATAGCACAATTGGGAGTCAGCACGACAGACGGAGCCATTTGCGCTCCGCGTACAATATTTCCTAGTGACACTTTGATATTTCAAAAAATTTAGGTTACTTTGAAAATTTTGAAAACAAGCAGAAATTTTTATAAACAATTAAATTTTGTCATAAATCTACAAATAAAAAGGTTTTTCCTCTTCAGGACACAATGTACAACTGGACAGATTTCACTTGAGCCCCGAAATGCACAAATCAGAAAGAGCATGCGCTTGATGTAGAATGAGATGAAAATACAGACAGCAAATAACCCATCGTTCTCCTCCGTTCACCACTCCGTTACTTTGCCACTGCACATCCTACCCGCAAGGTCCTGTATATTGTAAGTTTGTTGAGAAGTGCCACACATATTTTATCTGTTTTGTCAATGAATAAATATAAAAGTACTACGTTGAAGTTAATATTCGTTCAAAATTTTGTTTAACAAACCGTTTCATTTTACTAAACGACTAAAATAATTGAAGGGTTTTGGAAAGTTACAGCCAGATTTTCAAACAGGTGATTATGAATGCTTGCCAAGTGATGTCCGTCGTTTTGTAAAACACCTGCCATTTTATAAAATGATGTCACAGATTTGATAATCTGGTTCTGACATATAATAATTAATAAATATGATGAACACTGTATAAACTCTTCAGTATGTTTAATTTCGTTAGTTTAAATGATTATTAGTGTATTAGCAAATTGAGAAATGAAGTATAACTCTGTGATTGACCATTGGGGCACATAGTAACCTATAATTACTTAGTTACATTAGTTACCATGTAAATATTTTGAGTCCTTTTTGTATCAATTCGATTTTTTTTTACGTGTAACGTTACCGAATTTCAAAATTGTGATATCAAATAAATAAAGGAATAGTGTACTCAAATATTGTATTTCTTATTAAACAAATTAAAAAAAAATGCTTCAAAAATACACATAAATCTTAGCAACGATCCGTTTGGGACTTAATAAACTCTATCAGGGTTCTGGTGGGACGACCGGTCATGCCTTTGCTTAAATAAGGCGTATCGTCTTGTGGACCCATAACCCCAGCGATATCTAAATGCATCCAGTTACATTTTTCTGGTACGAACTCCCGAAGGAAAGCGGCCGCAGTACAACTGCCACCCCCTTTGCTTTTACTTATATTGTTCACGTCATAAGCGGTATTTTCCGCTACTTTCTTTGTGTAACGTTTCCAAAGAGGCATCCGCCAAACTCTGTCGCCCGTGTGAGACCCCGCATTCTCTAAATCGTTATACAATGCGTTTGAATTCGAGAATACACCGGTAGCGGCATCGCCTAGTGCAACCGCCACGGCACCTGTAAGTGTGGCAACATCCAACACCCATTTCGGATTAAATTCGGAGCTGTAGCACAAAGCATCTGCTAAAATTAGTCTTCCTTCGGCATCGGTGTTATTTACGCATATAGTCTTTCCGTTTCTGGCAGTGAATATGTCGCCTGGCTTTGTGGCACTTCCCGAAGGCATGTTTTCTACCATGGGAATCAGTAATTTGATGTTAGCTTCGACGTTAAGTTTCGCCAGGCCGAATATAGCTCCTACGCAAGCGGCTGCGCCACCCATATCCGCACGCATATCGTCCATGCTAGCTGAAGGTTTCAAGCTTATGCCTCCCGAGTCGAAAGTTACTCCTTTTCCTACAAGTACAAAAGGGTTTTCGTTAGTGTTGCCTTTGCTGTAGCTGATTTCGACGAATTTTGGAGGTTCTATCGACCCTTTTGCCACACTTAGGAAAGAAAACATCTTTTGCTGCACAGCCCATTCTTTCTCGTGTATTTGCACGGTCAGTCCTAAGGGGCTTAAGATGTTCTGTATTTCTTTGGAGAATATCGTAGGCGTTAGTAAATTGGAAGGAGTATCTGCTAACTTTCTGGCAAGGTTTTGAGATTCTGCTTTTATTGAACCTTGGACCCATCTCGAGCAGCTGGTTTCATCAGAATCATATAATTGGACTTGAGGTAGGGGATCTTTCTTGCTTTTGTACTCTTGGAATTTCCATGTACCTAGAAGGCTTCCTTCAGCAGCAGATTCGGGATTACCAAAGCTTTCTACAAAAATATTTTTCACTGTCGCAGCGTCCAAAGCTCTACATCCAGCTGAAAGTTAAAAGACACCGTATAATTAAAAGTTGTACATGATAGTTTCTCCTACTATCTACAGGGTGTTAATTACTTGCAGAACTATGGCCTGAATGATTTATTTATTTATTTAAAAATACAATATCCAATTACAAGGTAAAACAGAAGTATAAGTTAAATTAAACAAAAATTATTTATCTAATTAAAAGTGAAAATTCCCTAAATTCAAATATAAATAGAAACACCAGTAAAGGAAATACTCTTATAATTAAAAACCCCAAAAATTTGACAACACTAGCCGTTATGAAAATTCGATCACTGCGTGTGATTCCAAATTCAAGAAAAAAGTATTTTCGAAAAATGGACAATAACTCTAGAACTACTAATTTATGAGGAAAAAGTTTGTAGGATTTTTTTTCTAGAAATACAATTTTAAGTAAGTTTAGCATAATCACGGAAAGTCTGAAATAATCATTGGTTCAAAATTTTTGCATTTTTTTAGAGATTGCAGGTAGGTAAGAGAATTATGCCGATTATTTTTTTGGATTTGGAAATTACTACTATAAGACATATACAATAATGTCTAAGGCACGACATCATCTTTTTCATTAACATACGGCAGGGTGGGTGAGGAACACCACGTCAATAATCAGCATTCTAACGACAGTAGTAGGTAGGTCGCAGAGTATCGATATATGTTTTTTCTTCTTTCTTTAGCGACGAAATTTTTTCTGTGTCTTAAAAGGTAAATACATAGGTATGTCGAAATTAAGTACTAACAGACAAATGTTTCTGCACACATTATATCTTGTAGTAGAAAAAATTGATCGGTGTTACCCAAATGTAGATGAATTAATAGCACAGACCCAGGCAGTCTTTCTCAAATCCCCGAAACGTATTCGTCAATTCCACCAACAGTGTCCTGACATTCCAGAACTTCCACAACCCATTCTTACACGATGGGGGACATGGTTAGAGGCATCATTTCATTATTTTAAACATTTTCAAAAAATAAAATCCCTAGTTTTACAATTAGATGCCAAAGAATACGCTGCTACTCGGAAGAGCTAAATAAAATTTCAAGACAGTCGAGTTGAAGCACAGTTGGAAAATATTTGCAACAATTACATTCCAATCGCAGATGCTATCAAAAATCTTACAAAATACTGCATTATCATTAGATGAATCCCTGCAAATGGTAGATGACGTACAAACAGTGCTATATGCATTAAGTGTTGAGAAAAGTGTTTACGTCAGAGGAAGTTTGACAATGTATTAAAAAAAAATCCAGATTTCTCCAGATTAAAACACCTTCATAGCAATGGCTCTCCCATGGATTCATTAACTACTGCTTTTAGAGATTATTTCAAATATGCACCTATAACGTCATTAGATGTCGAACAATCGTTTTCGTTATATAAAAATATTTTTTCTCCGTTGTGGATATTGCTTAACAAATCTATTGCAGAGACATATGTAATGTTCTAGATATTTGCCAGAGCTCATCCAGATTTTTAATATGGAACCGGATAAGCATTCCACAATATTATAAAATTATTAATAATGTCTAATCTATTAAGTTAAGTTAATTTATAGTTGATTATTTTTTTCAAGAAAATCTATTCTCCTAATAGTTATAAAAAGAAAGCACAAATATTTGGAGATATGACAACAAAAGTCTTTTGTTACTTTGAGGATGAAATTGAGTACCTTAAACGATTTCTGTACTATAACTTCAATATGAGTGTGAAAATTATGAGTATTGTTCAGTGTTACTTATAAGTCTCTCAAGTTAAAGAAAAGTAATAAATCGAGATTGGTCCTTTTTTCAAATATAATGGAAAGTACCTTTTTTCTTTGAAAATTATCTGTGCGACATTGAATTTCTAGGATTTTTAGTGATAGTGGCTTTCTGCCACCGATACATGTATCCAAATTAAGCAGATTTTGTACGTCTCATTAAATAAATCATAAGCCCCAGTTTCATAATTCAGAGGAATTTTATAAAACGAGATTTTTTTTTTTAATTTTAGCATTCTCTATCTCAAAAATTATCTCCTGCATTGTATACTTCAAATTTTTTAAAATAAACTTTGACGTGCGGCTTAGCAACCGCTAAAAAATACGTGAAGTAACTTAGCAATATGAGTGAATTGAACTGAATTAGCTAGAAGTGATTCGTTGTTTAATAATGTTTCCAACTAATACCTGAGGCAGCCACTCGTACAGATTCATTTTCTTGTGAAATGAGTTCTATTTCTTCTTGCTCTGGAATTTTTTTCCCTAGTCCAACAACAGCAACCGATTGGAATTCTTCGTCGATACCCCAAAACAAGAAACTTTTTCCAGCTTTAACTTCATTACCTGCACTATACAAGAAAACATTTTACATGACATTAACATCAAAACAAATTCTGTTAATGTAAAAATTAATTTTAAATATTAAGTACTTAGATTTTAGAGACACATGATAAAGTTTAAAACAAAATTCGTATGTTTTAAGCAATCTCATTCAAAATTGGCATGCAACTTTAGTTTTCAGTTGTCCATAAACGTATGTACATGCTATTTCAAATTTGAATAACTATTTGAAATAGGGCATATCTTTCTAACTTTGAACACCCTGCATCTTGAAAATTAAATGTTTCTGAACGTTTATAGGAACCTTTTTCGGCATTTTGCAACTTAGAGTTTGCCAAGCATTTTATTTACACCTTGTATATTCTTTTACTAACGAATTCAATATTCAACGATAGGAGAAGTACATATATACTTTGTTAAATTTCTGGTTTAAAAAGGACAGAAAGAATTGAAAAATTTTAGGAGAATGGGAAATATTTATTGCTATAATATACAGCTACTTCACACCAATGAAAATATGGTTTCAAACTGATTAATTGATGGTTCTTTCTCTATAGACACAAATTTGCTTATAGGACGACACATATGTTATATCTCATATTATAGTGCGGACTATTTAAATTAACTAAAACACCAACATTTATATCATACTATTTGAATCACAACATTTGTATAGATTTGTTAGTTATAAAAACCACACTTTCTCACGGTAAGTCACAAACTGCCAACAATACAGACTAAATAATTAACTTTTTAATTTTTTTTGTTCAACAAAAATGTGGTTCCATTTTTTTTTAAAGGGAACAAAGTTCAAAAGAAAAGTAGATCTATTATTCCGGTAATATTTTTAAATATATATACTAAAGTAACTGCATTTTTATATAACTATACAAAATATTAAAAGTCTTTTCATAAGCTCATAATATTTCTACAAATATATATTTTTTAATTCTTAAATTAATATTTCATCAACACTATACAAAATGGAATGAGCAAGCAATGAATCTATAAGTAACACTTTCATAGCTTAAATAACTTGTACTGTAAAATAAATATATATATTTGTTTTAATAGCTGATATGTTACAACTTTGAAAAAGCATTTTATTGAATATGTGAACACTTTTTAGATAAATCCAGAAACCAATAAAATAATTTCTTCCACTTCTAACAGTATAACATAAATCTTTATTTTTACAATTACTGAATAGTACTTATAATAAAGCTTGTCCTAAATTATATATATTATATATTTTTTTGAATCACGTTTTGGTCATTTGCAATCTAAAGTTCTTATAAACATTAAACAGTATCACCTGTTTTTTGGGCTCGGCTTTTATTAAATAAATTATACAAGATGCAATTATATTTCCCCGATATTTGCACTGTAAATCCCCCCATATTCATATAGAATTTAATTCAAATACATGGGACTAGACAATTTTAATTAATACACCTTAAAATATCAAATAAACAACACATATTTACCCCTCACCCAATATCTATTACAAGTTACAACATAAATAATTTAAATAGAGCCTGCTTTGTGTCATATAAATAAAATTTGCATTTGTACCTATAAGTAATAAACATTGCACTGATTTCCTAGTTGCCTACCTATTCCAGACTGAGGAATTTTTGCTTATTCATTACTACTTGCTAATAATGAGCAATGAGTATTTCATGTTACAGCAATATGGGGTTAAGGACAACATAGACCTATATTTAAACACCAATATACATTATAGGCACTCTGTTGGACTAACAGGTAATCTCAAGGTAAACTTTAAATGTAACGAGATTTTTTACTACATTAAAATGACCAATACAGTTTGTGTTAACCAATTTTTTAATGAACTAATCACATCGTTATAATTTTTTTTAGAGTAATTCTAAAAACCTAAAGCGAGTCAAAAATATTTCTTTTCATTACATCATTTCTTCAACCAACACACCCATTTTTATGAAAAATAAGTTGATATTTTAAAATTACATGTTAGTCCACAAAGTGATTTCAGATATATATTTAAATTTCTATTACTCTAACTTGTGCGTATTCAGGATTTTCTTATTACCTTTACGTTGGCACATTTGGAATCATAGTGACAGCATAAATATAAAAAATGTTACAAACATAACGATTAAAGAAAAACAAGGAACCCCGCACAGAAAAGTGGTTTCCGTTAAATTGGCTAAATTTTTTATATGTTATGTCTGCTTGCTGAACAAACGTCTTCATGGGCCCAAGTCCAAAATTCCACGGGTTCCGATATAAGGGCTTTGCGACCGCGACATTTGTTCAGCACACAGAGATACAAAATGTATAAAAAATTATCCAATTTAACAGAAACCACTTTGCTATAAGGATTGTGCGGAGTTTTTATGGAGAAATGAAGAGATTTCCGATGAACATTTCTATAGCGAATTATGTTAAAATGATTTATATACTATCAATAACTGAAAAACTGATAATGGAATTAAAAAAAATCTCATGGTAAATCCTATTATTTTATACTCAAGACAAATATAAGAATAAAATATCAGGATATAACATTCTCATCCGAAACTGCTCAGGTTCTTCAGATATCTAGAATGTCGTAACCTTTTGAATAATTTTATAACTGTATTTTTAGAATCACTGCAATTAAAAAATGTTATTAAATAAAAACAATATTTCCAAACAGAGCAGCCAGTATTAGTCCGAGAGGCAGCGACAGAAATTTTGCACCAGTTCCTACAAACCTAATTTTTTCCCATTTTGTTGTTTTGATGCCGCAAGTAAATGGAACGGCAGTCTACCGCGCCAATATGGGGGCAAACATTAATAACAATTTTTCGAACGTGTAAATAAATAATATGTAAACATCTTATACCTACAAGTGTGAAACTTTTTAGAGTGATCAATTATACCTAAAAGTGCAGTATAATGATAGTCTACCGTGTCGGAAGCGGGGCCATCAAGGGTCTACCACTCACGCAAAACATTGAAAAATTAACTTTTTGACTTATTTCTACAAGGCTGACTTTTTTTTTCCTCATATACTTTAGTTTATAAGAAAACTGAAGAAAACAGTCTACCGATAATCTAAGGGTGTAAAGCCTTGATAGACGCAATGGAATGCACGATCTTCCGAGGGCAGTCGCTGCGCCAATCCGCTGTAAATCGTTCTGAATAATTATTAATTAGTCATATCGGGATTAAAACATACAAAGCTGGTTTTTAAGTAGTTTACGATAATAATTGTCAAATAAACGTTTTCTACCTTCGATAATAATTGGTTAGTTTCAATAGAAGTGGCTAAAATTTTTGTGCGCGAGATTGTTTGAAAAGCCAACCAATGTTCGCTGAGCCCGAATAACAGTAACTTACTGTACCTTTAGTCATTCAGTTTACTTTCAAATTGTTTAAAATTAATAATAAAATCAACGAGATTAAATTGTTATTTAATTTTAAAAAACATACAATAAATTTTGTAAGTAAAAATATAGGATTTAATATTAAATAATTATGAAATTAATATATTGCAGCTGCTTATAATAAATATTATATCTCCTTAATATTGCAACAGTGAAAGCTGTAGTCCTTCAATAAAGTTCCCGTGCAAAAACTTTAGCCACGTCTACTGAAGCTTTAACCACCTTGTATAGAAGACGTTTATTGACAATAATTATTGTAAACTACCTATGGACAAAAAAGCAACTTTGTAAATTTTAATTTAATTCCGGTATGAGTTATTATTCAGAACGACATACAACGTATCGGTGTAGCGACTGCGTTCGGGAGATCGTGCAATCCATTGCGTCTAACAAAGCTTTAAACCCTTAGTAGAATATTTTCTTTGATTCTCTTATTAACTAAAGTATTTGAGAAAAAAATTTCAGCCTTGAAGAAATAAGTCAAAAAAGTTAATTTTTTAACATCTTCCGTGAGTGGTAGACCTTTGATGGCCCCGCTTCTGACACGGTAGACTATCAATATACTGTACTTTTAGGTATAATTGATCACTCTAAAAAGTTTCACACTTGTAGGTATGACATTTACATATTATTTATTTACATGTTTGAAAAATTGTTATTAATGTTTGCCCCCACATTGGCGCGGAAGACTGACGTTCCGTTTACTTGCGACATCAAAACAACAAAATGAGAAAAATCAGCTTTGTAGGAATAATTACATCAATAGTGTCGCTGCCTCCCGGACTATACAGGCTGTTACAAATTCGCTTCTCACTTAAGAAATCTTGGAAATGGCAAGAGGTACAAAGTAGCTTAAATGGGGGCAAAGTTGCGTAATCAGCGAACCAACATTATGCCTCTAAAAAATCAAGGCTGACATGATTAGTTTTCAAAATATTTGAAAAATCCGAAATTTTGGAAATCCGTTTTTGTTTCATTTCAGCCTTGTTTGAGATGATATTGAAAAAAGAACACTTTCTCATGGCCAATTTTTACCCACTATCGAATGGCATAATCAATTTTTATATGTAACATTTCGTCTCTCCAGGACCATCATCAACTTCCATTTTTTAAATACGACCCTAGAAATTTTATTACATTTTTTGCAATCCTTCATGACCCCCAATACTGTACTGCCTCAGCCCGAGTCAGATGCAGACGTTTTGTTTTGAAAAATTCATCTTCAGTGTATTCCTTCCAAATTAATCTAAATTTTGTATTTAGATTTCTTTGTTTAATGAATTATTGTACACTGTAAGTGTAAGCTACTTCGTACCTCTTACCGTTTCCGAGATCCCTTAAGTGAGAAGCGAATTTGTAACAGCCACACATTCAGATTATTTTTTCTATTATATTCTTTAGTAGACATTCTAAAAATTAATTTAATTATCGAATAAAATAATAAATGATTCAAATGGAGATTAGAGTTAATTTGAATTTTTGGATTAATTAAAGTTTCGATTTTGGAAAATTGTTTTCAAGGAGCGAATTCTCGTTTAAATTTATTTTATTATCACAACCATTTATATTAAAATTGGAAAATTAAGCATTAACATTTACTCTTTTAAAGCCATTTGTTTTTTTAAATATCGGTTAAACGCTTTTGTAAATGATTTATCTCCAAAATTAATCAACTATTTTGGTACGTTTCAATTAACATTGACACAATCCGAATCAAATAAATTAGTATTTAAAATTCCAGATAATGATTGTCTCTTACAGGTAGAATGCCTAAAAAATTATAACGTTATAACGATACAATATATTACAAACCTTATTGTTAAATCACAAAAATAATATTTCCATCAAATCGTACAATTAAACTAACTCTAAAATATTTATAATCCCCCGACTATTCGCTGCCACGACAACGTTAGAGTTCTGTTTCCAACACACAGCCGATACGAATTCGTTCATATCATCTTCACGTCTCTCTTGTTCGAGAACGCCCTCGATAGCCTCAAACTTATAACTAAATAACTTTTTACTCAATCCTTTGTAATATACATATAGCGCGTTATTTTCTGACCCGCAAGCCACATAGTCACCATCAGTTGCCAGTCCGACGAAATTCTTCTCGTTAATGTGTCCCAAAAATGACCTGAGACAGTACGGCGTGTTGATATTCCACATTTTGAGCTGCGAATCGGTGGAAGCCGACACTATTTCTTCACTATTTAAAAATTTTACGTAACTAACAGCCTTTTTGTGCCCTTTAAAAATTGCAACTGCCTCTTTCATGTTTCTTAAGTCGTAGTAATGAACACAGTGATCGGCGCTGCCGAAAGCTAAGTGGGACGAGCTACGTGGATTGAACTTCACGCAGCACACGTTCGCTTTGGCTTCTAAAGTAGCTACAGAATGTTCTTCATTGAGGGAATACAGTTTCACTCTGGCATCGTCGGAGCCCGATGCTATTAAACGTGTGTCCACGCAGTTGAAATCCACACTCCAACATCGTTTTTCGTGCTCCTGGTATGTTTTAGTCCTTTGCCCAGTAGAAGCGTCCCAGATGGTTACAGTCCCTTCGTAGTCGCTAGAAGCTAAAGTACTTTTGTGGTACGTATTCCAGCTAACACAGGAAATTTTTGATCTGGAAACCATTTCAATGCAAGGGTAATGTATGCTTACAACGTCCTTAATTACACCGCTATAGTCAAAAACCTTTATCCTCTTCGTCACCCCCGCTATGGCAAAAAACTCATTATCCTTGTCAAACTCTATACTCGAAACGATAGTGGAATTATTAAACAAGTCACTAGAGTAGTTCAATGTTGCTAGAATTCGAAGCGAATTGTAAGTGGAAAATTTTATTAAACTCTCGCGGAATTGGTCCAAACCTGGATTTGGTTCCAGAGCGGGTTTGGAGCTTTTGTCGAGGCCTTCTTTACCGAAAAATATGTCCTTGGAACGTGTCGAGAAATAACAGTCCACAAAATCGTCAAAGTACGCGTGCATTCGTCTCCTACGCATTGCGAGTGACGTGTTAGGTCGAGAAGGGCCTTCCAAACTACTAGATTCCTCACGTCTGCCCGTGGAGGTGCCGATATTATCAATAATCTCAATCATTTCCTTTTTCATAGCATTAACTGTGGACGCATCCGTTTCGGAGGCCCCCGCAGCAGTACGTTCAACATCTTCTAGTGTTGGACATTTACTATGAACTTCCCTTAGTTTGTTGCTAACTTCTTCAATATCATATTCTATAATAGTTATTTCTTTCGCAATTTGGGCTTGTCGTTCCCGTTTCTGCTTAAGTAAATGTTTTAAGAATTCTAGTAGCAGTCTATTTTGAGCTGCGCAAGACTCGGCTTCTAACAACTGTTTGCGCTGTGTTAGGACCTCCAGCATAACGTTAACATCGGGTAGAGTTAAATTTTGTGATTCGCTGGCCACAAAATCTCTTAGACCATCTGCTGATGAAGCAAACTCCCCAGAACTGTCCCTCGTTATGCCTAAAGCATCGTAACCATTCATTCTGAGCTTGTGCTTCTTTATTAAGTCGTTAAGTAAAAAATTTGGAAATATCTGTTCCATCGCAAGAGCTGAATTACACTTTGGACAGCGCTTCTGAGATTCTATCGACTTGGTAATGCAGCTGTAACAGTAGGTATGACCACATTTGGTAATGTGCGCTTCTTCTATTAAATTAAAACAGACGGGGCATAAAAAGTCAGTGCTTTTTTCATCATAAGCTCCCCCTGTTGTTGGACGTGGTCTTTTGGGAGTTCGAATAGATGAACGGTTTGGCGGTATATTCGATCCACTGTGTGAAGATGCTGAACTACTACGCCCATCTCGGCTAGATGCCATAGCGAGTCCTTTTAAGGATGTTTAGAAGCCAACCGACCTGAAACAATTATACATACATTTATATTCTTTATCAAGAAGAAGCATAACAATAAATCAAATGAATCTTCTTCATTTATTTAGATTTATGATACAAAATTTTTCAGTTAAATAAAAGATAATTACAAAATAAATGAATAAAAATGAGTTTCAGGTCGGGGCAAAAAACAAAAATAGTAATGAACAGTGCTCATTATTACTGACAAAAAATTATAAATCAAAAGTATGAGTATGCAATTTTTATTTTTTTTTTTGGCACTAGTGTAAAATATTTATACAGTGTATAGAGATTATTACTATTAATACAATCCCACTTTTAATGACCACCTGCATATTGCGATGTATTTTCAACGTTACATTTGGTTTCATGTACATAATTTTTAGTTTGCTTATTACATCATCCATTTAGTACAACCCGATTTCACTGTCCCTTAGAATGTTGTTATATCAAAACTCCACTGTATTTATCAAACTAACTACAAATTACTTGAAAAAGGTATGAAAAAGATGCAACTTTTCTTTCATTATATACAATTTTGTTTTTTAATTCAAATAAATAAGGTTTAAACAGTAACTACATTACAGAAAATATAAACGAAAAAATAAATATATTTATATTAATGGATATATTTTAATTAAAATTAGTTTATTGTCTTAATAGTATAAGACTATTTTGACTTCATACAATAGTTGTTCCTCGATTGTTACTTATCTTATCTAGTTTAATAGAAATTAATGATTTAAATGTGAAAAATAGAAACTACAATTGGGTAGCTGTATTACATAACACCCTTCACTTTATTGTATTTTTGGTTACACATTAGTACTTATTAAAATATACTTACAGTTTAAGTTGTTCTAGGAGTCTCCCTTGAGTCTTTTTGTTGAACTTTTCAGCAGATGGTGTTAACTCAATCCCATCATTCTGTTCATTCGAATAAACACCCAATACAAGTCCTTTCTAAGAAATATACTCAGATTAAACTATAGAAATATATTTGCTGTGCTATTACCCTTTCACAAGTAGTATTTGATGAATATCTTGACAAATTCCTTATAAGATAGGATAACCTAAGAAATTTGTTACATTTTAAGGAAAGTGCCATACTTTATATTAAACGGACTCCTTGTTTTAATATACAGATTTCGTTTAAGTCATGGGTTAATTTTATAGTTTTTATAACAAACGATTAAAAATATATTTTATATCTTGCGATGTACGAAATAGAAAATCGTTCACGGAAATCAACAAAAATTGATTTTTGACAACTTTGACAACTTATATAGGAGTATTCAATTATTCAACAATCCAATCTAATCGATTAATTCGATCAAGGATTTTTGTTCGCAGCACAACTTAACTGCAGTACAGCTTAAGTAGAACAATTAAGCTGTGGTTACAGCTAAATCATTCTGGCGGCCTGCCTGTACGAATTTAGATGGGGATGTATTTTCAGATTATGACTATGACAAAACTTGCACAATCGAGTCAATTCATGTACCGGTTCCTTACATGTATCCGGATTGGAACCAATAAGTTGGCTTCGCAAAATAAATCGAATTTCCTTCATCTATCATTGAAAATTGTGTGTGAAAATGAAACACCTATAGTAGGATCATATTCGATGCAAAGTAATAAATCATTTCCTGTCAAGAGATCCAGTGCAATACGCTTTAAAGGGTTTTAGAAATTGAATATTTTCTTCATACATTATGAAGGGACGAAGGGATCAGTTCACGTCTGGCACCCTTGTTCCTACAAAAATATTCCTTTATTCTTAAAAACTATTTATTTTAAATGTAATTTATTATAAATCCAATTTGTTTCTTAAATTCCACATATGTACTACATTTTACATCTGTACGCGCCACTGTTGTTTACTTGTTTTTTGGAAGCGCTCTCTAATTTACGACCAAGCTCGCCAGGTTAGTATTTGACGTATAACCGACCAGTTCGTACACTCGATGCACCTG